>NC_143200.1:9027500-9345714 GCF_051530095.1 Phoenix dactylifera
GGACTTACCCATTTACTATCTGAAATTGGGTAGATCATACCCGCATCTAGAAGTTTCAGAACTTCTGCCCTAACCACATCCTTCATGTTTGGGTTTAATCAACGTTGAGGTTGACGAGAAGGTTTGGCATCAGCTTCTAGGTAGATTCTATGAGTGCAAATTGAGGGACTAATTCCCTTGATATCAGCAATTGTCCACCCTATTGCTCCCTTATGCTCTTTGAGAATTTCTAATAATTTTAGTTCTTGACTTTGTTCGAGTTGGGATGATATGATCACAGGAAAAGTCTCTTCTTGACCAAGGTATGCGTACTTGAGCTCAGATGGCAAAGGTTTGAGCTCAGATGGCAAAGGTTTGAGCTCAAGTTTAGGTGCTTGAACACTAGATGGTAGAGGAATATTGTTGCGTGTGGGCAATTCTTCAAAATGAGATTTCCACCTATCTGTATCCAACAAAGGAGCTGAATCTAATATAGCACTGATTTCTCTAAAATTTTGGTTGATATCTGTATTTTCGAAATGAGTTAGGCATGTTTCTAAAGGATCAGAAGAAAGAGATGGGACAAGAGCATCTTCTACAATGAAGTCGATCAGATTAACTCCATGAATCTCATCATTTTCGTTGTCATTATCGGGTTGTTTGCAAATGTTAAATATATTAAAATCTATAGTCATATTCCCGAATGACATTTTCATTATTCCATTTCGACAGTTGATCAAAGCATTGGAAGTAGCTAGAAATGGGCGGCCTAGAATGACAGGTATTGGAGTGGTACAATTCATGACAGGCTGGATATCTAATACTATAAAGTCGACTGAAAAATAGAATTTATCAATTTGGACTAGTACATCCTCGACTACTCCTCTTGGTATCTTTATAGATCGATCGGCAAGTTGGAGAGTAACCTTGGTGGGTTTTAATTCACCAAGTCCTAATTGTTCATAAACTGAATAGGGCAGTAAGTTAACACTTGCACCTAAATCAAGAAGGGCTCGTTGTATCCTGAAGTTTCCTATGATACAAGATATGGTAGGACAACCAGGATCTTTATATTTAGGTGGGTTGTTGTGTTTGAGAATAGCACTCACCTGTTCAGTTAGAAAAGCTTTCTTTTGTACGTAAAGCTTTCGCTTTATGGTACAAAGATCTTTTAAAAATTTGGCATAAGATGGGATCTGCTTAATGGCATCTAATCAAGGAATATTAATCTTTACTTGTTTAAAGATTTCCGGAATTTTTTGGTCAGGTATTCCTTTTTTAGCTGCAAGCAAGCGCTGAGGAAATGGAGCAACTATCTTGTGATGCAGTATTGGATCATCTTGTTAATTATCATCTTCATCCTTCTTTTCAATAGATTTTTCAGGTTTGTCATCTTTTGTCGGAATTTCTTTGTTAATTATTTTTCCGCTACGAAGGGTTGTGACAGACTTAACTTGCTCAAATTTAAGTTGAGATGAACTTGCTTCATGGACCTCATGTTGACCCTTTGGGTTAGATTGAGGTTGGGCTGGAAATGTCCCTTTTTTCCTAATATTGAGTTGAGCCTCAATTCTACCTACAGAATTTTTAAGTTCTTGGAGTGATTGCATTGTATTCTAATTTATTTGAGTCTGCCCTTGCATGAAGGTTTGCAAAGTATCTTCAAGGGATTTCCTATGTGGTAGCACATAAGGAGTAGGAACAGAATTTCCTTGAGATTCATTGGCAGTGGGTCCATGTCTCCAGCTAAAGTTAGGATGGTTTCGCCAACTAGGATTATATGTTTCTGGAAATGGTCTTTTATAAGTATTGGTGAAATTTGCTTGATCATGCAACACTTCTTGAAAAGCAGGGATTGTAGGACAATCCTTGGTCACATGTGCATTACTCTCGCAAATTCCACATATACTTTCAACAATAGTTTGTGCTTTTCCTATATTAGCTTTGCTTAATTCCATGGCTTCAACCTTCCTAGTCAGATTAGCAATTTTTACATTGACATCATTATCATCTTTAATAAGATATATTCCTCCTTTTGCATTAGGTGCTATTTTAGATTTTTCATTTTTATCTGTTGTATCCCAAGCTTGTGCATTTTCTGCTAAAAGATCAAAATAATCCCAGGCTTCATTTGGTTCCTTACTCATGAATTCACCATTACACATCATTTCTACAAATTATCTCATATTGGAGGACAAACCATCATAAAAGAAACTAATGACCCTCCAAATTTTATATCCATGATGTGGGCAAGCAAGCAGAAGGTCCTTAAATCTTTCCCAACACTGAAAAAATGTTTCTCCATCTTTTTGTGCAAAGTTCATGATATTTCTTCTAAGTGTGTTTGTTTTATGTATTGGGAAAAATTTCTTTAAAAATTCTCTTGTCATTTCTTGCCAGGTAGCTATGGTCCTAGGCCTTAAGGAGTGTAACCATGACTTAGCTTTTTCCTTTAAAGAAAAAGAAAATAACTTAAGCCTAACTACTTCCTCAGTGACATCATTGAAATGAAGTGTTGAACACACTTCATCAAATTCTTTCAGATGCAAATAGGGACTTTCAGAATCAAGTCTGTGAAACTTTGGGAGTAATTGGATTATTCCTGGTTTCATGTCAAAAGCTCCCGCAGCAGTAGGAATAACCATACAGGATGGGGTACTGGTCCTAGTGGGTTGTAGATAATCACGAAGCGTTCTAATAGGTAAGTCATCTTGAAATTCATTATCTCCTTGATTACTACCATTATCTTCCATTTGATTATTTGAATTTTGAACAATTAAATTTTTATCTCTTGGTTCAACTCGAAATAATCTATTCGCTTTATCTCTCTCCCACAACAGCATATACTGAAATTTTATTTTATTTATTTATTTATTTATTTATTTTTGGGGTTGGTACAAGTACCACCTAAAGAGATCTAAACAAACACGCTAACAAAAATTTAATAAAAATTATGCATTAAAACATCACCCAACAATTTCTAATGTTTTCCTAAAAATTCTAGACAGCTCCTAACTGGTTTGAAGAGGACACCTAAGCCTCCAATCCGATCTAGTAACCTTAGTCGACCAGGTAAGCTCCCAGGTAAGTGGAGGGGTCACGATGTGTGTAGCAAAGGTCCCACTTAAAACCCACTTTCCTCGAACAGAAACTGTCTCCCTTTAATCACTTAGAGGGACAAAGCTTACTTAGACATCAACCCGGGCCATAGAGCGAAATTGGTGCAACTTTCAATGGTCTTCGTCCTATTGAGCTCGAATATTCTTAGGGGCCAATGTCTAGTTGATTTTAATTAGGCATAGGATATTTATGCACTGGGATGATTTTTGGGCTAAGGACGAGTGATGAAATCCCGACCTTATCTTTTTAATGGGTTCAGCCCTTAGATTATTTTATGCAAATGCTTTATACTATATGCAACAATCAAGAAGATTTTTAACATTTTATGTCATGACATTAAATTGCATTTGAATAGTTGATCAAGCAAATTAAAATTTTTTTTATTTTTTATTTTTATTTTTATTTATTTTATTATTATTTTAATTATTAATTTTTTTTAACAAGAGTAAAATTCTAATCTAGGAATTAAAATAGGACTAGTATGAACAAAATAGAAAAAATAATTTAAATACTCACGGCCGGAGTTCGTTCACTCCGGGAATCCAAAAAATGTGATCTTGATCTTCCTCGTTACTGGTCCCGCTTTGTGTCGTCCTTGAATTTGTAAAGATTTGAAATTTTAGCCGTGTTAAAAATAAAAAAAATTTGAAGAACTAGAAATTAAAAATTGAAATTTGCAGTCTTGTTCTCGTTCGCACGTTGCAAATCCCCGGCAACGGCGCCAAAAACTTGCTACGTTTTTGATCTTGTTCTTTTTAAAAGAGAAATTAAAAGTAGGATACCCCAAGTATAGGGTGTAGCGAAGTAATATTCTCGGTGAGTCCGAGATCGTATCCACAGGGATTTGACTATGAACAAAAACTAAAGGCTAATTTATATTCAGCTTGGGATAACTAAGGCATCGGGATTCAACTTAGTACTGCTTCATTCATTTCTTTTAATCACCTATTACCTCAGTTAGATCTGAGTGAAGACCTAACTGGAAAATAAAGCATTGAAAATCATAAATAAATGGATCTTTATGGACAGTATTGCATTAATTTTACTTTAGACTACAGGGATTTCTAAGCATCTGTTATACCCTGGGGGGAATAACAGATCAAACAAATGTATAAGTTTAAAGTAATTCCTAAACATTCACTGCACATAAATGATATTAAAATTTTAATTGATGATTAAAAGAATACATGAAAGAATACTAGGCTATTCCCTAGCCTTAGCTAAGAGAGATTTAGCTATCCATATGAGATGCAAGCATTTTTATAAAAGGAATTAGCATAGAATAAATAAAATAAAGCATAAATCCCTTTTTTTTTTCTTTGTTTGGTTCAAAAAAATAGGGCACTCTGTTTTCTCTCCGTGGCCTCTTCTCCTCTCTCGCTCGGCTGGGAAAGGTGTGGATGTTGGCTCCCCCTTGCTCCGTGTCCTTCTCCTTCTTTCACCGGATGATCCCCAAAAATGGAAGGCCTCCTCCTTCTCTTGCCCGGCTGGGAAAATCGGAAGAGGAGATGCTCCCGGATGGATCCTGCTGGCCGCCCTCTCCCTTCCGTCGGCTGCTTCTGCCTCCACCCGATGGTTCTCTTCCTCCTCCTTCTTTGCTCCATCCTCCCTCTCCTTCATCCGTCCTCCCTCTGGTTCCTCCCCCCTCCTTTTATAGACACCTTAAGCCTGTTGAAGGTGTGGCTGGGAATACGGATCGGGGTCGCAGCTGAAACGCATGGATTTGAATGCAGAACCCGTGGCCTCCCTCTGTTTGCTTGAGATGCGGGATGAATGAAGTTGAATCGACTTTGGGAGATCGCAGAAGCTGGAATGCTGCTGAGGCGGGATGTGGATGAGATGCTACGATGCTTGGAAGATCCACGGTCGGTTGGGAAGATGAGATTGGAGCGTTGTCTGTTTGTTGGAAGCCACGGACGATGGGATGAAGGAAACGTGGATGACCATTGGGAAGCTTCTCACGGCCGCTGGCTCGAACGGATGGAATGTGGCGACGGTTGGAAGACTTTGACGTTGGGAAGTTGCTGGGAAACGGATACTTGGTTTGAGAAGCAATTGAATTGCTTTGGGACTCTCGAGACGGCTCGGGGACACTTGAAGATGTTGGGAAATCACTTGCTTCAGCCCGTTGACATGGATACATGGAAATTTTAGGTTAGGAACTGTTGAGTCGCCTCATCACGGACACTGGAGAATTTGTTGAGCTCGGGTTGACAGGCATTGGGCTGAAACCCAGCGTTATTGAATCTCTTGAATTACTTGCACTCAGACAATAATAAAATATTAATTAATTAATTTTATTAATAAAGATTAGCTATAATACTGATTAAGATAATATGAAAATTTTACTTTTGTACTCTCATCACCCCCCCCCCCCCCCCCCTCCTGGGTTGTCTTCTTGGGCAACATAGTTGCCAACCATAAGGAACCAGGATTCAACCCCTCTATGTATGATAGATAATAACGACTGGTTTTCCAGCACTTGCAGAGTGTATTCAATAGCCTCTAATGACTCTCTAAAGAACTCCAACAATCAAGAAGCCTTCTTCAACCTCTTATCTTGGTATAAAAGCATCAAAAATTAATTGGAAACTAACTCTCAAGTGCTAATCATTAAAGAACATTCGATATAAGAGGACCCATCCAGCTCTCTTCAAGAAGCACACTCTTTGTAACACCTTGTCTCTTTACTTATTATTTGTTTTTGTAACAAGTGTTAAAAGCTGACTCTAAAACTTGGGGATAGATCTGATCGTGTCTTGAAATGGGTTGGTGTACAAGCTTGAGGATAAGCTTGGGGATTTGTTTGTCGGTAGAAAACTAACGGATTGTCTAATTATTGCAAATAATTAGTGGATTGAATTCTCAAGGAGATACCTTGGAGAGAGGAGAATCTCTTGCATTTGCTATGCTTGCTTTTACTCTATTGATTTTTGCTCTTCTTGATTTAGTTAGCTAAAACTTGCTTGAATTTCATCCATGAATTGGTATTTTTGTGATTGCATATAGCTTCACTTCACTTTATCATTGCACAACTTGTTTCATTGCATAATTAGCCATAGAATTTTCAAAGAACCCAATCCACCTCCATCTTGGGTTGAATATCTGGGCAATAGAATTGATATTTTCTTTTTGATTATTCTCTATATGAGAATGATAGCTGAGAGGAATTTAGTTCTTTCACTCTTTTTAAAATTTTAATAGGTTCTACGTGCATTGATTAATGGGAGTTATGTTTGGAAATCTCATATTTCAAGTTTTCAATTGGAAATTGAATAGAAATATTTTTCGCACCTCTTGAACATGGTTTTTTGATTGATCATACACAAATTAATCCACTGGAGGTTACAAATTTTTAATCCACTAGAAATTTATGATGTTTTATTCAAAAAAAGCTTTTATATTTTGCAATATCGTTACTAATAAGTTATGTCTAAATGTGATTTGTGATGCAAAGATAAAAAATGGCAAGGCAAAATAGGAGCATCGTAAAATCTGGAAAGGGAAAGAATGCTTTGATCTTGAGGAGAGGGAAAGCAACGTTTGTTGGCCCAAGAATATGGTCAATAGAAGGTGCTGCTTTAAGCACTTCATGGGGCTCACTGTCACCCTCTTTAGGTCCATGTCTCATGAACAAAAGCCAAGGGAGATTGGCACTCAATTTAGGTATCTTCTCAGACTATCGTATATCAAGTGTAGTAGGTCACTCCTTGATGCTTTGCTCTCCTTCTGGGATGATGATAAGGAGGTTTTTTGGTTTGATGAGGTGCTAGTGTTGGCAGCGCCAATGCCGGAACCCACTCACACCGGCACCACCACCAATATCGGACAAGCAAAGAGAGAATAAACGGATTAGCACTCTCTCGCTCCCTCGACACTGGACTCAAGGATCACTGCTTCGCTCCGCTACGAAGGGCAAAATATTACCCCTAGTATCAGTAGGGTAAAACACTTGAGCACCGCAGCGGATTATCAAATCAAAAGAAGAAGAAAAGAAGAAAGTAGCAAAGCGAACACAAAGATGTAACGAGGTTCGGCTACAAGTAGCCTACGTCCTCCACCGCTCCTTATCTCAATTAGGATGAACAGATTACAGAGATAGCATACACCCGAACGATCACAAGCGATCGCTCTACAAGAGATTCACACAGAATTCTTTTTTCACAAGAAGTAGGATCCCAAATCCCCTTCTTCTCTAGAACCCTAGCCTCACAAAACAAGAGTCTCTCTCAAAATATACTGGAATCTCATCCCCTAGGGCTCTCATGAGTCCTATATATAGTCTCAAGACCTTCAGATGATCATAGCCATTGAAACGCCACCAAAAATACCAAAGGAAACTCGTCCGTATGATTTCCCGCGAGCTCGAGTCGACTCGACTGTAGTTCGAGTCGACTCGGGCACGTCTGGACAAATCCTAGTATAACTGGCACGATCTCGGATCGACTCGACTGTAGCTCGAGTCGACTCGACGATGCTTCGAGTCGACTCGACCAACCTTCGGGTCGACTCTTACAGTCCAGACAGAAACATGGTTTTTCTTGGTCTTCTGGCTTTTCTCCTTCCGGGTCGACTCGACGGGCCTCGAGTCGAGTCGACTGTTCTCGAGTCGACTCGACTGTAGCTCGAGTCGACTCGACTGTAGCTCGAGTCGACTCTGACAGTCCGCCAGATATAACTATGCAGAATTGATTCTCCTTCAATTCTCTTCATCACCAATGGTCTCCACATACCCCAACAGCTAATACCTTTTGTAGGGTCTAATTTTGCCTTCTTCTTGGTTTGAGGGCCACTGGTGATGAGGTCAAACTATGGATGGAGGGGAAGGTCTAGTCTGACCCCTGATGGTGACCACAAAACGACAACTAAGGGGGTGCAATTAAGAATAAACTAAAATGTCTTATTGGAAAGTTTGAATAACAAGTTGTTGAGGATTTCACAAAATCATTATGGGCACTTTATGTTTTTGTGGTTGTTCTCTTCTCAACCATGCACTACTATGTTCCTAAGGTGTTATGTGCATGTATTGATGATTTGGACTACTTAGGATCATATGGTTGGGGTCTTGCGGTCTTGTTTTTCTTCGCTAGCAAATTTCTAGTTTAGCAGAGAGTGTGAGGAGAAGAAACCTCACTAGCAATGACTCTACTAAATATATGGATGATTGCACCATTAATCTGGTGGTAAACATCTTTATGTTCATTTAGAATTAATCATTGAAAGATATATTAACTTCAAATATAATGGTTACATTGGTTTATTTTTTTGTAGGCATAGGCTATTGAGCATGTGAATAGTATTCTCGGAAGCCACCAGCCACCATTCACCTATCAACAGCTTCTGTGTTAGAGCATTAGCCCATTTCTCCACAAAGTGAAGGCAATTGCTAAAGTTATATAGAAATTAAAATGTTTTGAGTTGTCATTGTTTTTTTCTTTATATCTACTATTACAATTCTCACAAGCTGATATGTAACTCAATTTTTTTGTCCATATTAGGTGTTGGAAAGGCTAGAGCCTAGGGAGGAGAGTTGCACCTTCTCTCGTAAGGAAGGGCATAGTGGCAGGTTGTGATAGAGGAGAGAGCATAAGAGACTTTAGAGGAGAGAGTACAAGATAGAGAAGAGGTCCATGTACACATTTATATTTATTATGCACATATTTGATATCTCTCCACATACTTAAATTTTGGAAAATGATGCTGCAAACTTGATTTTTAAAGTGTCATTACATGATGGATGCAATATGAATGGTAACTACTAAGGAAGTACTTTGGCACTACTTTGATAAATTGTTAGTGTCTGTCCATCATAATTTTGAGCTGCTAACCATGGTAGTGACCACAAGTATCTATTGAGCCTTCCAAAATCCGACAAAACTACTTCTTCTGGTCATCTATCTTTGTATCAAGTATTCTCTATGCTATGGGTAACATATCATCTTTTGCATCTTTAGAAGTGCGTCAAGCAGTACTCCATCCTTATGCTTTATAAATATTCCATTCATGAATATTAGATGTTTTCATCTTTTAATAAAATCCTTGATTGAAGCATGAAATGAAATGAATAGGCAGGTGAATCAACCTTCATTGGTTTCATACTTCGCTATGCTTTCGAAAATAGTCTCAAGAATGGCATCACAATAACAACATATCCAATTATAAGATACTGACTTGTGACCATAGAGCTCCTTCATAGCCACCTCCACCCCATGCCAAGCTTAATGATATGACAATTCCATACCATAATCTCTACGAATATCCTTTACTATATCAACCAGCTTATATAGTGGCATATCTTGAGGTTCACCTTTTATGCTGTTAGAAACACAATGCTTCGAAAGCCTTAGAGTAAGACCTAACTTGCAAACCTCCTCCATATGTATGATCAGGGTTCATTGTTTTTATTGCAAACCGATCTTGATTCCCAAGTCAAGAAGCACGAATATATAATCCACACCCCTTATATAAACATTCACCAGTCACATGCTTACTGTCATTCTTTACAAATACAAAATCTCTATAATTTGCAATGCAGAAGTTGCATATAGTATCACAAAGGATTTCTACATCCTTGAACTTTTGACCAACACCCTCTATGGAGCACTTCCAAGCATCCAAAGTTCTTCTTCAACTCAGTTCCTCTTCAATTATGGCTCTTGTTTCTTTGGCAACTCGACCAAAATTACTTGAGCTGCCAAACGAAGTAAAATGAGATGAGCTCCCTTTAAAGCAATTTTGCAATGGCATGTATGCTCAACCTTCTAGGATGACGTACTATCCCTGCATCATAAAATGACAATTTCTTCAATATAATAGCAAAAGATTTTGCACTTAGAATAGATCACATATATATAGAACATAATTAGTGTGTACACGTACACAAATTAAAAATTAGAATACCAAGAAAGAGAGTATCAACAATTCATGTATTGCTTCATATCAATTACTACATTAGTGCATTTAATCAAGCCCATAGAAAGTTGGACAACCATCTCAATTATTGCTGCATTTAATTTCACATGTATTTCATATATATTCCTAACATTTTTATCTGGCGTGGGCGTAACTAATATTCTAGAATTGTTTGGAATGTAGAATTTTAGATCTATTATTGTAGGAGATAAATGCTTCTATCTGTCCACTATTTTATTGTAAATATGATCAAGAGTTGTGCCTTGTGAAATGGAAATGATATGAGCTTCATTGCCATAAGAATGCATAGCCAGGAAAGCGAAGCTACTTATGTCCCTTGAAACTATTGACCGTTTGAATGCTATATGAGACCGTTTGAAGAGCAAGGATGGATTTCTTTGAATTTCTCTGTCTGAAGGAGGAAATGGTGGTGGTGCAATATAGTTGTAAAGGAATTTTTTAAAAAATATTTTAAATGAGGTCGCATAAAACAATAGTAAAATATATGATCTTGTTGGAGTCCTTGAGAATAAGAAGGATGGTGCTAACTTGATGCAATCTCCAGAGGAAGCTAAGATGCTCCGCTCCTGGTGTTAGTCAAATTCCCAGGAGATATGAAGCTTATAAGAAGGCCAGGATCCCTCCATTTCTTCGCCTTCTAGTTTTAATTTTATCTGAATGTTTTCATTTTTATTGATAGTTGATAGCTGGAAATTCAGCTTAGAATTAGAAAAGCAAAAGAGATGTTAAATCCTAGAAGTCTTACCCAAAGAATATCTTTAAACCATAATTTCTCTATTAAACCTTAAAGAAGTGAAGAAATTCATATTGATTGAACCATTTTTAACTTGAGAGATGCTCTTCCATTTTCAGATCCAATATACAGTATGTCAAAGATTTTAATTTTTGTCTTTTGTGCATTATATGGTGTTGAGGAAAGTGTGTGATGGTCCTGGCCGCCTCCAAAAAAAAAAATCATGGTCTTCTTCCACTACAACAAAATAGATTTTTGCCGACTCTATATTGCCATAAAAGCATCGGCAATTTTTTTTTGCGACAGTGAATGCTGACGCTTTTAAAAAGCGTCGGAAAAAAAAGGTTCCGCCGACGCTTTGTGTAGCGTCGGCGTCAGCGGCCCATTACCGACGCTTATAAGCGTCGGCGTAAGAGAAAAATAAGACGATGCTTATAAGCGTCATCGGACTTCATTCCTCCCCAAAACAAAATCCGATTGACCCCCTCCCTCCATAGCCCTAAATTCCTAACCCACGCCGACCGACCCCCTCCCTCCTCAGCCCTTTTCACCGATCTCAGCCATTCTCCTCCGCTGACCGACTCTAAATCGCGTTCCTCCACCGCATCTCCTTTCCCTCCTCCCCCTCTCCATTGGCCTCCTCTCAGTGGACAACTTGCTCCTCCTCCACCGCAGAGCACTCACACGGCATTTGAAGTTTGGAGCCGGCAAGGACAAGGTCAAAGCCAGGTTTGGGATCTTCTTCTCTTGCTTCGATCTTTAAATTTTGGATGTTTTGGATTTTCTTTTGTTTTATAATCGGATTGGTTAGGAGTTTTGTTCTAGATTTTCTTGTTTCATATCAAGCACGCATTGCATCATGCATCAGACATCAAACATCTCAATGAACCTGAGATCCGACACCCAAGCTTTCGCAGCAAATCACATAGGACAAGCACCAATTCTGTAATTTTCTGAAACAACCCACAAGGCCACCTGTCTGGTGCTGCTTTCATGTATGTGAATGAAACACGAGTATTTCCAGAACATGGTATTTTATCAGTCAGGTTACAGAGAAAACAAACCACAAGAAAAAGCAGCTTCTCTTTTTCAGATTTGCAGCAGTTAGTGAAGAGGTGGATGGAGGAGAAGAATATTGTAGTATTTTTCACTAAGGAATGAAGATGACTTTACTCTATATTAAATTTCTGCAACTCTCTTCAATACAAAATGACTCAAGTAATAACCTCTTTATAAAGAGGATTTTACAACCCTTCAAGTAACCTCTATACAAAATACTAAGAGTCATATTTAAGAATGACACTTCGGTTTTACTCATGAAGAGGAATTCTAAGTAAATTTCATAGGTAAGATAAAAGGTCTTTTTGGAAACACAAATGTCTTAAATAACATCTCTTGGATCAATGCACAATTAAGTTTATCTATTTCCAACACCCCCCTTTAAACTTAATTGTATTCCATCCTTCATACCAAGCAAATCTTTGAATTTGTTGAAGAGATCAACTCCAAGTGGTTTAGTAAAAATATCCGCAACTTGATCATGAGTTTTCACATAAATAAGCTCCACATCTTTGTTCTTCACATGCTCCCGGATTGAATGAAAACGAACATCTATATGTTTGCTCCTTTGATGATAAACTAGATTCTTCCCTAAAGCAATTGCCGACTTGCTATCAATGTAATTTTGTGTAGCTTCATTTTGATCAATATTAATCTCTTTTAGCAAGCTCCTTAGCCATATTGCGTGACTAACACATGAAGATGCCGCAACATATTCTGCTTCACAAGTTGAGAGGGTAACAATCGCTTGCTTCATCCATAAGAATGCCGTATTACTCATAAAAAATACAAATCCGAAAGTACTTTTTCGGTCATCCAAGTCTCCACCCAATCACTATCAGAATAGCCTTCAAGTTGAAAATTATTAGAATAAAAATAGAATAAGCCAAGGCTTAGAGTACCTTGAACATAACGTATGATCCTCTTTGCCGCCTTCCAATGAGATAATTTTGGTTCCTCCATGAACCGACTCACCAAACCAACGCCATATAATATGTCCGGTCTTGTACATGTCAAGTATCTCAAACACCCTACCGAGCTTTTGTAGAGTGTAGGATCAATCACCTTGCCTTCATCATTCTTGGACAATTTTACACCACAATCCACTGGTGTGTTAATAGGATTGCAATCTTCCATCTTGAACCTTTTAATCACTTCCTTTGCATAGTGCTCTTGAGAAAGAGATTCACTTCTAAACCAAGAAAGTAGGACATAAGTTCGATGTCGGTCATTTCGAACTCCTTCGCCATTGCTTGTTTGAATTCTTTGATCAATTGTATAGAATTGCTGGTGAAGATAAGATCATCAACATACAATGAGACAAGTAATTTGTTCCCATCCTTTTCTTTGATATAGAGAGCTTGTTCATAGGGGCATTGAACAAACCCATTTGCCTTGAAATAAGTATCAATTTTTGAATTCCAAGCTCTAGGTGCTTGCTTCAAACTGTAGAGCGCCCTTTTTAATTTCAACACTTTATCTTCTTGTCCACTTCTGACATAACCTTTGGGTTGCTCAATGTACACTTCTTCATTCAAATAGCCATTAAGAAAGGCTGATTTGACATCAAGTTGAAAAATCTTCCATTTGTTTTGAGCCGCCAAAGAAATCACCAAGCGAATGGTCTCCATTCGAGCAACGGGAGCAAAAACCTCCTCGTAGTCAATTTCGGCCTTTTGCTTGTAGCCTTTAGCCACAAGTCGTGCTTTGTATTTCTTCACTTCATCTTGTGGATTTCTTTTGACTTTGTAAACCCACTTTACTCCAATTGGTTCAAGCCCCCTTGGTAGAGAAGTAAGCTCCCATGTCTCATTTTTTTCTATGGCTTCTATCTCTTCATTCATGGCTTTCCTCCACTTCTTATCTTTGATAGCATCTTCAAAAGAAATTATTTCTTCATTAGCAAAAAGACAAATAAGATTTAAGGGAGTTGTCACCTCATATAAATCTTGAATGCTTCTTATTTTTAGTGGTGTTGAAACATCTTCAACTGATGAAGTAGGAGATGAAGGTGGTGTTGGCTCTCTAATTTGCTCCTTGATCTGTTCTTCATCTTGTATCATCACCATGTTAGTACTCCAATTCCAAATGCCGTCTTCTTGGAACTCCACATCTCGGCTTACAATGACTTTCTTCTCCTTTGGTTCATAGAGTTTATAAGCTTTTGATCTTGCATTGTACCCGATAAAGATGCATGGTACGCTTTTATCATCTAACTTGCTTCTCCTTTGATCCGGAATATGTGCATAAGCTATGCACCCAAACACCTTCAAATGAGAGATGTCAGGCTTGTATCCACTCCATGCTTCTTGTGGTGTTACTTCTTCCAAGTTCTTTGTAGGGCATCTATTAAGCAAGTAGATCGCACAATTGACAGCCTCTCCCCAAAACTCCTTCGACAACTCCTTTGTTTTAAGCATGCTTCGGACCATGTCAAGTATAGTCCGATTTTTTCTTTCGGCGATGCCATTTTGTTGAGGTGAGTATGGAGCGGTCAAGGGTCTCCAAATGCCATGAGTTTTGCTAAAAGCTTCAAACTTCTTGGATGTGAATTCTCCACCACGATCTGATCGTAACGCCTTGATAGGATAGCTACTTTGATTCTCCACCAAAGTTTTAAACTCCTTGAAAATTTGAAATGCTTCTGACTTCTCCTTCAAGAGATACACCCATGTTTTCCTGCTGAAATCATCAATAAAAGTTAGAAAATAGCGACGACCTCCAAATGAGCTTGGAGTGATTGGTCCGCAAATGTCGGTGTGGATAAGTTGAAGTGGTGTTTTTGCTTTGTTGTAAGACTTCTTTGGAAAGCTCCTCCTTGAGTGTTTGCCAAGAACACACCCCTCACATATATTATTAGGGACATCAATATAAGGCAGCCCCTTCACCATTCTTTTACTTGAAAGGAGCTTTAGAGCACCGAAGTTTACATGTCCGAACTGCAAATGCCAAAGCCAAGATACATCCTTCATACATGCACTTAGACATTTAGCAACAATATGATTTATGTTTAACACAAACATGCGGTTATTTGACATAGGAACATGAGCAATCAATTTATTTTGTTTCCTTAGATAGAAGCTTCCTTCCTTTAGTTGCATATCAAATCCTCTCTCCAAGAGTTGCCCAATACTAAGAATATTGGTTTTCATATCAGGCACATAATAGACATTGGAAATAAACTATTGGCTTCCAACATTGAGTTGAATAAGTATCTTACCAATGCCCTTCACCTTTACCTTGGAAGCATCTCCAAATGAGACATGGCCATTCACCGATTCATCAAGCTCCATGAAAATTTTTTTGTGCCCCGACATGTGGTTACTTGCACCGGAGTCCAAATACCACATATTTTGATTGATGGCATCTCCTCCTTTTCATGCTAGTAGAAGCACGTCATCTCCATCATCTTCCTTTTTGACATAATTGGCTTTCTCATGAACTTGACTAGATTGATTAGAATAGCACTCAAAAGAATAATGCCCAAACTTGTTGCAATTATAACATTGAACTTGACCCTTGTCATACCTTCGGCCTCTACCTCTTTGTCCTCTTCCTCCACGATTTTGGTTGCCTTCCTCAATATTGTTGTGGTCACCACGGCCTCTACCATGACCATAAGATCCACCTCGGCCTCTACCATGACCACGTCCTCGGCCACGACCACAACCTCTTTGGCTACTTTCGCCTCTTGACTCCTCCTTTTTGTTATTGATGGAGAGCTTGCTTTGTAGAACTTGCTCCAATGGCTCTTGTCTTCTCTTTAGTATTCTTTGCTCATGGGCTTGAAGTGAACCCATAAGCTCATCCACCGTCATAGTGTCCAAGTCTTTGGACTCTTCAATGGCCGCCACAACATAATCAAATTTGTGGTCCAAGGATCGTAGGATTTTTTTCACGACCCGATTATCATCAAGTGTCTCGCCGTTCCTCCTCAATTGGTTCACAACGGTCAACACCCTTGTGAAATAGTCCGACACAACTTCGGACTCCCTCATTTGCAAAGCTTCAAACTCGCCTCTCAAGCTTTGGAGGCGAACCTTCTTCACCTTTTCTACACCTTTGTAAGAATTTTGTAAAATCTCCCATGCTTGCTTGAAATTGGTAGCACTAGCAACCTTCTCAAAAGCGGCCTCATCTAGGCCTTGGTAGATGAAGTAGAGAGCCTTCTTGTCTTTCTTCAAAGTCTCTCGTTGTTGCGCCGTAAGAATATCTCTATCTTCGGCTTCTACATAGCCTCTTTCGACTATGTCCCAAATATCTTGATATCCAAGCAACGCCTTCATTTGGATACTCCAATTTTCATAGTTGGTATTGGTAAGATGAGGAATGGGAAGCACTCCGGTAGCCATGATCTTGCTCTGATACCACTTTGAAGAGGTGGATGGAGGAGAAGAATATTGCAGTATTTTTCACTAAGGAATGAAGAGGATTTTACTCTATATTAAATTTCTGCAACTCTCTTCAATACAAAATGACTCAAGTAACAACCCCTTTATAAAGAGATTTTACAACCCTTCAAGTAACCTCTATACAAAATACTAAGAGTCATATTTAAGAATGACACTTCGGTTTTACTCATGAAGAGGAATTCTAAGTAAATTTCATAGGTAAGATAAAAGGTCTTTTTGGAAACACAAATGTCTTAAATAACATCTCTTGGATCAATGCACAATTAAGTTTATCTATTTCCAACAGTTAGGACACTGTTTGAAAAGCGATAAAAGAAAAAAAAAATTCTCTTCTCCGAGGCGACCAGCTTCCAGATAATTTTGGCCAAAGAAAATATGGTTCCTCCATGATTCTACATCTTATGACAATTCCTAGTAGAGAAAATTCTGTGAGGACTTAGGACTGCACCACAAAAAAAGAAAAATATTAGATTTATTGTTTAATTTTATACCAATAGGAATTTCTATGAACTTCAATAGCTCCTTGACAACAACATCATGGGTGAAAAATATTAGATCTATTGTTTAATTTTATACCAATAGGAATTTCTATGAACTTCAATAGCTCCTTGTTTAATATCTATATTCAATTAATATCTACATTCTGACAAGTGATAATCTTTGTGTATTCTCTATCCTCTGATATTTGGTGATTGCCCATAGAACCATTGGCAAATGCTAATTCTCTTGCCTTGTTCATTTCTTGCTTCTACAAATCTAATCTTATGTTTCTTATATTATTTACTTGCGATGTTTATGCCTTGACAATTACAGTAGAAGACATCATTATCATCAACCATGCAATATAAAGGTGTCTCCGGATAATGGTCGTGCCAATAATGCCTTGTTGTTGGAGGATATGTTAAATGTCTAACTATATCAGCTGTGACCTTATCAGTGTGTTAAATAGATTAAATGCGGAGGAGGCCCGGAGCTGTGGGTGGTCGTAGTGACAGGCTCTGAGAAGTGTCTTTCTGGGCAAGGTAAAAGAAAGTCCCCTGTGGTTTTTCCTTCTTGGAGAAATACAACAGTCTAGAATACCTGTCAAGGTGCAAAACATTAAATTATAGTTATCTCCGTACCATTTTATAATCCTGTCAGACTCTTATGACATTTGTTAATGAGATTAGGAGGATCTGTTTGTTAAACTGACAGGCTGCAGAAAGAAAGGATAAGAGGACCTTGAAACACTTTCCGACATTCTTGGAAATACAGCTTTAGTTGGTAGAAGAATTTGTGAATTTTGTTTCCTTTTGAGGAGAAGTTGGTTTACAGAATTATTGAATTGACTCGGGAGTTGGTCGGTCTCTGAGATACAAGTAAATTTTGTGGGGTTAGCATCATAATGGGGTTGGAAGAGGATGATAATGAGACTTATACTCAGTGTATGCCTTTTAATATTGTGCCGATTGATAAACAATGAGAGAATATAGTTTCGTAATGGTAAGAAAAATTTACGATGTATACATTGAATCATTATTTTTTATTACTAATTCATTTAGTATTTAATTATTATTTAATTGATATTGATTCATTTTCGTGCATGCATACTAGGTACAAAATGCCCCGAGAAAAATGATTTAGAGATGTGGAGTTCCAGCAGTCTCAGGTGGGATCTTCTTCTGCTCAGTCCATGCAATTCCAGCAGCCCCAGCAGCACGAGACCGAGTCTCAGCGTGAGTTCCAGTCTCAGTACGAGCCTGCAGAGAGCCATGATTACCCAGGCTAGGAGGTTATGGATGACTTGCAGATCCAGGATAATTTGATTTAAAGTTCATATATTAAGTTCTGTTACAATCTAATTATTTTAATTAATTTGCCTCCAATATTTTAATGGATATTTTATTATTTTTTTATAGATGGATAGCTGAGAGTGAGGACGACACGAGGTTCCTCTTGAGCAAGGGATGTGTGGCAGCTTTGTGAGGATGAGAACATTATCGTCGGATGCAACGAACTAGGGCAGCCATCAAGAAGGCTGGAAGCCTTTTATCAAGTTTCCTAAGATCGGTTGCGCGTAGGGGTCAGTTGTTTCCGCTCAACTATTATAAGTAGAATGATATACTTCCTTCGTAATAGTTGAGCTTCTTAAAGTTGTACAGGTAAAGAATTGAATTTAATATTGTTAATTTGATATGTATGTTAATTTGCTTACTATTACAATTTTAATTTTTCGATTTAACATTGTTATAACATTTTTTACTTTGGTATAGAAAAAGCTTGTGCTCCCTCCAGAGAGTTATGATTGGGTGCTAAAGTTCCTCAACCACAAATGGAAAGAATATAAGTCGAAATTGAAGGCCGACTGGAAGCAAGAGAGTATGACAGAGGAGGAGGTTGCTCGTGTTTGTTCTCCTGATGTATACCCTCATCGGTGGAGGGAGCTTGTTCACTATTGATTTTTCGAGAGAGGACAGATTGTGTATACTCTCTCAATACCTTATATAATGTTTAATACATTTAATATATTACATTATTTACTTTTTTCGTGGTAGACATATGCTGACATTGGTTGAGCTGCACGAGCATCTCAGACAGTTCTTCACACTTCAGGCTCAAAGAGTTATGCAAGGCTTAGAGCTGAATTCGTAAGTTTCTTTGAAACTCTTTGAAACTCTTGTATCATATAGCATGTATCATGATATGTAGCACTTCCAACATACTTTTTGTTGTAGATAGAAAATCATGGGAGGGAGCCTGGTGAGTTGGAGTTCTATAAGATGACTCACACTCACCGAGATAGCAGCTTTGTCCGGAAGGAGTTGAGAGATATAGTTGTATGTATTCATTAATGATTTGTACAATAATTTTTTATGAATTTTAATTTTTCAAAAATTAATATGATTGTTTTTGAGAGATATAGGACAAGGCTACATCCTTTATTTCAGAGCGTATCGGGAAATCATCTTCAATCGGCAACACCAGATGTATCGAAGCTCAGGTGTTTACCGAATTGATGGACTTGGAGCGTTATGGTCGAGTGAGGGGTTATGGTATTGGAGTTACCCCCACTCAGTTGTCTGCAGTGGGTAGATATACTCAAGATGCCAGATAGAGTAGTAGCACTACAGAGGCTAATGATCTGAAGGTAGAGATACAAGAGTTGAAGCAGAGCCATCAGACATAGATACAATCTTTGAGAGCTCAGATTGATCAGATTACATCTTTGTTGCATCAGTTTGTCCCACCTCAGGTAAATAACTACATCTACTTGAATATTTTACATAAGTATCATATTTTTTTTAGTGAGCTTAATAATTTTCGTATTCTTAACTTCTTAAGTTTTTTTTTACAGGTTTCTGATACTTCATCTGCGCGTAGAGATGATGATGCCATCAACCCCTGATAGCTTTTATTTAGGAGTTTTATATGTATTTTTTTTATGTCTTTCGAAGTACATTGTAAACGTAAATTGACAGTATGAATGTAATTTGACAATATGAATATTTAGATAAATATGTTTAATTGTGACACTAGATACCTCTTCGCGTTTATTGTGTATGCATTTGAGTTTGTAGATAGAGTTTTAATTTTTTTTAAAAAAATCAACCTAACGATGCTTTAAAGCGTCGTTAAAATCACGAAGAGGTATCTAAATTAACGATGCTTTAAAGTGTCGCTAAATGTGGGAATTAGCAACGCTTTAAAGCGTCATTGAGTGGTGATTCATTGGCAACGCTTCTAAAAAGCGTCGCTAAATTATAGGTAATTACCGACGCTAAATAGCGTCGGTAAAGCGTCGCTATTTTCCGACGCTTCTGAAAGCGTAGGAAAATATTTTTTCCACTCGGTGACACTTTTCCGACGCTTTGGAACTGACGCTTATAAGTGTCGGTAATGGCCCAAAAAAGCATCGCTAATGCCCCATTTTTTTGTAGTGTTCTAAAACTTATTTTAATTAATTTATAGTTAACGACACTTCCAACAATTACAGTACAATGTCAGCGTCTAGTCAATAATGTTTCATCCAGCCACAATCAGGGGAAGTGGGAAATCATTAAGCATTACTAACCTCCTAATCTTATGATGTGATAACTGATATGGATAAATGTTTATGAGTTTAACCATTGCCATCAGAGCACTACAAGAAAATAGGGTTTTACCAACCTTTTATTGCCGACGCTTTTTACAAGCATCGGCGATTTTCGGTCCAGCCCCAATATATGCCGACGCTTTCTAAAAGCGTCGGCCATAGATGACGCTAATTAGCGTTGTGGTAGATTGTGGCCTACGACGACGCGTATACGCGTCGTCCTAACTCAAATTCACTTTAAAAAAAACAAGCAGCCCGTTCCCCTCCTCATTCTGCATCCCGATCTCAAGCCCTGGCTCCTCTCCTCCTTCCTCCTCTCCGGCGACGAACTGCCACCCTTGTCCTCTCCGGTCTCCGCCGCCTCCTCCGCACCTAAAATCAAACTCCCCCACAACCCACACCAAGAACACCAGCTCCCTCCCCCTACCCTACTCCGGTATCTCTCCACGAATCCCCCACCGAAGGTATGGAAACACCCTTCGTGCTTGCTTTTCTTGCAGGAATCTCTTGTTTCATTCTAACTCCCAAGTTTTCGATCTGGTGATAGCCTTCTCTGGGTTATCGATTCTGTTGGATGATGAATTTGGTTTGATTGATGTGCTTTTTGGCCTTTTTTGGGCCTTTTTTCTTGATCATTTGATGCTTATTTTTGGTTGCATTGGTAGATGTGATTCCTACAGTGAAATGAGTGCTCTTTTTCCGATTTTGGATTCCGATCTGATTTAATTGAAGTAGTTCTTAGAGACATGATCATCTGGGTAAAATCCGTTTCGTTGTTCCCGAAACTGTCTGCACGACAATGCCAAGTGGTGGTAAAGTTTGAAAGCAAATAGGAAAAAAAAGGAGAAAGAAAAATCGGGAATTGATTTTGTGTACGGGTTTCTCTAGAGGGGTTAAACTATGGTGTTCACACTTTCACTTGTAGTGGTCCATGTAGTTAGATTAGGATCGATAATGGAGTTTGAGGTCAAGAATGTCAGGTTGTGATTATAAACGGAAGTCGATGTTGTTTTGGGGGCAAGAGTATTTCTGGGTTGAGCTTTTGAATTGACTTTCTTTCTTGGGATCATATAAATGGGGAAGGTAATGGACTGAAGATTGGAATTTCTGATATGAATTTATTTTATCATGTGTGGTGTTTCTTTTTCTTTTGGAATCTAACTGTTGGGAGAGCGAATTGTTTGAATAAGATTGTTGCGGTTGATGCGTCCAAATATAGGGGTCGGAAGAGGGCTTCTGTGACCTACTGCATGGCTTATATTCTTAGTTGTATCACCAAGCATTCTCCAGAGTACAAGGTTTTGATGTTGGGACGTGTATTGGGAGGAATCGCAACATCTCTACTCTTTTCAGCCTTTGAGTCATGGCTTGTTGCAGAACATTTTAAGGTCATGGTGATTGATTTTTTATTTCCTTTCTGTTCTTTTAACTCTGCTGTAGTTTACTCAAGAAAAGATAGATTCGGTCATCTTTGTCAGTTTGAAATCTTAGATATACACAGCAATGAGACGGGTTTTGTACTCAACTAAAGTTGAATTTTAGTACCAAAATAAGCTGAGAAACTTGAGCAATTTTTTCTAGTGTGATGTATCCATCAGATTGGTTCTCTCGATTTGTGTATTGGCTATTACTTTTCTGTGTTTTGCTGCTGTGTGCTTAGCTCCTTTGCTTTCTGTGTTTTGCAACATGATTCTTATATGAGTTTTGCATTATGCAGCTGTAAGATGTTAGTTGCAAACTCCATATCTCTTTACCATGTCTATATATTGAACGTTAGATTGCAAGTTGTCTGAATCATAGACTGGTTATTAGCCCAAAAATGTTATGCTTTCCATGCCCAAACTTGTACAATTCCAAAGGTTTATTTGAATATTTGGAGAGCGTAATATTATTTTTTTGATTACATCGACTGCATACTGAACTTGTAAAGGCTTTTGTGACATGTAAAAAAGGCTAATGGAAGGAAATTGCAAAAACAACTAAGAAATACTAATAAGTTTCAAAAATTGATAATGCGTGTTGCTGACGTTTTTTTAAATTTTTTCCATATCTTTTCTGAATCTGAAGATGACAACTTAGATTATTTCACATGACATGTTAAACAAGTTAATAAGCATGAGAAGTTATTATTACATTAAGTTTGTCAGTATATCACATTTACCTGATAGATTAATTGTACACCTTTTTATCTTGAAATTCTTGTTTATATAACCTCCTTTACACATGCACTAACTAGTTCTTTTTGCAGGACTGGACTGGGCTAACCTTCCAAGAAATAATGGAAGAAGTAGAAAAAATAAAAACCACGGTATGGAACTAAACTACAATGGTTCTTTTTGGTTCTATTTTATGTTTCCTCTGTTTTTGGATTTTGTAGCTATATAGTTTATTTTTTCTCAAGAGGGTCAGTGATAGATGACACTATTCTCAGGGACAAATTCTAATTTCAGTTGAGCTTTAGCTGATGATATTCCGCTTTTCATGGATATGTTCATTTGTATAAATTGTTACTCACAAATTCGTCCATGTGCTGATTGTTTGCTAATCTGGTCCAGCTGCAGCTACCACACCAGATTGGCAACTCAATTTATGGACCTTATGGACCCCAACTTGTTGTTGCTGGAGGCAAACTACAGCAGATATGGCAAGCGCATGTGGCCCAATACAGGCCGCCTCTTGGTATTCCCGCATGGCAGTCCATGAGGCTGCAGGACCCATCCCTGCTTCCCTGTGCTCAGCCTCCATCCACATTTCCTCAGCCTTCCAGAGAGATGCAGGTTGGATCCTATCAATCTCCTAGTTCACTGCAGCTACAAGAGCTCTTGCCATTCCCTCATCATCATCCTTGAGAGCAAAGAAGCCACATGGTAGTGGGTTTGGCACTGAAGGTGCACCTCAACTGCAGCTGCTATGTAATGCCCAGCGCATGTAAAGACAATACCATTGGATGGCTCAGACTGGTTCATTGTTTTATTCATTCAAATGGTGGGTGGGGCATCTTTGTGTCTCTCCATCGTCGCCAACTATGTAAATTTCTTGCCAGTGTTTGCTTCACCTGAAATGACATTTCTAAACTTCAGTAAAGGCTTTTTGATGAATCTTGGAGGATCACAAGTTCAAGGGGAAGGTGCAGGTAATGAAGATATTTTTCCCAGAGGATGACCATGACATTGCATGGGCCATGCCGTGCGCAGCACTCAGCTGCGGTGGATCGGTAATCTCCCATTACTTGATACATATAGGAAGAAAGTGCTGTACTCGTAACATGTTATTAGATCTAACAAAAGAAAAGCAGCCCCACGGAGCCCAAAGAATAAAGGAATGAGATGAAAGTATATACTAGAATGAAAAGTGAGGCAGTTCTTTTTAGCATATGAATAAAAGTGAGGCAGTTCATTTGTTGTTTTAAAAGCAAAATGTCAGTATGAATAAACTAGCTGCCTGAGACTGTTGATTTGAATCTCAAAGATTGTTGATTTGAATGTTTGTGTCAATGTAAATGTAATACAGGTTCATATTGTTATAATGCGTTTTTATAATTTACATTCGTATTTTTATTTTTTAAAAAAATACATTTGCTGACGCTTTAAAGCGTCGGCCAAAATACATTTTCCGACGCTTTAAAGCATCGGCAAAAACGCAAAACTGGGCATGCTTTGGGCTTTTCCGACGCTTTAAAGCGTCGGAAAAGCTATTTTTGCCGACGCTTTTATTAGCATCGGGAAAGCTCTGTTTTTGCCGACGCTTTCTCTTAGCGTCGGCAAAAATCGGACCCACGCCCACCTGCCCGACATCTGACCCACGCTTTGGGGTGCGTGGGCTGGAAAAGCGTCGGTAAAAGCGTCGGTAGGGACCAAAAAAACCGTCGGGAGATATCCTTTCATTTGTAGTGGAGGTTTTAAATCCATCAGATCCCTCCCGAAATTTAGATGTCATACTGCCACCTTTCTTCTATCAAAATGATCTTAGTGATTCCTGTCTTAGGTAATGACATAGGAAAAGAGAAATAATCCAAAAGAATGCAACTAGACCAATCTTTCAAAATTCACGCTCTTCTCCTTCAAACTCTGAAGCTATATAAGTCATGCCCTCTATCAGCTCTTGCTTTCCATATATATTATCAGGAAAAGTACCGCAAGTAAATCGAACCGTTCATAAGCAGCTTAGGCTAAGCTTAGTGACAGGCTTCTTTGATCTCATCCGATTGGGAAACAAGCTAAGCTTAAACCCCACCCAAACCTCGATTCCAAAACTGGAACACATGTACTTGAGAATATAACCAAAAGGAGAAGGAATTTATGCATCCGTAGACGTGCGTAATTTCCAAAATGAAACAGATGGATGGTGCGTCATTATTGGGGAGTCCACGGAAGGACCGCTAAATAAATAGCAATATAAATTTTTCAATTAATGGTCGTAAAACATAGTTCAATGCTGCAGATTTTCCACTAATGGCTGTAAAACTTAGTTCAATGCTCCTGATTTTCCATTAATGGCCGTATAACTTAGTTCAATGCTACCGTGTCCACACGTATCGTCAATTAACAAGCTAGATTCGTGAGCTGCAGAAGTCTATATATATGGAGTTGCTTGCACCATGATGATCTCAGGCTGCAGACATGTCCACCACCGTAGGATTCTTGAGCACCATCGCCCCCTCCGCATGTCCCCTCCACGACCGCCGCTCCGGCGCTGCCCCGTGCCGCCGCCTCATCCGGTCCCGTGTCTCCTGCCACAGCAACGGTGACGCCCGGCAGCCGCCACCGTCATCGCTGCTGATGGACCGGCGCGACGTGCTGATCGCGCTAGGCGGGCTGACCGGCGGCGCAGCAGCAGCAGGCAAGATGGCTCTGGCGGATCCGGTCATGCCCCCGGACCTCTGCGAGTGCCACGACGCCAGCTCTTCGGCGCTGGGTCACTACCTCAAATGCTGCCCTCCTTATACCAGACCCAAAATCGTCGACTACACCTTCCCGGAGACGCCGCTCCGGGTGCGGCGTGCCGCCCAGGAGGTGATTAACGACAAAGACTACATGGAGAAGTACGAGGAGGCCGTGAGGAGAATGAAGGAGCTGCCGGACGACCATCCCTGGAACTTCAACCAGCAGGCTCTAATTCACTGCGCATACTGCAACGACGCCTACGACCAGGTGGGCTTCCCTGGCGTCCCCGTCCAGATCCACCACGGCTGGTTATTCCTCCCCTGGCACCGCTACTACCTCCACTTCTACGAGCGCATCCTTGGCAAGCTCATCGACGACGACACCTTCACCCTCCCCTTCTGGAACTTCGACTCCCCCGACGGCATGACGATGCCTGAGATCTTCACCGCCGACACGTCGTCACCTCTCTACGACCGCAACCGGAACACCTTCCACTACCCGCCGGACATCGTCGACTACGCGGTCGGCGGGGAGACGAGGGACGCTAAGGTGCTGGCCAACCTGTGCCACATGAAGCATACGTTCAAGGATTCCCTGCCGCTGGCGAAGCTCTTCATGGGGGACCCGCTGCGGGCCGGGCAGAAGGCTTGCGAGGGGGAAGGGAGGCTGGAGTGCATCCACAACGCCATCCACAATTGGGTGGGCATGGCAGAACCTCCCCACACTGACATGGGCGACTTCGCCACCGCCGCCCGCGACTGCATTTTCTTCAGCCACCACGCCAACGTCGACCGCCTCTGGCACATCTACCGCACCTTGCGTGGCTACGAGATCGAGTTCAACGACCCGGACTGGCTCGACTCCACCTTCATCTTCTACGATGAGAACGAGCAAATTGTCCGAGTCAAGGTAATTACTTAATTAACCACTCATACCACCATCTTTTCGTTTCAATTTGATATATTTTATAAAAAAATGTTTATAGAAATCAGTTGCTTAGATTGTGGAACCATTTTGCTGACTTTTTCCTTTTAATTGCTGCAAAGATAATGGGCTTTTCTTCTTCCGTTGCTGTATACATTACAACGACGGATTTTTAACTTAAAAAGAAAATACAGGGTAATTTACTACCAATGGTTAAAGTTTGACGCTGCCTTTATTTGTTTGTACTTGTTTACTTATCAGATAAGTGCGTACGTCTATATTTCAGATCAAAGAATTAATATCGACATCAATATCTTTTTTTCAAAAAAAAAAAAAAACGTGGGAATCCAGGTGAGGGACTGCCTGACGCCGGACAAGCTTAGGTACACGTACGAAGAAGTGCCGATACCATGGTTGCATATCTCCTGCGTGAAAAGCACGGAGACCAAGGAGAAGACGAAGACGGAGCCGTCTCTGGTGAGTGTGGGGCCGTTCGGGCCGGAGCCAAGGGAGCTGTCCAAGACGCCGCTGCGAGTGACAGTGCGGAGGCCGAAGAAGAACCGCTCGAACGCAGAGAAGGAGGATGAGGTGGAGGTGCTGCAGATCACGGACATCGTGGTCCACACCGAGGGGCCGGTACGATTCGACGTATACATCGCGAAGCCCTACGAAGACCAGGCCGGGCCCGACTACGGGGAATTTGCGGGGACGTTTGTGAGGCTGCCGCACAAGAAGGACTACGAGTGTAAGGGCTTCCTCCAGCTGGGGATTACCTCCCTGTTGGAAGCCATCATCGCCGACGACGCCGAGAACCTGGTGGTCACGCTGGTCCATCGAATCGGTGAGCTCACGATTGGGGACGCTGTGATCAAGCTGCTACCGACCGACTACCGCGGAACTAAAGCGTGAAATATCCGGCGACTGATCGCTGGACTTCTGTTTGGTTTCCTTGCATTGCGCGTACGGCCCGTCCGGTGTCGTAGTTAGTGGGTCATGAGTTGTCATCGTCGTAGCATGAATAATCCTTACATTCGATGTTTGCGTTGCTTGAACTTCATGTCTTTGTTTTTGATACTCTCCGACTTAGTTTTTCCACGTGATTGAGCTTCATGAGACCGATCCTACAGTAGGAGTCGAGCACATAACAGATGGACGTGCATCCATAAAATTTAATTCCACAGGACCAGCAAATTTTTTTTTTTTCTCTCGTATATCTCATTTCAAACTCAGATGATGATGGTAAAAGCAACAATTACTATTCTAACATAATTATTCAAAAAAAATCTACAAACTCCAGAAATCAAATAAATTTTTCATAAAAATGTCCGATCAAGTTTATTCATTTGAAGGATAAACTAATAGGTGTCTGTTAAGTTCCTCTCTTCTTAATCCCAATCCCCATCTATTTTTCTATATTCGAAAAAAAAATAGAGATAGTGAGCTTTACAAGCCCAGTAAGATACCTAAACCTCTAGTTGGATCAAACATATTGTATAAATATATTTTTCTGGAGTACAAAATTTTTAATCATAAATAAAAGAATGTTGATGAATACATGATATTGAGTATGTCTATCAATATAGATTTCAAGATATTTAATGCATCTGACCAAAAATAAATTTCTAAATCAACATAGACGGACCATCTACTTTTGCTCTCTTAGCCTTTATTACTATGAGCATGATCAACCCGTGGCAAGCCCAGAAGAGGCTAGATCTTGGCTACGACATACCACAAATTACCACGTACTAGTGATGGCCTCACTAGAGAGTTAAAAGAAAACTAGCTCCAAAATTACACGAAGAAACATGCTTCCATCAATATTTGTTAGCAATCAGTGACAACTTGTTAGGCTCGAAATGAAACTAGTTTTTGACTACAACATGCTGTTGATTAGCATGTGTCGATAATTATCCTATTGTAGGCCCGAAAGGAGAGTAGATCCCGAACTTGTGTGATCATACTCAGACTAGAGAGCAGCATGATTATATTGACACATTTATCGATGCAATAAAATTCAGTTCATGCCTAGGTATTTCATGCCATATTTGATCTAATATTTTAAAAATTATTATTATATGGAGAACATATGTTACCTATCATATGCATAGATACTATATATAATTTAAATTGCAAATAATGCAGATAACAATTAAGTAATATAAATTATAAATCAGATCATATGCATGATGAAAATACTAGAGGTAGAGATAACTTACAGCTCATATAGTTAAGATCCAAATATCCTTCTGGTAAGACAATTAACAATCTCAAAGAAAAACACCTAATACTTAGCATTCTTCTATAATCTTACTTAAAATCTGAATATCCAGCAAGATCGTGAAATATCTGTCAACCTACAACCCAAACTTCTCTAAAGCATGAAATATCTGTCGATTGATTGCTGGACTTTGTTCGTTCCATTGAATTGGGTGGCTTTTGCTCAAGGAGTGATTTGTTGCTGCCTTAACGGTTCGCTACTGTACTGTATGCTGTTGTAGCTAGTGAGCATGAGCTGCCATTGTCCTTATATGAATAATCCAGAGACCAAGTAAATATTACCACACCATGAAAGGGGAGTTTAGGCCTCCCTGCGTGCACCACATGTCAAGCACCAGAAGTACCAGCACCCTCCCTCTTTTTCTTCCTTCGTTAGGGATGCCAGTGTCAAATCCTTTTTTTCCCCTTCTCCTCTGCTCGGGAGTGTTAAACCCGTCCTTTTTTCCCTTTTATTCCTTGGTTAGGGATGTACCCTCTCCTGTACTAGTGCACTTCATGTGTTTAAAGGGAAGTTGGCTCCTCACCACTACAAATTATAAGTTTAGCTATAAAAAAATTTCATTGCTGAAAAAGAAATTCGATCGCCAGATTCACTATAGCAAAAGGGAGGTTTGGTGACACTTTCTTTCCCACACTAGAAGAAAGTGTAGGCATTTAGCCGACCGCCAAAGACGGCGATGCTTTTTAGAAGCATTGATGATTAACAAAGCTTATAAGCATCATTAGGTATAAATAGGCCATTGTCGATGCTTTTTAGATAAGGATCACAGGAAGCCTGCCATAAGATAATGCTAATAAGCATCACCGAAAGCCAGCCATAAGATGATGCTAACAAGCATTGTCGGAAGCCATCATCCACCCAAGTACCAGCTCGATCCCACACACCGGGCTCTTCCGTCGGCCTGGGCCTCCTTGTTCTCCTCTCCTAAGCTCCTCCACCGGAGACTAGTGCTCCTCCGCCAATCTCGTTGGCCTTCTACTCCACCACCTCCTCCTCTCCCGAGCTCCTCCCCCAAAGACCAGCGCACCTTTGCCGGCGTCCTCTGCCTCCTCCTCCTCTTCCTCCTAGCATCTGTGAGATTAGAGCTCCTCCATCGGCCTCCTCCCGATCCTTACCCTCCTCAAGCTCCCCGTCCTGGCCCAATTCTCTCTCTTTTCTCCTCTCTCCGTCATGGGTTCTTGCACTTCGACCCACGGCCACTAGCCTCTGCTGGTTGAAGGTGCTCCATTCTCCAGCGGCCTGCTCTCCTGTCTGTGTTAATTCATACTTAGATTTTCAATTTATGCCTTGTTTGGTATTTTTCTATGAATGAGGCTATTATAAGAATCCAACATTTGATTCCATAATGATGACGGTTATTAGAATCCAGCTTTCTTTTTATTTCCTGCAAATTTGAACCATATTTAGGTGCTGGTGATGGGATTTTGGCCCCACCTACTTAATTACTATTGAGGGCAAGGGCGGTCTAAGGTCAATCATTAATGGGCACCACGAAGAGCTTACTAGCTTATTGATCCACTAGTTGTAGCAACAGGAGCTGAAGCATGTCTTGAAAAGCCTATTGAGTAGCAGAATTTTTAAAGTACTCCTACCCTCTTGCTTTGGCGATTGCAGCATGAGTTGCTGCGTGTGAGCAGCTGTACCTGTGCCTGACATGCTACCAACTAATATTAAGAAAGTCAAACTAAAAGGAGGCCAAGGATGCAGATGGAGACCATTGGCTTTGGTGAGAAGAGTTGCACAAAGGGGGTTCCCCCTCTGCCATTAAACAAGAAAAGTGATTTGGAGTGCTTTTCACCCCACCATTTTCCTTTCACCTTTTTTTTAGCTTAGCATAGGATTTTCTCTGCAATGCATCTTTTTAATGAGATAAAGTGGCTGAATTTGCTCCTTGCAGAGGAAAGAGTCAGAAGGTCCAAACTTTGAGTCTGATTTTTTTTGATATCGAAGAAGTAGAGGACACATACTTCTTTGAACTAGTGATTACTGCTCTTGCTGTTCTTCGACCAGTGCCCTTTTCATGGATCGATTTGCCTAGCATCTCAGCAGCCAATATGAAACAACTCTGACTCTTCTCCACTCCATATAACTATAGAAAATACTCCTTTATGGAGTGGATGATGGATCGATCAAGCTTTCAAGCTTACCATCCAGATAGTCCCTCCTTGTTTTCCTCCCTTTAAAGAAAACTAGCAAGAGCAATCTTCCAGAAAGTAAGCAAGGAGCGGCCAACAATCCTCAGGGGATGCTAACGAACTCTAGCCCCCTTGTAGCTTACCTAAATGGTTAAGCTTGGCTCCTTCCCTCTTCTATTGGTCATCTATATGATCAACTTTCTATTGCAAGCGTGTTGAGGGTTCATCCAATACTTAACTGCCGAGACATTCATCCCATTCAGGCACACGACAGCCTCCATATTCTCGTTGCATTGGTTGAGAAAAGTAAGTTGTCTTGTTCGTCCCGGCTCTTTATTCTATTCCTAAGGAATCCATTAGATATCAGAACATCCGCAGTTATGGAAAATCATTAATCATAGAATAAGAGAAAAGGAACTAGATAACAGGCTTGGGATCGACTGGTATTCACCCTGAGAATCCCTCCCTTGTTGCTTGCTCAAGGTCAGTTGGAATCACATACCGGAATTCCTCTGTTGAAGTCATTTTGAGTAGATTGATCGAAACAGTAAATTGAATACGATGGCAAATTAGTGAGCATCCAATTGGTGTTCAATCAGGGGTATGTGATTCATTTAAAGAAATGTATTTATATTTCAATTCAAGTTTGTAAAGAAGGAGTTACATGAACGGCTTCATGTAAAAAACTAGCCTAGAAGTTATGCTTGAAAATGGAATAAGCATGACCAAAAAAAGAAGAAATGACTCTATACCACCCTTTCTATTGACCTTGACCAGGGTTGATACAGGAAAAAGGAGTAAAATGCATAAAGAAGAAATTATAAAAAGAACAATCAAGTCATTTTGATGTACTTCTGTGTTAGTTGTCAAGGGATTCTGTGATCAAATATCGCATTTTTTGAAGACCCTGCTCCTTTATTTGCTCTTTTGATTTCTCAATGTGGTCATATTCTCTTGCTTGGGCATCCAAATCGATGACTAGTGAACACCACAAGAGCTTTATTTAGTAGTTTAGAAAGTCCAAGTGATGACACCAACGCTGACCATCCCTATGCATTAGATAGATATGCAGACCTACCTGCCAAAACAAGCAAGCAGAAAGCCTCTACACAGCGTACGTAGACCCAAATGGCTCCCACAAAGGAAAACCCAACCAACGTCAAACGCAAAGCCCCGTACCTCATTAAGATCATACTGGCATATTGGATCTGACTTGGCTTCAGATCTAGTTGTTTGTCTGCTTCAGAAAGAGTGAGTTCACTATTTAGCTAGCTAGTTGTCTTAAACACCAAAACCTAGTAGCACGACTTTTTTACGGAAAGCTTATGATCATGATTGTCTGAATATACTTGAAGTGCCGAGTTGTTTGTCTTCCTTTTGAGATGCCCGGCTTATCTACCCATCAATCTTAGTCAAAAATCCAGATTGTACTTGACTGGTATCATACATAAAAAGAGGGATAGGCTTTCTAGAAAGAAAGTTCTGTCAGATTTTTAGACCTTAAAACTACTATGTGTTCTTTGCCAACCTATTTCATATTGTTCTCGTCGTATTTCACTTAAGTTTTTGTGTTTTCAAACATCAGGTGGTGCTTATTCGAAACCGAGCTGGCTGGTCAACCTTTGCCATAACGCCCATTTTGGCATGGGTTGGAAGAGGAATTCTAAATTCTTATTAGTGAAAAATTGTTATCACCTTGTTCTTTGTTTTAGAGCTGGGTGCATACTATTACCACTATATACCACACCACCGGGAGGCTCGCCTGAATACCAAGTCTTCCCCCACCACCAACTCGACATCGTTATAACTAAGCCTAACCAAACCATCATGGTCACTGGTACTTTGATGTCACTATAGGTAGGTCTATGTGGGGAGCGAGTGTGGCAAGACGACTTCGGTTCACATGTAAAAGTGCTTTGAAAGGCACTGGCTCCTAATGGTGAAATTCTTGCTGAAACCACAGCTACATGCAGACACTTAATCAAGTAGTAGTGTTGGCACGTCAATCGGCTTCTTGGCTCACTTCGGTCACAACTTCTCCTTAGGAACCGAGCCCATCCACCACCCTTCATCGAGCCACCCTTTGCTGTAGAAAATTTGCCTCTTTTTTTTCAGATTCCCAAGTTGCTACTCTAGCATCGTTACATGTATATACATATGTGTGTGTGTGTGTCCAATTTGAACCAATTTGAACATAGAATTTGGTGGGGGCAAAAGCTGATTCCAAGTGCGAGGTTTTCACTATGTTTCCAAGAAAATAAGATTTATATAAAATTAACATTGATATTTTATTAAGATTTTAGGTATATGGCACCCTAAATTCATTATTAGAGATGAGATTATGTGAGACATCTGGATGAAAACATGCTCCTGAAGGCAGAGATTTAGATGATTTGCTTTGAAGATTTGAGCTGAATTTATCTTGTTATTGCATTCTTTAGTTGTTCTATAATTAATGGACGTTTCCAGAGATTATGGACTGTAGTAGATTATAATGAGCACAACTGGATGTAAGCTATCATTATAATTTCTTATTGGAAGTAATATTAGGGTTTAATGTTTCAGTTAATTATGGATTTTTCAATAGGTTTGTTGGACATGTGGGTGTTAAAACATTCTTGATCCATATTGTAAGTGTTCTTAGGAATACTTATGAAGTTGTAAGTCTAGCTGTAAATTGGTAATATTGTGTCATCATAACTCTCGAGTTTGATTTGAATTCTTCTTTGCAATTCATTTTTTTAAAGTGGCATATCATCATCTAAAGCACTTAATTCACATTTAGGTCTTTATCATTCTCTTTTCTACTTTCTAAACCTTGAGCGGAGATCTAAATTATTCTCAACTAGAGCCTTTTCAAGTCATTGGTTCGTTTTATAATACCTACAAACCTATAACATATGCTACATCTAATGTGTTTGTTGATGAAAATTTAGAATTTGTATTATGGGATGGTTCATTATAAGGCGGAACATTGAGATGTTGTGGAGTGATCACACGGTTTCATTGATGCCGTAGAGCAAAAATCTATTAAAATTCAAAAATTGTTGATGGATATTCTTGAAAGAATTTGGTTTCTTCTCGATCTCAATTGAAAGATCCATCTGTACAGGCTATATGAATAGAACATGTTTCATTTCTTTAGGCTGCACATGAACTGCTTATACTGATTTATGTTTTTTTTAAGCTCGGCACACTTTTAGTGACAGTCCTTTCCACATGTACCCAATCTTACTATTGTGTTTAGATTGGCAATCTTCTTGTGTTCCAACACTTGCAACCGATTGATTATTAATAAACTTGTGAAGCCAAAAGCTTACTTAATGCTAGTATACAATGCAGCTCCTTCTGGGATACTTGATAATTTGAGAGCTCAAAGGCAACTATCAATGGATATGCAGTGCCTATGATCTGAGAAATGACATGGTACAGTCTTTCTGTCATTATAAATTGCACAATTTTACAATAGCCTCATTCATGCCTGAAATCAACACCTAAGAGGGGGGTGAATTAGGTGTCTATAAAAGTAATGAAAAATTAAAACAAATACTAAATAATCACAATAATAGTAAATCTCAGCAATCAAGCCAACTAAACAAGATATATAAACATAAGTAAAGAGAGATAGGGATAGAGAGATAAAGCCAATATTATGAGGTGGTTCGGCAAATGCTTTCTTACGTCCACCTTCTTCCAAGGATAGCCTCGCCTTGAGGTCTCACTAGTTGTAAAACCAATTACAACATCTAAGTTGGAGACAACCAACTTGCAACAGCACTACAACTTGAAAACCACCAAATTGCACTCCAAAATCTAGTACTCTACTACAAAGCCCACAAGTTTGATACTTCACAAGCTTGTTCTCACAATTGCAAATTTTGATTCTCACAAATCTAATACATAAATAAGCTCACCACACAATTCTCTCATATATAATAGTAAAATAAAAGCACAATAGGAGCAATATGAGAGTCCTATGAGAAGAGATGAGAACTCGGTTGAAAGAGGGATGTTTCGGCCGAGTGGTATGCTTTGAGACTTCACCAAAGATCTATATTTATAGGCTTGAGAGGGCAAGAGACGTTAGAGGGTATTTAAGGCTTGATTCCCATCAATCTTCAACCATAAAGCATGATTGGCTTGATTGGCTTAATTTTTTCAATCAACATATGCTCAAATTAATCTTGTTTTTCATAAGTTGACGTGATTTAAATTTTGCACATGTTTAAGTATGGTTGACATGCTTCAGCATGTGGCTTGGACATCCCCTTCTTGTGGCAAGATGACTTCTCAAAATGACTAGAATGACACATGGCATCATCTAGACCCTTCAAGTTTGATTTGGTTGATTTGTTTGTGTTATTCATGCTTTTGATGGAATGAACAAAATTTCTTTCTCTTAAATCAGTAAATACACTTTTTCAAAATTTTCTTACACTCCATTTAGAGAGATTTTACAAATAAAATCAAAATCATTTAGATTTTGCACACATGACAAAATCAGGTGTAACTAGTGGACCATTTGAGATATTAATCTCAAATTACCTTTAGGTGGTGCTGTAAATAGAAGAACACAAATACACTTGACAAATAAATGTTAGTTAACATAATGATGTCATAAAAATAAGATATGACAGCATAATTTCAAAGTTTACAAAAATAGATTTAAAACTAGTAGTGTGCAGAAATCTTATTATTTTATATTTAATTTTTATTCAAACCCTATCAATATTGGTACTGTTGGAAAGCTTATTTCAAGAGCTTTCAAGTGATATAAAGTTTTGTAATTTTCTAAAGCTATTTGGTCGGTTAAATATCCAAAATATAGAGAGCATATCTTTTAAAAAACTTACCAAAAATAGAATTGTACATCTGTTTCATATGTGCTCAAGTATATGCATGATTTGTTGCCATTTTTCATGTTGAACGAAAATTATTAGAGACAATCCAAATTTAATCATAACCATTGATCTTTTGATTAATCTCTTGACTCTAAGAGCATACATTAAATCAATCAAATGCAAGTCATAGCATATTGAAGTATACATTACCTTAGTGGGCTGATCGAATCTCATTAGGGGTAGGTTGACTAATACTATAGATTAGTCCAAAATTATAAGATCATTAAGCCCAAAACAGTTCAAAATGGTGTATCTAGAGGGATGGGGTAACGTACACTGTTGGAAATATCTAATGAAAACATAGGGGCATATCAGCATATGAATTCGGCTTACACATGCATAAAAACAAAACAGTATTTCAGGTTGAATTATATAGTGACAATAAGAGCATTCAAACTCATTCAAGCTTTGCAGGTTTAATCAATCATGTGATCCTTAAACATGCATAACTCATGCATAACATGTATAAGTGAAGCAAATCAAGTAAGGCCCGAAATATGCATTAAACTTAAAAAAACTTCATACTCCATACTTCATGACATCTTTGGTGTTTTCAACATTAGAGGGAGGATGATGGTAATGTGTGAGAGGTTTGTATATGAACTCAATTATCATGAAAAATCATATTGCAAGGAATTCAATCAATGTACTCCAATTCAACCATTCTAAGTTCACCTCTTAAAAAAGTGTAAGTATTTTTATCAAGAGGTTTTGTAAAAATGTGTACATAAGCATCTACTGAGTTGATGGAAATTATACCTGCCACTACTCCATCACTAGCATTGGCATCCTATTATGTTAATGCAAAAAACCGAGCACTAGATCTAGCAAGTCCAAAGTCATTCTTCTTTTTGTTTGAGTAGTCCCTCACCAAATGTCCTGGCTGACCGCATGCAAAGCAAGCTCTTGACTTCTTAAGACAAGGCCCAGCATGAAACTTGCCGCAATAGTCACAGGCCTCAAATTTCTTCTTCTTGTTTGAATTTCCTCCAAGATTCTTTGATTGGTTGTTTTGCTTTTCTGCCATTTTGGCCCTCTTCTTTTTCCTCTTTTTCTTCCCTGCTCTCTTCAACTCTTATTCAATCTTTAGGGTTCTTTCCAACACATGTATATAACTAGGGAAGAGGTGAGACAACAAACGAGATTGGATCCCATACCTCTGACCCTATCAAAATTATTAGCCTTGCTTCTTTCGAACTCCAACAATTGGGAATAGAATCGGCCTAACTCGTTAAATTTGTTTGCATACTCCAATACTGTCATGTTATCCTTCTATTCCAAGGCCAAGAACTCATTCCTTTTTGCTAATTTTACTAACTCAAAAAAGTATTGATCATAAAATATTTTTTTAAACTCCTCCCACATCAACTGGTCATCCTCATTCCCATTAGTAGCTTTTATAGCAATCTACCAAAACTTAGAATTTTCTCTAAGCATCGGTATGGCCATTCTAACATTTACGTCCTTGAAAAATTGTAGTGCATCAAACATCTTCTCCATCTCCCGAATTTAAGTCTCTGCAATTAGAGGATCAGCTCCACCCGCAAACACTGGCGGGTGGAGATTTCTGAATCTCTCGTAATAGAACTCATGAGGTGGTGTAAGTCTAGGAGCAGCCTGCATCGCTGCTGCTGCTGAAGGAGCCAAGCCACCACCTAGCATACTCCAGCAATGTTTGCCTGAGTGGCTGACATGCTTGGAGCTTCTCAACTGGCTATTTAGCATCTCCTCTCATGGTCCTTCTAACTTCTCTCCCCCTAGCAACAAAATTTGCTAAGACTTTCTCTTTCTATTGCTCTTTATCACCTATCAAAAAATTCACATTAATCAACTCCATGGTTGAGCAACAGTAAAATTAGAAAAGTCTATCTTTTCTTATTCAACTACTGGAAAACTGATTAAACGAGACCTAATTATCCATTGCTAAACTTTAAATTTTACCCATGGTCAGACCTATTACTCTGATACTATAAGATGTCACGACCCAAAATTGGGACATAACACGGCCATACTATCGAAGGATAGCATCCCATGATAACACGAAGTCAATACTACATTTAGATTTCAAATCCATCTTAACTTCCAAATTCATCTCAAAGAAAATATAATAAATAAAACTTTAATTTCTTTATTCATTTAATGCAACCAATATTGGTTGAGAGCATCTACATCAGCTATAAATACCAACCCATAATTCTCAATATTTAAAAGATTACTAAGCTACAAATTCATAAACCACTAAAAACTAAAGTTCTGCTATATAATTCGCCATGCTTGCTAGCACAGACTCAAGCCTGAACCATCCTTCATTCCTACTTATCCTACTTGCCTGAAAAGAAAAATAAAAGTAGAGATATATGAATGACACAATTTAGTAAGTAGACCTTTCATTTTCTTACCAGATCAAGCATGATTTTTTTTTATTTCAATGCATTATTTAAGAAAAATAATAGATATTATAAAAATAAAGCATTTTATAGTACAATATATTAAAACAAGTCGTAAAGCGAATCATACATGAACAACTCATCCATCTTTCATAAATATAGTTCCAAGTTTATATTGCAAATAAATTAATAAATCATTCTTCACATCATTTAACCCTATCATAGATCAAAATATTGCTCACAAATATTCGTACTATGGTCACTTTATACTTGTGACAGGGTCGTAATCATCAGCATGTCGCAGTGTGCCAACCATTATACCCGCGACGGAGCCATTACCAACTATTATACCCACTAGCCATGGCTGTTGCCAGCTATTATACCCGTTGGCGAGGGATGTTACCAAATATTATACCCGCTAGCAAGGGATGTTACCAACTATTATATCCGCTCGCAAGGACCGTTACCAACAATTGTACCCGCTAGTGAGAGCCGTACATAGCTATCTTTTTCAAATGCTTATATCTTTTTCTTAAAATATACACATAAATGGATGAAAAATACTAATGGCATAATCAGATTCATATTTCATAACATTCATGAAACTATTTTTCATAATAAAGTATGATTTTCAGAGCACATATGCTAATTCATAATTTTAAAAAATATATGATATTTTCATAAGCAAATTTTATGCATAAAAAATATGATTATTTGAAAAATAAAGAGTGTAAGATCTACTTACTTCTTTTGTCTTAGACACTGAGACTTCGCTAAACGACTCCGCTAGACTTATTTAAAATATTAACAGCAAAATTAATTTCTAATTGATGACTTTAATAAAATAATACGAGAAGTCTTGACCGGACGTAGGGTGGTTTCATTTGGGTCAGGTCTTGACGATTCGCTTAATGAATTGGTCTCAATCAGGGTTAAGATTAATCAACATGGTTCATCCATGAAGGTTTCACAAACATTCAACAGGGTCGGATGATCAGTCTAGTAGGCAACCTAGCACAAGGGCGGATCAGGGCCTTTTGCAGGAGTTAACTCGGGTTTATAAATCAGGTCAACAAAACTCGATACTCAGTTCCATAGATCTTCTAAAGAGAGAGGAGAGAGAAAATAGAGAAGAGGGAAGAATCCTTCTTTTCGTCTCTTTTCTTTCTTCCCCCTCGCCAGTAACAGGTGGTAGCCGTAGTGACCCAACTGCCCACACGACGCTGTTGGGGGAATAAGATTTTTCCCCCCAAGTGACACAAATGCCCCCAAGAAGCCGCACAATCGCCGACCCTGAACAGCTAAAGTCGGCGTCCGACCTCGGAACGCCCGACCTCAAGACATCCGACCTCGAGACTTCCGACCTAGAAAAATCCTGACGCTCAAGGTCTACCCTTGTCAGCCACCTACTATGGCCGTGCTCCTCCGAGGTCCAGCTGAGGACCATGCCCTGCCACTGCTTCAGCATTTATTGCGCATGGCCGCTGTAACCCTCCGGTTCACTCTACAATTAATGTGGATCTCCGGCTTACTCCACCATTAATGCGGATCTCCGGCTTACTCCACCATTAATGCGGATCTCCGGCTTACTCCACAATTAATGCGCATGGCTCCTGACATCTACGGATCCTCGGCTCTCCACGGCAAGTTAGCCCAGCAGAGTCTGGTCAACCATGATAAGTCTCTGATCTCGGCCATACCTCCGACACCAATGCAATGATTCGCCTGGTAGCGTACTGGTTCGGGTCGTACGACGCCCTCACCGCCGACATCAGCACAATGATTCGCCTGACCGTGCGCCGACCTGAGCCACATGCCGAGCCGTACTATAGCCTCGCCCTGTTACATCACAGGTAAACCGACCCCCACCTATAAAAGGGAGCCTTAGCTTCTCAGGAGGGGGTTGGGAAATTCCGCGCCTTACAAGCACTGTTCATCTCCTCCTTACACTATCTGCCCCCTCCCTGACTTGAGCGTCGGAGGGCCGGCGCCGGAAAACCCGGCCACCGGTTTGTCTGCAGGCACCCAGACGGAGGACGCCGCCCGCTGACGGATCGCTGCCCCGCCGTGAGGATCCCCAGCTCCCTCTCTCCGGCCACCCCAGACGAAGGACGCCGCCCGCCGACTGGTCGCCGCCCCACCGTGGTGACCCGCAGCTCCCTCTCCCTCTCCCTCGACCGAAGATTGCCCCCGGGTCCAATTTCCAGCAACAGTTGGCGCTAGAGGAAGGGCCCGAGTAGCAGTCATGAAGTTGAGAAGTAAGGGAGCCTCCAACGTCTCCCGGCGTCCCCCGCAAAGTCCTGGACGCTCTGTCCAGAATTCTCCAACTCCGGCTGACCCAGTTCCTCAGGTCCAGCCGGAACAGTTCAACGCCTTAGTACAGCAAGTCCAGGCCCTGGCCGCTGCCGTTCAGGACCTGCGACGCGAGGAAGCTTTACCAACGCTTCCCCCGCGGGCCCAGGTCCCGCCGGAATTTCTTCCCAACGGCCCGGTTCTCCCCGGCCAGAATCTACATGGCTCCTCCAGAGCCAATAACGAAGAACGGACTTCCCCCCAGAGAGAGCTACCGGGGGAGGATCTCAACAGAAGACTCCAGCCTTCTGAGGCTGAGTCAGCCCCGGACCGCCGTGAGCCAGCGCAAACCGCGGCGACAATCCCGCGGGTGGGGGAGCTCGACAGAAAGGTTGAGCACTTGGAGCGCCAAATTGCAGCGCTCCACAGTAAGAAGGCAAGGCAGGAGGGAGACTTTGAGTTCACTACCAAGTCCCCCTTCTCCTGCCGGATCGAGGATGAGCCGGTTCCCGCAAGGTTCAAAATGCCTCAGGTGGAGCCCTACAGCGGAACCACTGACCCTCTCGACCACTTGGAGAGCTATCGGGCCCTCATGGCCCTACAAGGGTCCTCGGAGGCCATACTTTGCAAGGCCTTCCCAGCAACCCTCCGAGGGACCGCTCGGCTTTGGTTTTCTGGACTGAAGCCGAACACGGTGTCCTCTTTTGAGCAACTCGGCAGGCAGTTCGCCACCAACTTTGCTGCCAGCCGGCGCCAGCAACGGACGTCAGACTCCCTCCTCGACATCAAACAGAAAGAGGGGGAGTCCCTCAAGGAATACCTGGACCGCTTCACCGCCGCCACATGGAAGGTCCGCGAGCTAGACCAGTCGATAGCCATGTCGGCTCTGAAGACTGGGGTTCGCTCCTACCGATTCCTCTTCTCCATCGAGAAGAGCTTCCCGGCCGACTTCACCGAAATGTTGGCCCGGGCCCGGAAGTATGCCAAGGCCGAGGAGGCAGTTGCCTCTAGGCGGGGAGCAATTGAGCCCGCCTCTAAGAAGCAGAAGAAGCACCGCGAGGAGCGCGGCCAACAGAGGAGCCGATCCCCTCGCCATGAGAAGAATCTCCCCAGACTGAGGAGCCCGCCCCGTCAGCAGGGGCGACCTCAGCAGAGGACCCCTCCTCGACCGAGGTCCCCACCGCGGCCTCGGACGTACCCGGGAAAGTACGAGAACTATACACCCGTCAACGCCCTCCGGGCCGAGATCCTGATGGAAATTGAGGGTCGGGACTTCTTCCGACCCCCGCCGCCTATGCGAGACACGGGATTTCTCCGTAATCCCAGGAAGTACTGTCGCTTCCACCGAGACCGTGGGCACGACACGGAGGACTGCTTTCAGCTCCAGGACGAGATAGAAGCACTCATCCGTCGAGGAGTACTCAACCGGTTCGTGAGAAACCGGCGCGAGGAAAGGAGGCCGGCGGAGGATGTCGTACCAACCGAAAATCCGAACGACAACAGGCCCATTGCCGGCACCATCAACATGATTGGAAGGGCCTCAGCAGGAGCAGCCGCCCCGGGAGCACCCCCGAAACGCCCACGCACTGATGAAGTCATCTCGTTCTCGGACGAGGACTTAGAAGGGGTCGAGACCCCTCACGATGACGCTGTGGTCATCTCAATGATTGTAAATAAGTTCGATGTAAAGCGTGTCCTAGTTGACAATGGAAGCTCAGCCAACATTTTGTATTATCATGCCTACCAAAAAATGGGGTTGACAGAAGGACATCTCCGGAGGATCAACGCCCCACTGGTCGGGTTCACCGGAGATTCGGTCCCGGTCGAAGGTGAGACCAGCTTCCTTGTCACAGTTGGCCTCGCCCCCCGGGAGAGCACTGTGAGGACGGACTTCCTGGTGGTCCGACTGCCCTCGGTCTACAACGCCATCCTTGGGCGGCCAGGGCTGAATGCCCTTCGAGCCGTAGTTTCAACCCACCATCTGCTCATGCGGTTCCCTACCGGCCAAGGAGTAGGCGAGGTCCGAGGAGACCAGCTGGTCGCCAAGCAATGCTACACGGCGGCCCACGGAGTAAAGCAACCGACCGAGGCGACAATTCAGCCAACGGGCCCTTCATTGCCCATAGAAACCCTCGATGCGAGGGACACCCTCTGGAAGAAGCAAGTAGAGCCCGGTGAGCTTCTTGTTCAAGTTCCACTAAAAGAAAATTTTCCCGAGCTAACCATGCAGGTCGGTGATAGTCAACTTTAAAGACCACGCAATAGCACGTATCTGGTAGGATAGTGATTACGGGTATCGATCCACAGGGATTGGGGTATAGTTATTTTTCTTAAAAATAAAAATATTTAAAATGATGAATCTGTGAAGACTATTAAACTAAACAATTCAATAAAAGAAAATGCAATTAAAGGGATATCAGTTTGGGAGAACCTAGGGCAAGGAATTCACCACTAACATCGGAACAAGGGTTATTTATATTTTATTTTATTCTTGGATAAACATGCAAATTGGCTACAAGCCTAATAAGCATTTAAATAAAAATTCACAAAAGTAATTTGGGCATAATCCATCTTCGGTTGGCATGAAATGTCTACCCTAATCTAAGGTGGCAGCACATCGCATCTTTCCTAAGCATGGACTATCTTATATTTACTTAGTGATCATGAAGAACAGTTGTACGAACATCATACTTAAAATCACAGAAATTAAATATGATTCAAAAGAAGATTTCCATTAAAAACAATAAGTTCATACAACCCCAAGAATATAAAATCAAATATAAAACCCTTATCCCTTTGTTAGGGCTGCATCCAGCCCTAGAGAGGAGCTCAAGCTTCCATGCAGTGGTGGACAGCGGCAGCAGCACAGCAGCAGGCCTCCATCTCTTCCTTCCGCCGGCTTCCTCTCCCTCTTGAACTTCTATGGAAATTCATTCCCGAAATACCCAAAAGTTCTCTCTCTCCCCTTTTATTCTTGTGGGAACTCCACCCGGGAAGAGAGCTCGGTGGGAGAAGAAGGAAAAAGGGAGCAGCCCCCTCCCCTGGTGGGGAAGAGGAGGAATGCCCCCCCCCCCGGTGGGGAAGGAGGAATCTGAGGAGAGATGCCTCTTCTCGGTTCACGCTGGGCCTTTTATAGGCTGCACCTCCCCCTCGCTCCTCCTCTCTTTCTTCACGTGCGTGGGAGGATAAGGTCGTTGAAGATTGATCTGATCCGCTGCGTATCTGACCCGGACGCTGGGAAGAGCATGAGCTGTAAGCTGATCGCGGAGTACTCGGATGCGGAAGCTGATCTTGCGAACGGGAAGAAGCTTGAAGTTGGTTGGCAGCGGGATAAAGATTGGAGCCGATCCGGAAGTTGGTGTGCTGTTGGGATCGGGGACGACGCGGAAGAAGGTGATGATGTTGAGCATATCCCGGGATGAAACTGAACTTCGGTTGAGCAGCTGAGAACGGAAGAACGGCTGGGACGTTGGGACTGTTGTGATATGATGGGAAGAGGATAAGCTCTGTTTGGATGCCGTGAAGGCAGTGGGTGAGAGGAAGATGATAAATCGCGGAGAATGGGGAGGATCTTGGTTTTGTTCCTTAGATGCGGAAGGGAAGAATGCTATCGTGGAGAGGATGGGATCTGAATCGTGGATGCAGAAGGATGGAGCTTACAGCTGATGGCTTGGAGCTAAGATATGATCTGTGGATGATTCGGGAGGAACTCACGAACGAGATGTACATGAAACAGGGGAGCTGGGATTCTTATGTTTTAATCTAGATTTGGTTTTGGATGACTGTCATAGAACAGGAAAGAGATGCGGGGGATTTGATGATGGTGGAGTTCGGGAGGATGAGCTCGATTCGGTTGGGAACAGGGGAGATGATCCATGGGATTCGGTTGGTTACGGGATGAAGGCTGGAACTGGATGATTACGAATGGAGTGCGCGTGAAACAGGGGAAAGTAGCTGGGAACGGATGCTTGGGCTTTATCCCGTGGGTGATGGAAGATGAGATTCTGGCTATAGGATAAGGATGAAGCTTGAGCCGATCTGGTTGTTGGAACAGATGGGGTGCTGGGAGATGATCTGGAAGGAAGTTGAAGAAGCTGGGAGGTTGACGATGCTGTTCACGGTTGGAAAATCGCGTGGACGAGCAGCTGGGAGGATGGAATCGAATCCATGCGGCTGATGAGCTGGGGGATGGTCCTTGAATCGCGGACGGGAGAGAAGCTGGATATGGGAGAATCAACGTGGAGGAGATGAGCTGGACTTTGCTCTGTTCCGTGGATAATGGAAGGTTAGATTCGGGAGCTGGGAGTTTAGATCATGACGAGATGAGTGCTGGTTTGGTTCTGTTTGTGGGAGATCTGATCGGAAGCTGGGAGGAGTGGTTGGATGGAACTGGATCGTGGATGCTGGGGATGTGAATCTATTTGGGATTGGTCGGTTTGGGATGCAGGGGCTTTGGGTGAGAGAAATCCGGAAGAATGGGGAGATGGAGTGCGGAATGAAGTGATCGCAATATGAAGCTTGGGACTCGGCTTGATTTGAACGGGTGAAGAGGATTTGGCTCAATCTCGGGAACTGGGAAGTACGTGATTCGTGGGAGTGAAGAGGAAGCTTGGACACGTGGAAGGAAAGGCTTTGGCTGATTTGTGAAACTCGGGCAATTTCATGCGGGTGGCTGGGATGATCATTCTTACTTTTGAAATCCCATGTACTTTGGCATGTGTCACTTAGGATGGCTGCCACGTGTACTCTGGCATGATCAGGCTTCATGGTTATGAGTTAGATGATGGGTATGACCCGACCTGCATATGTTGAATTTGACCCAAAATAATTAAATCAAACTCGAATTACTAAATAATTTATTAAGATGCAATGATGAAGGGAAACATATTTTTTTATGTTTATATTTAAAATATGTGCATAAAAATAATAATAAGTGCTATGTAAATTAGATAAATTTATTTATTATTTAGCACTTATCACACCCCCCAACTTACATTTTGCTAGTCCTCAAGCAAAATAAAAACTAACTCACTTTCGCAGGAATCGCGATTGCATTTACCGTATGCAATAAGGCTTTAAACCCCTAGGTGGCCCTAGTGGACGAGTTTTGTCTCGTGAGGGTTTCCGGCTCAGATACCCACAAACTGTTGTCTCTACCTAATGAATTTGTTTTATTGCTTTATAAAATCTAATTTCAAATGCATAAGTGCTAAAAATTTCAAAAGCACACAAAGTTTTAATCACTAAGTCAGCCCAAATCCTAGGTCAAGATGCAACTTAAGTTGAAGTCATTAAATTTCCGTTAGAGAGTTGTAAGGCTAATTTATACTTGGGTGCTCGGTGATGTCTGGACCATACACAAGCTAAGGCTTTAGATTCTCCAAAATACTGCTAAAACTAGTAGCTTCCAAGAATTGGTCAGATAAGACCTAATCACTGATTCAAAATCATCCTACCTTGCAGGATTTCGAGAGTTGTGGATGTTTACTTTAATACCTCATGGGCTTTATCTGTAATATTCCAGTTTACTCGAATTTTTACAACGACGGCTTTCACACTATCGTCTTTTTTCAAGGTCAATATTATTTTCTTTTTCTTTCATTTTTTTATTTATTTTTTTTTTATTTTTTTATTATATTTTTTTTATTTTATATTTATTACGCACTTTTACTCTTGTAATGATTCCTCCATGTAACGAGCATTCAGTCAACACTCCCACACCAGATGGCATAAGGTGTTAGGCATCAAGACTCCCCTACGGACCTATGCTCGGGTTCCTCATTACAAGCCCGCTGACCTTTGACGATAGGTAGCCCTTTTCGATGTACCTGACTAAATTCACCTTTTTTTTTTAACAATAAATATGGGATAATAGTGAATTAGATAGGAATGATTCATCAGGACTCAAGGTTGCTACTAGACTTAGCAACATAATGTTGAACCTAATCCTTAGAAGTGTAGGCCATGTGTGTTGTGAAATTCCAAAGTAAAAATTATCTTACGACTCGCTAAAAGAATATTTAATAAAAGAACTCAAATTGACTTACTCCTGACTAGTTATTGGGCTTTTTAGATTTTATATACTTTGTGTGTTTATCATTTCAGCACTAAGGCATAGAAATTAGGTTTTTTTTTTTTTTTTTTTGAAATTCACTTTAAAAATGTGAAAATGCGAAAAACTTCTTCAAAAATTTTCTTCAAAAATTCGAATCCTATACCCCCCAACCTAGATCAGACATTGTCCTCAATGTTTTTTTTTTTGATGATTTTTTTTTGAATATTATATTATTATTTTTATTGTTTTATATATTTTTTTTATTTTGGACGAAAATATGATGCATATGGAGGATAGAAGCATTTTACCTTAGTTGCATCAGTAATATGAGGACTCCTGAAAAAAAATGCGACAAGAAAATATGCAAAACTAACCTATGAGAATTGGGTTGCCTCCCAACAAGCGCTAAGTTTAACGTCTTCAGCCAGACGCATCAGGTGCAGTTAAGCATGTATTAAAAGAAAAACACATCAATTCCTTATGTTTGCCCTAAAATTACTAGATAGCTCCTAACTGGTTTGAAGAGGGCACCTAAGCCTCCAATCCGGTCTAATGAACTGAGTTGACCAGGTAAGCTCCCAGGTAAGTGGAGGGGTCACGATGCGTTTGCAAAGGTCCCACTTAAAACCCACTTGCCTCGAACAGATGAACTGTCTCCCTTAAAGGGACAAAGCTTGCCTAGACATCAACTGAGCCACAGAGCGAAATTGGTGCAACTTTCGGTGATCTTCGTCCTATTGAGCTCGAATGTCCCTAGGGGCCAACGTCTAATTAATTTTAATTAGGGTGATAGCTATGTGAGAATTGATTTACCTAGTTCGGGCAAGAATCTGGTGATGAAATCCAGTTCTTATCTTGTGGGGTGATTGCCCTTACTATGTGCAAATTAATTGGTGTATGTGTATCAAGCATGCATTCACACTTTTGCTAAAATTAAAATCAAACAATCACCACAAAATTTCAGGCTATTTAGGAATCAATTTAAATATGAAAGGTTCAGATGTTACCAAGAGGAATTTTTCCAGCAATTTTTAAAGCAAACCTTTACAGCATTCCTTTGCCAATAGTTCCCTTTTTGATCGCTCCAGATTTTTTTCTTTGATTCCTGATCAAATAATATCAAAAGAAAAATCAAAAATTAGTAAGAGGTAAAAGAGATAAGGAAAGTAACAAAAATAGAAAATATTTTTTTTTTATTTTTTTTTATTTTCCGAAATTTTTTTTTTGAAATTTTTTTTAATAAAAAGAAAAACAACTATGCTACCAATCCCCGGCAACGGCGCCAAAAATTGATAGTCAACTTTAAAGACCACGCAATAGCACGTATCTGGTAGGATAGTGATTACGGGTATCGATCCACAGGGATTGGGGTATAGTTATTTTTCTTAAAAATAAAAATATTTAAAATGATGAATCTGTGAAGACTATTAAACTAAACAATTCAATAAAAGAAAATGCAATTAAAGGGATATCAGTTTGGGAGAACCTAGGGCAAGGAATTCACCACTAACATCGGAACAAGGGTTATTTATATTTTATTTTATTCTTGGATAAACATGCAAATTGGCTACAAGCCTAATAAGCATTTAAATAAAAATTCACAAAAGTAATTTGGGCATAATCCATCTTCGGTTGGCATGAAATGTCTACCCTAATCTAAGGTGGCAGCACATCGCATCTTCCCTAAGCATGGACTATCTTATATTTACTTAGTGATCATGAAGAACAGTTGTACGAACATCATACTTAAAATCACAGAAATTAAATATGATTCAAAAGAAGATTTCCATTAAAAACAATAAGTTCATACAACCCCAAAAATATAAAATCAAATATAAAACCCTTATCCCTTTGTTAGGGCTGCATCCAGCCCTAGAGAGGAGCTCAAGCTTCCATGCAGTGGTGGACAGCGGCAGCAGCACAGCAGCAGGCCTCCATCTCTTCCTTCCGCCGGCTTCCTCTCCCTCTTGAACTTCTATGGAAATTCATTCCCGAAATACCCAAAAGTTCTCTCTCTCCCCTTTTATTCTTGTGGGAACTCCACCCGAGAAGAGAGCTCGGTGGGAGAAGAAGGAAAAAGGGAGCAGCCCCCTCCCCTGGTGGGGAAGAGGAGGAATGCCCCCCCCCCGGTGGGGAAGGAGGAATCTGAGGAGAGATGCCTCTTCTCGGTTCACGCTGGGCCTTTTATAGGCTGCACCTCCCCCTCGCTCCTCCTCTCTTTCTTCACGTGCGTGGGAGGATAAGGTCGTTGAAGATTGATCTGATCCGCTGCGTATCTGACCCGGACGCTGGGAAGAGCATGAGCTGTAAGCTGATCGCGGAGTACTCGGATGCGGAAGCTGATCTTGCGAACGGGAAGAAGCTTGAAGTTGGTTGGCAGCGGGATAAAGATTGGAGCCGATCCGGAAGTTGGTGTGCTGTTGGGATCGGGGACGACGCGGAAGAAGGTGATGATGTTGAGCATATCCCGGGATGAAACTGAACTTCGGTTGAGCAGCTGAGAACGGAAGAACGGCTGGGACGTTGGGACTGTTGTGATATGATGGGAAGAGGATAAGCTCTGTTTGGATGCCGTGAAGGCAGTGGGTGAGAGGAAGATGATAAATCGCGGAGAATGGGGAGGATCTTGGTTTTGTTCCTTAGATGCGGAAGGGAAGAATGCTATCGTGGAGAGGATGGGATCTGAATCGTGGATGCAGAAGGATGGAGCTTACAGCTGATGGCTTGGAGCTAAGATATGATCTGTGGATGATTCGGGAGGAACTCACGAACGGGATGTACATGAAACAGGGGAGCTGGGATTCTTATGTTTTAATCTAGATTTGGTTTTGGATGACTGTCATAGAACAGGAAAGAGATGCGGGGGATTTGATGATGGTGGAGTTCGGGAGGATGAGCTCGATTCGGTTGGGAACAGGGGAGATGATCCATGGGATTCGGTTGGTTACGGGATGAAGGCTGGAACTGGATGATTACGAATGGAGTGCGCGTGAAACAGGGGAAAGTAGCTGGGAACGGATGCTTGGGCTTTATCCCGTGGGTGATGGAAGATGAGATTCTGGCTATAGGATAAGGATGAAGCTTGAGCCGATCTGGTTGTTGGAACAGATGGGGTGCTGGGAGATGATCTGGAAGGAAGTTGAAGAAGCTGGGAGGTTGACGATGCTGTTCACGGTTGGAAAATCGCGTGGACGAGCAGCTGGGAGGATGGAATCGAATCCATGCGGCTGATGAGCTGGGGGATGGTCCTTGAATCGCGGACGGGAGAGAAGCTGGATATGGGAGAATCAACGTGGAGGAGATGAGCTGGACTTTGCTCTGTTCCGTGGATAATGGAAGGTTAGATTCGGGAGCTGGGAGTTTAGATCATGACGAGATGAGTGCTGGTTTGGTTCTGTTTGTGGGAGATCTGATCGGAAGCTGGGAGGAGTGGTTGGATGGAACTGGATCGTGGATGCTGGGGATGTGAATCTATTTGGGATTGGTCGGTTTGGGATGCAGGGGCTTTGGGTGAGAGAAATCCGGAAGAATGGGGAGATGGAGTGCGGAATGAAGTGATCGCAATATGAAGCTTGGGACTCGGCTTGATTTGAACGGGTGAAGAGGATTTGGCTCAATCTCGGGAACTGGGAAGTACGTGATTCGTGGGAGTGAAGAGGAAGCTTGGACACGTGGAAGGAAAGGCTTTGGCTGATTTGTGAAACTCGGGCAATTTCATGCGGGTGGCTGGGATGATCATTCTTACTTTTGAAATCCCATGTACTTTGGCATGTGTCACTTAGGATGGCTGCCACGTGTACTCTGGCATGATCAGGCTTCATGGTTATGAGTTAGATGATGGGTATGACCCGACCTGCATATGTTGAATTTGACCCAAAATAATTAAATCAAACTCGAATTACTAAATAATTTATTAAGATGCAATGATGAAGGGAAACATATTTTTTTATGTTTATATTTAAAATATGTGCATAAAAATAATAATAAGTGCTATGTAAATTAGATAAATTTATTTATTATTTAGCACTTATCAGTCGGCTCCGGCCTCGGCGCCCGCGAGAGGGATCGCCTCGTCAGCTTCCTGCGGGACAATGCTGACGTTTTCGCCTGGTCGCCTGCGGACGTGCCGGAAATTGACCCTGAGGTCATGGTTCACCGACTCCAGGTGAGGCCAACCAGCAGGCCTGTAAAGCAAAAGAAAAGGGGCTCCGCCCCGAAACGGCAACGTGCTGCGGCCGAGGAGGTGGACAAACTCCTCGAAGCCGGCTTCATCCGGGAGGTCTCCTACCCGGATTGGCTCGCCAACGTAGTCCTCGTAAAGAAGGCCAACAGGAAATGGCGTATGTGCGTGGACTACACCGACCTGAACAAGGCCTGCCCGAAAGACAGCTTTCCCCTTCCAAGCATCGACCAGCTCGTCGACTCTACTTCAGGGCACCAACTGCTAACTTTTATGGACGCCTTTTCAGGGTACAATCAAATCCGAATGGTGCCAGAAGACGAGGAGAAGACGGCCTTCATCACCGACAAGGGCACCTACTGCTACAAGGTGATGCCCTTTGGCCTAAAAAACGCGGGGGCCACCTATCAGAGACTGGTCAGCCAAATTTTCAAAGACCAGATCGGCCGAAATATGGAAGTCTACGTGGACGACATGCTGGTGAAAAGCCGAGCGGCAGAACACCACATAGCCGATCTCGACGAGACATTCGCCAAGCTCAGAAGATACAAAATGAAGCTCAACCCGGCGAAATGTGCGTTCGGGGTCACCTCGGGCAAGTTCCTGGGTTTCATAGTGACCCAGCACGGAATTGAAGCCAACCCGGAGAAAATTCAGGCACTGCAAGAGATGTCGCCTCCGAAGACAGTTAAGGAGGTGCAGCGGCTCGCAGGGCGAGTTGCCGCCCTGGGAAGGTTCGTCTCTCGGTCAGCCGAGCGCTGCCTCCCTTTCTTCAAAAGCCTCAAACGGCCGAAAGACTTCCGGTGATCAGAAGAATGCCAGCGAGCCTTTGAAGAGCTCCGGAGCCTTCTGGCCTCTCCCCCGCTGCTCACCAAGCCCTAGAAGGGCGAGGTTCTTTATCTATACCTGGCCGTCTCCCCGGCCGCAGTGAGCTCAGTCCTCGTCCGGGAAGAGGACAAGCTCCAAAAGCCGGTCTATTACACCAGTCGGGTTCTCAGGGATGCTGAGACCCGATATTCTAAACTTGAGAAGACCATCTTCGCTCTCATCATCTCGGCTCGGAGACTCAGGCCTTACTTCCAAGCCCACACAATAGCTATATTGACCGACCAGCCTATGAAGCAAATATTGCAAAGGTCGGATCGTGCGGGGAGGATCGCCAAATGGGCGGTTGAGCTCGAGAAATTTGACCTCGAGTATCGGCCCAGGCCGGCTATCAAGGCCCAAATACTCGCCGACTTCATCGTGGAGTGTACCCTGCCGGACGACCCCGAGTTGCCACCCGTATCCGCGGAGGAAGCCCCGAGGCAACCATGGGTCCTGCACTCGGACGGGTCTTCAACCTCGGGGGGTAGTGGAGCCGGACTCATCCTCACCAGTCCAGACGGAGTGGTGGCCGAGCAAGCCTTGCACCTCGAGTTTCCGGCTTCGAACAACGAGGCCGAGTATGAGGCCCTCATCGCCGGGCTCAAGCTGGCGAAAGAACTGAAAGTGGAAAACCTGACGGCCTTCAGCGACTCCCAACTGGTAGTGAACCAGATTCAAGGAGACTTTGAAGCTAAAGAGCCATCCATGCAAAAGTATCTCCAAAAGGTGCGGGAACTTACGTCTGCCCTGAATTCTTTCAATGTTCAGTACATTCCCAGGGCGGAAAACTTCAGGGCAGACCAGCTGTCCAAATTGGCAACCTCCCGCATGAGCGAGCTTCCCAAGGGAACAACGCTTGAGTATCTTCAGATCCCCAGCACGGAAGAACCCGAGCCCACCATGTGCATCGACTCCGAGCCAAGCTGGATCGATGGGTTCGTCTGCTATCTCCAAGACGGGACCTTACCTCATGACGAGACGGAGGCTCGCCGAATCAAGCGCCAAGCCCTCCGGTATGTCCTGTACGAGAATAGACTTTATCGTCGATCATTCACTTCTCCCCTTCTCAGATGCCTCCGCCCCTCCGAGGCGGACTATGCCCTCCGAGAGGTCCATGAAGGGATCTGCGGAAATCACGTGGGGAGTCGGGCACTGGCCCACAAGATCCTGCGGCAAGGATATTACTGGCCCACACTCCAGAAGGATGCGACGGATTTCGTCCGGAAATGTGATCGGTGCCAGCGAAACGCCAATATCCAGCGCCGACCTTCGGCCCTGCTGACTTCTATCATCGCCCCCTGGCCATTTGCCCAATGGGGGATCGACATCCTGGGGCCCTTTCCCCAAGCCTCCGGACAAAGGAAGTTTCTGGTCGTCTCCATCGACTACTTCACCAAATGGGTCGAGGCCGAACCCGTCGCCCGGATCACCGAGCAAAAGATGCGGGACTTCGTGTGGAAGTCCATAATCTGCAGATTCGGACTACCCCGTATCCTTATATCTGACAATGGTCGACAATTTGACAGTGTTCATTTCAGAGAATTTTGCTCTGAGCTCGACATTGATCACCGTTTCACCTCGGACTCACCCCCAGACAAACGGAGAAACTGAGGTAACTAATCGCACTATTTTGCAGGGACTCAAGGCTAGGCTTGATCGGTCCAAAGGACAGTGGGTCGAGGACTTGTACAATGTCCTTTGGGCGTACCGGACCACGTTCCGACTGCCCACAGGAGAGACCCCCTTCAACCTAGCATACGGCACTGAGGCCGTCATCCCGTTGGAGATCGGCCTGCCTTCTCCAAGGGTGGAGCATTATGACCCCGACACCAATTCCTCCCAGCTCAGGAGCAACTTGGACCTCGTCGAAGAGACACGAGAGGTCGCCCGGGTCCGCATGGCAAGATACCAACAGCGAACGGCCCAATACTACAACTCCAGAGTCAAGCCCAAGCTCTTCAAAGTAGGGGACCTCGTCCTCAGGAGAGCCGAGGCTTCTCAACCGACCGAGCAAGGAAAGCTCGCCCCGAATTGGGAAGGGCCGTATCAAATCGCCCGGGTACAACGACCAGGGGCATACAAATTGAAGTTCCTGGAGGGGACTCCGATCCCGCGAAGCTGGAACTCCGAGAATCTACGAATGTACTACCAGTAAAATCCCTAGGGGTTCAAGACAATCAGGACAATGGGCTCAGTTCCTTTTCTGCAAATAATTCTCTTATCTTGACGACTGTAATTCTCTTCTAATGTTGGGCCGTCTGTGATCCCCAGATTCCCCGGCCAAAATCGGGATGCCTCGAGACTCGACCGTAGAGTTCCAAACTCCCTCGACCTCGAGAAGTGTCGCAGGACGATGAAACATCGGCTTGATGCAAGGATCCCTCGACTAAGGTCGGGATGCCCCGAGGGTCGACTGTAGAGAACCAGACTCCCTCGACCTCGGGAAGAAGCCGTGAGGGGTGGAAAGGGTGGTTCCACCCGGGGCGCCACAAAGTGGACCCCCGGGAGCGGTCGACGATCCCCGATCCCCGAAGCGGACAATACTTTTCCTCGACTAAGGTCGGGATGCCCCGAGGGTCGACCGTAGAGAACCAGACTCCCTCGACCTCGGGAAGAAGCCGTGAGGGGTGGAAAGGGTGGTTCCACCCAGGGCGCCACAAAGTGGACCCCCGGGAGCGGTCGACGATCCCCGATCCCCGAAGCGGACAATACTTTCCCTCGACTAAGGTCGGGATGCCCCGAGGGTCGACCGTAGAGAACCAGACTCCCTCGACCTCGGGAAGGAGCCGTGAGGGGTGGAAAGGGTGGCTCCACCCGGGGCGCCACAAAGTGGACCCCCGGGAGCGGTCGACGATCCCCGATCTCCGAAGCGGACAATACTTTCCCTCGACTAAGGTCGGGATGCCCCGAGGGTCGACCGTAGAGAACCAGACTCCCTCGACCTCGGGAAGAAGCCGTGAGGGGTGGAAAGGGTGGCTCCACCCGGGGCACCACAAAGTGGACCCCCGGGAGCGGTCGACGATCTCCGATCCCCGAAGCGGACAATACTTTCCCTCGACTAGGGTAGGGATGCCCCGAGGGTCGACCGTAGAGAACCAGACTCCCTCGACCTCGAGAAGAAGCCGTGAGGGGTGGAAAGGGTGGTTCCACCCGGGGCGCCACAAAGTGGACCCCCGGGAGCGGTCGACGATCCCCGATCCCCGAAGCGGACAATACTTTTCCTCGACTAAGGTCGGGATGCCCCGAGGGTCGACCGTAGAGAACCAGACTCCCTCGACCTCGGGAAGAAGCCGTGAGGGGTGGAAAGGGTGGTTCCATCCGGGGCGCCACAAAGTGGACCCCCGGGAGCGGTCGACGATCTCCGATCCCCGAAGCGGACAATACTTTCCCTCGACTAAGGTCGGAATGCCCCGAGGGTCGACCGTAGAGAACCAGACTCCCTCGACCTCGGGAAGAAGCCGTGAGGGGTGGAAAGGGTGGTTCCACCCGGGGCGCCACAAAGTGGACCCCCGGGAGCGGTCGACGATCCCCGATCCCCGAAGCGGACAATACTTTCTGAAGCAGAGCTCTGCCATTGAACTAGCGCGCACCCTACTTCGGTAGAGCGCCCACAGGCCCGCCGACCTGACACAAGACTCCTCGACTAAGGTTGAGGCGCCCCGAGGTCCGACCAGAGGGTCTCAAGCTCCCTCGGCCTCAAAAAGAACTGTAGATCGATAAAGCCTCCCCAGATCCTCTCAACTTCGGTGGGTGTCGTCGGGTCCGTGAGAAGCCCGAGCCCCCTTACAAGTCAAAATGACTCCGGAGGACGATGAGGAAGGGAAGCAACCTACCCCGCCATGTGAAACACAACTCCGAGAATGCAAGAGGTACATCCAACTCGATGCCCTCCTTGTCAAATTTTATCTACATACCGCTAATCATCTAACGTTGGAGTCCTATCCCGCCCCAAAGTCGGGCTACTCCAATGGGTCGGCTTAAGACCGATCTCCTAACTACATTATGCATGCTCCGTTCGACAAATCTCCACTCGTCAAGTCTCAACTTGAACAAAGTCTTCGTAAGTTAGGGCCCAACTCGGCCCCCATACGTAGACTCCGATGTCTAGCTGAGAAAGTGGTCTCGGCCACGAGCATACCAGCCGAACACAGATACTAAGGCGATCTTTAGAGATTCCTGCCTTACTCACCGAAATCTCGGTAAATTCCGAGAACGATAACTATGGAAATCTTCGGCAATAACTTAATTATCCGCCCGCGTTCCCCACGAAGGGTCCGGAGTTGAGTTCGGAAACTCGACTAAACTCCCCGAATAGCGGCACGGACAGACCGACCCCGGTCTTACTCGAAGGGCTAAGGCCCGACCTCGATGCCTTGGGATTTTCCCGAAGGCCGAACGTGACGACTTTCGCAATTCTAAGATCCGAGCTGTGGGACTTAGAGAAATTTTCTGGAAACCTAAGCTCGGAGCTCCCTTTGCTCGGAATGACTAAGATCCGAGAAGGCTAAGGTATAACTCAGAAAAAGGGCAACTTCGTTAAGTGGCCCGAGAACTAAAATACAGAGTTAGAGGTCGTCAAGGCGGTTAGCTAAGACCCTAGCCTCATTCACGACAAGAAAGGAAAAGACGAGCACAACATGACAAAAGTATTCTTTCATTGACAAAGGGCCGGAGGGCCAATTACAAAATAGGAAGTCGGCCATTCAAGAGCCGACCTCGGATACAATGAAAAAGAAAAAAATACGCCAAGTCTTGAGCGGCGGCAGTAACATCTGCGGGGTCGTCCGTGGCGATGGCCCCAGGACCTTCAGCCGGCACAGGCTCGGGGTCTTCTCCAACTGGCTTAGCACTTCCCAGATCATGCCATCCCCCTTCCCGTTTCAAGTCAGCACCTTTCTTTCTCCCTGACTTGTCTTGCCCACGCTTCTTTAGCATCTCTATCAGGGAAGGATCCATCTTCTCCGCCTGTGCCTCCACAATCTCGCTCGCTGACATGAAAAAATACGCCAAGCCTTAAGCGGCGGCAGCTACATCCGGGGGATCGTCTGGCACTGTGATGACCTCGGGATCTTCAGCCGGCACAGGCTCGGGGTCGAGGGCAGGGGCCTCGGGCGCCGCCTCCGGGACGTCGACCGTCTCAGCCGCCGGTGCCGCCTCCGGGACACCCTCCGTCTCGGCCGCCCTCGTCGAAGGCTCGGCGGGGTCTTGTTCGTACAATCCTGCCTCGGATGTCAAAATGGCAGGAAGGTCTTCCATGTCGGACCCGTAGCCCGCGTCCATTCTCGGGCGGACCGTCGAAAAGTTGTACTGGGGGCAGTACCGGGTCACCTGCAGCCGGAAGTTCTCGAAACTCCGGAGAAACCCGTCGACCGTCTCCTCCTCTAACATGTCGCGGAACTCCTGCGACCCCTTGTAGAGCTCCACGGCATGATCAGCTCGCTCGAGTGCCCTCCTCTCTCGGGCCTCGAGCTGCTCGATTCGGAGGCGGGAAACCCCGTCCTCATACTTGAGGCCCGCAACCTCGGATTGGACCTCCCCCAGGCGCGCCTCCGAGGCGCGCAAGGCCGACCTGGTTAGGGCGTGAGCGGCCTTCTCCTCCTTGAGCCCCTCCGCCATAGCGAGGCGCTCGGCCTCGGTGGCCGCCCTCCGAGCTTCGGCCTCGGCCAACGCCGCCTCCAGCTCGGCGATCCTTTTCTTAGCCGGCTCCAACTGCCGGCTGACCCGCCGGGTCTCTTTCTGGCATCCCTGGGCGATAAACACCAGGGTGTCGAGCTCGTGAACATGCTGTAAAGAAAGAGACAAAATGATCATGAGTTAAAAACATACGGATTCACTAACAACTTTAAGGAAATCGAAAAAAGGACTTACCCGGGCGGTGTTGCGTAAGCACTGTCAGCGACCACCTCCAGCGGAATGTTCCGGAACTCGGCCCGGTCCGCTGGAAGCATCGCACGCCGAAGCACGGAGCGTGCGACCTCGGCGTTATGAATGGCCGAGCTCCCCTCGGGAATAGGAGAGTCCGGCTCGACTGACTCCTCCCGGGAACCTCGGGAAGGGCCCGGCATGCCCGAGCCCGAGGTCCCGGAGCCGCTCGCTTCGGGGCCTCGAGTCGGCTCAGGTCCCGGGCGCTGCTGCCGGATCGTGGACGGCTCCCCCCGCTGGGCAATGGGGGCAGGGCAAGGAGGGGCTGATGGGCCCACGTGGCTGACGACCCGTGCCCGCCTCGGGTCGGCTGTGGAGGCCCCCGCCTCGGGGCCACTCGTCCCGGCCGACGTCGAGGCGCCGTCTGATCTCGCCCTTTTCCGAGGCTGAGGCATAGTTCCGCCGGCCTCGGCCTCTCGCCTCCTCAGGCGGGAAAAAAGCGATGTGTTGCTGGTCGGCATGAGGAGAATGTCTGAACAAAAATTTCACTAAGTGTCAGACCAGTAGCAGTGAAAACAAAGGACAAGGAAAGAAAGTAATATAACTACCCTTACCCTCGGGGCGCGCCGAGCTCAGACCCACGCTCGCCAGGGCGCCCTCCCGCAGGAGCTCGGTCAGGTCGTTGCCCCTCCCGAGGGCTCGCAGAGAGTCTAGGGTCCTCAGCTCCCTCCCCGACGGTTCGGAGAGCCTGTTGAGGGCCTTCAACCGGGGGTGTCCCCACCTCGGGTCGAACCCCCAAGGCGCCTCGGACGCCAGGAAGAAAAACTTCCCCTTCCACTCATGAATCGAGGAAGGGGCGCCTTGGAAGAGTGACATACCGCCCCGAAAGGCAAAGTATAGCCACCCTGCGTCCGCCGGGTTCTTCTTCAACAGAAAACACCGGCAGAAAAGACCCACTGAGATCGAGATCCCGTGCCCGAGGCACAGGGACAAAAACCCGATTATCGTCCTCCACGAGTTCGGAGCCAACTGCGCCGGGACGAGCTGGTACTCGGCCAGCAGGTTGTTCACGAACTCGTGAACGGGAAACCGCAGACCAGCCCAGAGTGTCTCGCGGTAGACCGCGATCCGACCTGGGGGCGGCTGCGTCACCCTGTCCTCCGGCCCCGCGGTTTCAAGGCGAAACCCGGGCCGGAAGAAGAAGCGGGAGCGGATCAACTCCAGCTCCTCCTCTGACAGGCTGGACCCTACCTCCTCCGGACCAAGACCCATTTTACAAGAGCGAAGGGAAATCGAAAACAGAGAATGAAAACTGGGGAAGGAAAAGGAAGGAGAACCCTAGCAGTTGCGGGGTAGGAACCTACTAGACATTGCCGGAAATCGCTCCAGGCACCGACGGCGAGGTTCGGTTGAAGAAGGAAGCGAGGGAGAAAGACAACAAAAATAAGAGGCAGCCAAATAAAACCTTTAGGGCAACCTCAAGGGGTTTATATAGACCCCCTCGGCGGTCCAGATCGGCAGGGTCGGTTCCCGTCCCCCGATCGGATTGCGCCACGTGTTGACCTCGGAGACCGAGGCACCGTATTCACTCCGGATCAATAAATCGGGTACGAAATCGAAGCCCTGTCCCATCGGATCTCGGGGCCTCATTATGGGTCCGCAGAATCGAATCGCCTTGAACAACGAACGGACGGCACCTCCGCTCCCCTCATTTAATAAGGCCCTGGGGCACGTGGAGCCCCGACGTAGCCTTCACCTCGCCGGATCCATGATCCAGTAATACGAGATCGGAAGCGTCCGATCCTAGGTCATGCCGCGTGTCCGTTTTGAACCCCGTAACGGCACGCTGATTGATGAGCGGAGAATTCCGATTACGGGATCGAGGCGTCGCCTCGTCGAGCCCAAGGACCCTCATCATGAGTCCGCCGCACGAAGCAATCTTGGCGATCCAAGAGACGCCACCCCCGCTACACCCGCTCCGAGAAACGTAAAGACACGAGCTCCACCATAAGTTCGCTGAATAAAGCAACCTCGAAACGCCCAAGGGCGCGGGTCTCGCCATAAACACTCCGAGAAACACGAGGGCGCAGACGAGATTCGCCCTCCAACTTTAATGATAGACTTTACTTTCCACGTCCGAGCCCGCAAGCCGCTCGAACTCGGAAGTCGGGGGGTAGTGTTGGGGGAATAAGATTTTTCCCCCCAAGTGACACAAATGCCCCCAAGAAGCCGCACAATCGCCGACCCTGAACAGCTGAAGTCGGCGTCCGACCTCGGAACGCCCGACCTCAAGACATCCGACCTCGAGACTTCCGACCTAGGAAAATCCTGACGCTCAAGGTCTACCCTTGTCAGCTACCTACTACGGCCGTACTCCTCCGAGGTCCAGCTGAGGACCATGCCCTGCCACTGCTTCAGCATTTATTGCGCATGGCCGCTGTAACCCTCCGGTTCACTCTACAATTAATGTGGATCTCCGGCTTACTCCACCATTAATGCGGATCTCCGGCTTACTCCACCATTAATGCGGATCTCCGGCTTACTCCACAATTAATGCGCATGGCTCCTGACATCTACGGATCCTCGGCTCTCCACGGCAAGTTAGCCCAGCAGAGTCTGGTCAACCATGATAAGTCTCTGATCTCGGCCATACCTCCGACACCAATGCAATGATTCGCCTGGTAGCGTACTGGTTCGGGTCGTACGACGCCCTCACCGCCGACATCAGCACAATGATTCGCCCGTGCGCCGACCTGAGCCACATGCCGAGCCGTACTATGGCCTCGCCCTGTTACATCACAGGTAAACCGACCCCCACCTATAAAAGGGAGCCTTAGCTTCTCAGGAGGGGGTTGGGAAATTCCGCGCCTTACAAGCACTGTTCATCTCCTCCTTACACTATCTGCCCCCTCCCTGACTTGAGCGTCGGAGGGCCGGCGCCGGAAAACCCGGCCACTGGTTTGTCTGCAGGCACCCAGACGGAGGACGCCGCCCGCTGACGGATCGCTGCCCCGCCGTGAGGATCCCCAGCTCCCTCTCTCCGGCCACCCCAGACGAAGGACGCCGCCCGCCGACTGGTCGCCGCCCCGCCGTGGTGACCCGCAGCTCCCTCTCCCTCGACCGAAGATTGCCCCCGGGTCCAATTTCCAGCAACAGGTCTCAATCAGGGTTAAGATTAATCAACATGGTTCATCCATGAAGGTTTCACAAACATTCAACAGGGTCGGATGATCAGTCTAGTAGGCAACCTAGCACAAGGGCGGATCAGGGCCTTTTGCAGGAGTTAACTCGGGTTTATAAATCAGGTCAACAAAACTCGATACTCAGTTCCATAGATCTTCTAAAGAGAGAGGAGAGAGAAAGAGAGAGAAAATAGAGAAGAGGGAAGAATCCTTCTTTTCGTCTCTTTTCTTTCTTCCCCCTCGCCAGTAACAGGTGGTAGCCGTAGTGACCCAACTGCCCACACGACGGCAGCCTCAGGTGGCCGCCACCTCGGCCAATCCCGGCCGCCTGCGATGGCTAATCATGGTCGAAAGAGGGCTTCTTTGTTTTGGATGAAGCTCCAGCGATTACCGGCTCAAATCTAAGGAAACGAAGGCCTAAAACTCTAAGAAAGAAAAAGGAAGAGATGAAGAACTCATACCTCAATCCGACGAGGCTTTTCGGTGACTCTTCCCAAATGAAAAATCAGAGAAAGAACCTTGAGAAGGAAGCTTAAAATCGCAATAACTCTAACCCTATTCCTTGATGGATCTCAAAGGGGGAGGAGGGGGAATCTTATATAGGCAAAAATCCGAGCTTTTCGATATTTGGATTGGCTTGGAACACTGCTATTCTGATCGCGATTGCAATTGAAATCGGGGAGGAAGGAGACTCCCAGTTGGAGTCCTTCTCTCCCGATTTCTCACGTGCGGCACACATGAAGGGCTGGGCTGGCCTCTTCGGACCAGCCCACAAGCCCAAATCAAGTACATGAGGCCAGCCCACAAGCCCAAATCAAGTACAGGCCAGTTTGGGTTCCAACTATTGTACCTACTAGTGAGGGCCGTACATAGCTATCTAAGAGGTTTTGAAATACTTATATCTTTTTCTTAAAATATACACATAAATAGATGAAAAATACTAATGGCATAATCAGATTCATATTTCATAACAAAGCTATTTGCATTAAAACATTCATGAAACTATTTTTCATAATAAAGCATGATTTTCAGAGCACATATGCCAATTCATAATTTTAAAAAAATGATATTTTCACAAGCAAATTTTATGCAGAAAAAATATGATTATTTGAAAAATAAAGAGTGTAAGATCTACTTACTTCTTTTGTCTTAGACTATGAGACTTCGCTAGGCGACTCCGCTAGACTTATTTAAAATATTAACAGCAAAATTAATTTCTAATTGATGACTTTAATAAAATAATATGAGAAGTCTTGACCGAATGTAGGGTGGTTTCGTATGGGTCAGGTCTTGACGATTCGCTTAATGAATTGGTCTCAATCAGGGCCAAGATTAATCAATATAGTTCATCAATGAAGGTTTCAGGAATATTCAACAGGGTCGGATGATCAGTCTAGTAGGCAACCCAGCACAAGAATGGATCAGGGCCCTTTGCAGGAGTTAACTCGGATTTATAAATCAGGTCGACAAAATCCGATACTCGGTTCCATAGATCTTCTAAAGAGAGAGGAGAGGGAGGAGAGAGAAAGAGAGAGAAAACAGAGAAGAGGGAAGAATCTTTCTTTCTATCTCTTTTCTTTCTTCCCCCTCGCCAATAACAGGTGGTAGCCGCGGTAACCCAACTGCCCACACGACGGCAGCCTTAGGTGGCCGCCACCCCGGCCAATCCCGGCCACCAGCGATGGCTAATCATGGCCGAAACAGGGCTGCTCTATTTTGGATGAAGCTCCAGCAATTACCGGCTCAAATCTAAGGAAACGAAGGCCTAAATCTCTAAGAAAGAAAAAGGAAGAGATGAAGAACTCATACCTTAGTCCAACGAGGCTTTCCGGCGACTCTTTCCAAACGAAAAATCAAAGGAAGAACCTTGAGAAGTAAGCTTGAAATCAAGAGAACTCTAGCCCTATTCCTCATTGATCTCAAAGGGGGAGGAGGGGGAATCTTATATAGGCAAAAATCCGAGCTTTTCGGTATTTGGATTAGCTTGGAACACTGCTATTCTGATCGCGATCGCGATTGGAATTGGAGAGGAAGGAGACTCCTAGTTGGAGTCCTCCTCTTCCGTTTGTCATGTGTGGCGCACATGAAGGGTTGGGTTGGCCTTTTCGGGCCAGCCCACAAGCCCAAATCAAGTACAGGCCTGTCAATGGACCAAGCCTTCACAAAATCTTTGCCATCCAACTTTTTCAAAAGATCATTTTGTCTCTAGTCAAATATTTGATATGAACTGAGTTAAAAGTAACGTTGAGGGCTATCAATAATCCGGGATGGCCCAGCTCCAACAAGGCAAACTAGGCAGGAGCATAGGCTTTATGCCGTAATTGAGGTCGATAACAAAAAAGTGGGAACTAGGAGAAATTATATCCACACAACGTGCACCATGTTGCCGTGCACGATGTTATTCATAGCCACTCATTCCTATGGGCACCATTTATTGAGTGCTCATCCTGTGGACAACTACAGGAATGAGCAGTTGTAATTGGTGGATGCACAACCATGTAGTGCACAACGTGTAGGATATAATTTCTCCCGAACCGGTTTTGTATTAGGCTGAAATCAAATTTCATAAAATATGATTGGACCCCCACATTATCTTGCTTCACAGCTTCACCTGACAAAACTCAATAGGTCCCCAAACCCGGGCCAGGTTTGTGCCCAGGGCTCTGTCACCAAGTATGTATTAAATGTAGGCCCAAATGAGCCCATCAACAATCCTGTTGGAAAGTCAAGAAGGAAGCATCACAAGTTCCTCTCCCTACAAGTTTGGGCAAAGGCAAAGCGCAATCTGAAAACAGCTTTCGACTGCCAAAACCCTCAAAAAGAGTGTAATACATGGGATTAAGATTGTTTAAACTTTGGCTTGGCTGGTCAGTTTCCTATATATATATATATATATATATATATATATGGAAGGGGTATTCAAAATCGATTGGATCTTACCTAAAATTTTCAAGCTTTGTTTGAATTCTAGTTGTAGGAGCTTAATCAAGCTTGTAATTTCTTGCAAGCTTGGAGTTCAGTATTGGTTCATTTGGAACCCTATCCATGGGGACAACTACTCATAGATAAATGAAGTGAATAACTGATATATTTGTCTTATTTGAATTGGACTCCATTTAAAATTATTTGGGTAAGGTCCCTCCTGCTATACTTATAAAACCATCTAAATCGTGCAAACCTGGGCTTTTAGTACAATATATAGGGTTAGGACTGCTTAAGCTTTGGCTTGACTGGTCAATTTTGCTCCCGGCAATTTCTAGAGAAATTTTGCATGGATATTCTGTGGGATACAGCTTTTTAATTTTCTGATCTGATAGGGGTATTCAAATTTTATTGGAGCTTAACTAGTAATTTTTCAAGCTTCGCTTGAATCCTAATTGTATGTGTTTAACCAAGGTTGTCATTTCTTGCAAGCCTAGTGTTCTTTGTTGGTTCACTTGCAGTAACTTGCCAGATAAAGTGAAGACTTTGATATATTTGGACTGTTTCAACTGGAGGTCTATATAAAATTATTTGGGTAAGGCTTCAAACAACTAAGATTGGTATAGATTAGACACCAGTTTAGCTGGGCAAAATTGTAATCATCGGAATTTTTGTCTTAAATGATTTATATGGCCTACCAAACGTTTATAACAAGCTTGGATCTATAGATGAGGTTTATGAGTAATTTCTGGTCTGACTCTTAGTTTGAATGTCGCAAGATAATGTGAAACAATTACATGTGTGAAAGTAATCTAAACAAAATTAGAGCCATAACATGGAACTCTTCTACTACCACATTTGATCTGAGATATTTTACTTTAAAAAAAGAAAAGAAATAGTTGGTAAATTGTTAAAAAATAATCATAATTGTTTTAAAATATTTTAAAATAATCATAATACATGAAAGTAATCTAGACAAATGTAGCATTTAACATTTATTCAACATTTATTCAGTCATGTATTTGTTTGATTACTAAGTTTTTTTTTTTACTTTTTTGTGTATCAACCTTGAAATAAAAAGTGGCGTTCATTTAAAGTCAGTAAACACTCCAGCAGAACAGATAAGACTCATTTGGTTCGTGGAGAAAATTTTTCTCACTAGAATATTTTTTTCTGGAAGCTAATGCCTGGGTTTAAGATATTTAAAAAAGTGGCTTTTGCATGTTTGATTAATCACGAGAAAATGACATATTTCAGAATGGTTTATATTTGATTGAGTTTCTACTTTTCTAAAAAATTTGTATAAACTACCTATTGTACTCTTAATAATAGAAAAAATCTTATTCTATTTTATCAAAAAACTTAAGAACATTTTTGAAAAAAAAAAATACTCCAATTTTTAGTTGATGGGAATTTAACTTTTTCATATCTACATGAATTTTTGTTTTCCATAAAAACTACTTTTTTATCTATCTCCTTCAAATACTACAAACAAATATGAAGAATTTCTTCATTTCCCGTCAACCCCATTTTTTTCTCCGTCTCTTTTGGGGAACTAAACGAGTCCTTAGATTGTTAATTCACGTCATGTCCTCAAATTTACCATCGGTCAGCCATTCTAGACCCAACCAAGTCTACGCTAGCGGAGTCGTCTTGGGTGGCCTTCGTGGAAAATGGACCACAAGATGGTGGAAAATGGAAGAAATGGAAGGAGAGACAAGGGGCCAAGAATCCCATCCGGAAAAAAGAAGGCTGTCACCATGGGGACAAAGAAAAGGTTTAAAGGATAAGCTCCGTGTTACACGATTGCAGGAAGACTCGAGAGAAGAGGGGATGTTGGGCGATACCTTTCAAATGTGTTATCAGCGAAGAGGACGGTTTGATTAGGAGACATGGCGACAGCAACATTCTTCTCTTGAAATCTGGACGTTTCCCTGTCAACCAAGCTTCGTCGTAGCATGCATTTGCTTGGAAGTACATTCTTCTCTTGAAAAGAAAAGAGAAAAAGTTAACATCCGGTTATTTGTTTTACTACTATTTTGCATTTAGTCTTAGAATTTATGTTCAGTCTTTGAAATACAAGGAGGATTGTTTTAGAGATGATTGTGACCGTTTCAGCAGAGAGTTTCCGCTGTCCTGTACACGTTTGTGCATAAGCTAGGAATAAACATCATTCAAATCTGGGACCAAGAGTAAAACTTTAAATCAACAAGAAGGTTTATGAGGGAAGGAAAGATAAGGAGCTAAAAGTAACTGGATTTAGCTTGAGAAACCCCAGCATGTTCGAACAGTTTCTCAAGCTTGCCTTCTAATATAATTAAAATTATCATAAGCTTAGCTTAATTAATATTAAGCTGATCACCATCTACTCATGAATGACTAGTTTCCAAGTCTAAAGAGAGCCTAAGATGTTTAAGAGCTTATGTATACACATAAATACATGTATACATGCATGCATGCATACATATATATACACACACGTACACTTGTACAAGAGAATTTTATAGGAAGCATGTACATATGTCCTCTTAGTTGGGCAAGTGCATGTGGTCCATACTAGCCGAGAAATAAAATTAACATTATCATACCTCACCAACACAATTAAATTGCCAGCGGCAATCTTTGTCCTCTCAAAAGTAGATGTGGGCCCGGCCCATATCTGGCCGAAACCAGACTGGCACCAATGGAGACCATCACGGTATACTTTATTTCCAAGGAGCACTCAAAGAGTCTTTGTTTTCTCTTGCAGATACGGACGGAGGTCTCGGAGGTCCCCACACTGACTTTAGGCCCATAATAAGGGAAGTGGTTTACGTCCATTTGGGCCAACGTTTCCAAGCTTTCCCACTGTTCCTAATTATTCCAAGCAAGACAACACCTTTAGGCCCATATATACAGAATGCCGTCAACCTCAATCCTTGTCCATGTCGCTTAGCTTTCCAACCGGTCCTGAGTTTTTCCATGCAATAAATACATCAATCCTTGTCCACGTTATTTGGCTTTCCACTGCAATAAATCCCTCAATCAGTCAATCTTTTCCATGTTTCTTAGCTTTCCAACCGGTCCCGAGTTTTTGCCATGTAATAAGGCCCTGTTTGGGAGAGCTTTTGAAGGGCCAGAAAGTGCTTTCTGGCCCTCCAAAAGTACTTTTAGATGAAAAACTGTGTTTGGTAAATTTTTCAAAAAGCTGTTTCAGCTTTTGCGGGAAGCTGAAAACAGCTTTTGGGAGGAAGCTCCAATTTGGAGCTTTTGGGAGGAAACTGTTTCAGCTTTTTCGGAAAGCTGTATTTTTGACAAAAATGCCCATATTAAAATAACATAATTACATAGTTTGTCCCTTTATAAACCTAAAAATCTGCTAGAGCCAAGAACCCTAGCCGTCGGACTGCCTTTTGTAAGAAAAGGTATTTTTCTTTTCAATTTTTGTATGCATCTCTTGAACCACATTTTAGAAGAAAAAAAATTTAATCCTTTTCCATACCTTCCAAAATCAATCTATTGTTTTTTTTTATCATCAACCTCACGGCCCACGCTGAGGTCCTCCTCGAGCGTGGACCACGAAGAAGAGCCCTTGGACTGCGGAAAATTATTTTATGAAAAATTATGTGAAATTATTATGGAAAATTATTGTATACTAATAATTATAATATTGTATACCTTTATTTTTGTATTATACTATAAATATAATATCATATTATATTATATCATAATACATTAATATGTTATGTTAAATAATTTAATATTATGTTATATTATGAAAAATTAATTTATACTAATAATTATAATATTTTATACCTTTATTTTTGTATTATACTATAAATATAATATCATATTATATTATATCATAATACATTAATATGTTATGTTAAATAATTTAATATTATGTTATATTATAAAAAATTAATTTATACTAATAATTATAATATTTTATACCTTTATTATTGTATTATACTATAAATATTATATTATATTACATTACATTATAATACATTAATATGTTATTTTAAATAATTTAATATTATGTTATATTATGGAAAATTAATTTATAATAATAATTATAATATTTTATATCTTTATTATTGTATTATACTATAAATATTGTATTATATTACATTACACTATAATACATTAATATGTTATTTTAAATAATTTAATATTATATTATATTATGAGAAATTAATTTATACTAATAACTATAATATTTTATACTTTTATTATTGTATTATACTATAAATATAATATATATTACATTATATCATAATTCATTAATATGTTATGTTAAATAATTTAATATTATATTATATTACCAAATATTAATTTATTATTATGCTATATTAACATAATATTATTTTATATTATAATAATATTATACTATATCGTATATTTATGTATTAATTTATGTTATATTTTATTATGTTCTGTTGTATAGTACTATGCAATGTTCTTTATGGTAATTTTGTCATACAAAAGTACTTTCTCAGTTTGTTTACCAAACACAAAACAAAGTACCACAGCACTTTACGAATATAGTTACCAAACAACAAACAGTTTTTTATAACAGCTCTACTTCCAACAGCTCTACTTCTAATAGCTCTACTGCCAACAGCTCCCCCAAACAGGGCCTAAGTCCCTTAAAAACGATATAAGCAAAACCTACTCTTCTAGAAATTTTAGGGCTTGATGTCGGCATGAGAGAAGCCGCTTGATTTTTTGACATAATGATTTTTGTATGAATAATAATTTTTTCACAGAGAAGGAACGGTACCAGGCTGCTTTACTTTTATTATCTCATTAAATCTTGTCATATAAAAGAATGTGATTTGCCAATTTATTTTTCCAATTCTTTTGGAAGGTCCAAACTCAGAACCTGCTCCCAGTGACGAAAGGGTGAATTTGCTGCTTGCCGGCGCCACAGAGCTCAGTTCACGCGTCCGTAGATTGTCATTAATCTATTATTAGAAAATACTTACGCAGGAAAACAGTTTTACACGAAAGTTATATTTCTGAAGGATTAGAATGTGATATAGAAAAATTTCAAATAATGTTGATGAAAGTTGCCAAAAAGATTAGAAAAATAATTTAGCAAGTTAGGTTGTTACGCACGCGCGCACACATACACACACATATATACGAATATATATATATATATATATAACACTATATATATATATATATAGAGAGAGAGAGAGAGAGAGAGAAATATATATATATATACATACACATATATACATATACATATATAGACATATACATATACATAGACATATATACACATATACATAGACATAGACATATACATATACATATACATAGACATAGACATATATATATATATACATATACATAGACATATATATATATATATACACACATACATATATATATATACACATATATATATATACACATATATACATACATATATATATACATACATATATATATACATATGTATATACATACATATATACATACATATATATATACATACATATATATATATATACATACATACATACATACATACATATATACATACATACATACATATATATATATATATATATATATAAACACACACACACATATCCAACCGTGGAGGAGAGGTTGAAATGTGAAGGATTCAATACTACACGTCTTCTAGGTCGGCCACATCACGAGTTTTAAATGGTCAGCCTATCGCTGTATGGTGAGCCTTCAATGGTCGGTTTGTCATGTTGGCTAAGATCGGTTTCGAGGTATATCGCTTCTGAGGCTAAGCAAATTTGATTGGCTCGAATGAACAAAATAGATCTCCTATGGTCAGACCGACTAGCTAAGGTGAGCCATAGAGTAGATCAGCCTGGGCTGTCTTGTTAGCTTCAAAAATATTCTAGATGCTGCATTTATGATAATATGCTAGCATATGCTATTTCCAAAGTGGTATCATTAGTGGCGGAATTTTTGGAGCAATGATTGGACGCTTTGATGGTAGCGATCCGAACGATAGTTTAAAATCCAACATCTGATTGGCATCTTGATATAGGAGGATCTCCAGATCGATGTGCACCACTTTAGTTTCTACGAGCAGAACTAGATAGAAACCAGGAGCAAGACCCGCTATATCGAAAAGCCAAATTACTGGCCAAACTTTAGAGGCCATAACTTGGTCATATAACGTCCGATTAAGATGATTTTTTTTTAATTAGGTAATTTTTTGAAATCTACCATGTGATGCCATGCCCATTAAGGGGCACTGCCCCTAGCGATCGAGCTTAAATTCCATCGTTTGGGCCCTAAAATAGGCTAGTAAAATCAAGAATTTTCTTTTCGGATAAGACTTTGATCAAGCATAGCTCTCTATCTAGAAAGAATCAGGCAAAACAATGGAAAGCAGAGTTAATGTAGAAGTTAAGATCTATCTCCTCAAAATTTTTAGCTTTTTCTATAAGATTTTTACTAGTAATGTCTATTTTAAAACAAAGAATCCTACTAGATTTAGAAAGATGAGTTCGATCTAAATTGTGTTATGGCGGACCTCACATTATAAATAGAGGCTATGTACCTTATTTTTTAATCATTATTGAAAGAAAAAGAAACTTAAAGCCCTACTTTCGAAATTCTTCTATCTTCTGCTAGTTATCTTTCGAAAGATTCGAGTTGAGCAGGTTGAAGAAAATTTTTCTTCTCCTTGATCGGATTGCATCTGGCAGAGATCGAACCGAGCCTTCAAACAGTCACGTTAATCTGGGTCACCCAAGGTTTTATATAATGCCAACAATTAGTGCTTCATCTTCATTTTGGGGTTTCTGCAGCTAGTCACCTTAAGAGAGGTCAAGAGCAGGCTAGTGTTTTGCTTTCAAAGTTCTTTCTCTCTTCTATCTTGGTCAATGTTCATCCTCATCATCACCATCAGTGTTTGTCCTTCCATCCCTCTATCGTAGCTTCCTCACCTTAAGCTTCCAGTAGGCTTTCTTAATTTTTTGTCATAGTTCAATAACTTTAAAGTTCTTGCCCTTACTCTGCCTTTTTATCCTCCTCCTTTTCGTTTGATTTGGCCAGGAGAAGTGATGAGATAAATAACAGAGTGGTCATCAAACAACAAGCCTATGGCTTAGCTCTCTCCTGGTCGAGCCTCGGCAGGCTCAAAAGGATCCTCATCAATGGCACCCCATCTGTCCTTCTGATTAGATGACATCACATGGGTTAGATCAACTCGCCCTTTATGAGGAAACTTTGAAGGCAGGACTATGACTTCTTACCCTAATCCTTTTTGCCAAGCTCCTGTATAGGTACCAACTCGTCCCAACTCAGCTTGCGCGTAATGCTTGGAGTATGATCATTGGATTCTTTTCCTTTGTCATTCTTCATAGTTTTACTTCTTTTATAAGGCTATTGCAAGCTTTCTTCCAGTTGAAGGAGCATTCCCTAAATAAGAGTTGGTAGTACCTCTCCACCAGAAAGGGTGACCACCTTCTTCCATCTAGCTCTTTCTCCATTCAAGGTTGGAAAAGTCAGTTCTTTTATGTGACCTTAGAAAAGGGTTGGGACTTTCCGATGCAATGGACTACATAGAATAAGAAGGCTATGAACTTGCTCCCCATTTTGTCCGACAAAAAGCATGCAACGATCAATACCCTTCATGGTATTCAGGTACTGTCTTTGGTCAAACTACTTTTCGAAGCTGCCTTGGTGAATCTGAGCCTTAGTCGAGCCTCTACCAAGGGTAACATCTTTGTTTGACTAAGCTTGATTTTCTTTCAAGTATTAATGCTCAACTTCTCTGACTTATCTTCTCTTTTGTTTGTGCAGGGATGAAGTTCGGCCTTAGCAAACTCATGCCTGAGGCCAGCAAAGGAGCCACCAGTAAAAGAAAGCCTAGTGGAGGTAAGGCTGGTCTTTCAAAGAAGAAGAAGAAGAAGAATGAGGAGAAGGGAAGAAAGGCTTACAATCATAGGCTTAAAGGGCATGCCACATATCCAACAATCTCAGAGACTTAGAGGGTACACTATGCATCTACAATCTATCCGAGCAAGTTAATCAGGGCCGTCAAGGTTTTCTATAAGAGGAAGGGGGTGCTTTGTGGGCACGAGTGTGGCGCATCCAAAGCAAGAAATGCAAGAAACTACAGTGGAAACAGTGTAAGGGTCGACTCATGCTGTTAATGAGTCGACCCCTGAAAAATAAAAGTCGGCTCATGCTGTTAAAGAGTCGACTCCTGAAGAGCAAGGGTTGACTCATGCGGTTAAAGAGTCGACTCCTAGTCTGTTTCAGATTTAGGTAGAGACGGAATTTGGTCTTCTACCTGCTTGAGACTCAAGTACTTAGGTCTTGAGGTAGCTAACTATTATTGGGCTAGGTTTAGGCTCAAAGGGAGAGAGAGCATGCAAGTCATGGGTGTATATGGGCTTGGGTTGAGTGCTTTCTCACATGGTTTAGCCTAGAAGAGTTTTTCGGATTTGGGTCATAATTAACCATATATATATACACTCACGTCTTTTGTGTATGAAAGAATGAAATCATTTGAAACTCTTTCTTCCTGAAACCCTAATCTTCTTTTCTCTCTTCCTCTCATGCCATCATCCTTAAGAATTCTAGGACAAGCCGCCATTGTTGAAGAGGAGACAAATTTCGTTTGGCTCTTGTCCTCCTTCACCATTAAATCAAGGTCCAACGCCTCTTGCAGTATAGGGGACACCCTAGATGCTATGATTTGAGGCGCATGTATCCCACAAATTGGTATCAGAGCCATTGGTTACACATTCGGTGGAGGAAAATCAGAATATGTGGTAAGCCTTCAAAATAGAATTTTCTGCATTCATTAAATTTCTGTTTGGTGTTATGGCTTCGGAAAATCTCAAAGCAAATTTTGAGAAGTTCGATGGCAAGAAAAACTTCACCCTATGGCAGCAAAGGGTGAAGGATTTGCTGGTACAACAAAGGATCTATAAGGTCTTGGTTAGAGAAAGACCGAAAAGGATCAGTTTGGAAGACTGGGAGGAGTTAGAGGAGATTGCTTTTAGCACAATTCGTATGTGCTTGGCTGATCAGGTGCTACCTGAGATTTGCTCAGAGACAACGGCCAGAGGGCTATGGGAGAGGTTAGAGAACACCTATAAGGAAAAGAGTATGACTAATAAACTGTGGTTGAAGAAATAGTTGTATAGTCTGCGGATGCCAGAGGGAGAAGATCTGATTTCTCATATTCAGAAGTTCAATCAAGTTTGCTCGGAGGTCATGAGCCTTGATATGAAGATTGAGGAAGAAGATAGGACCCTTCTACTACTGTGTTCTCTCCTAGGATCATATGATGGGTTGATCACTCCCCTGGTGTATGGGAAAGACACCCTGAATTATGAAGAGGTGATTGGTGTTGTTCGGTCTAATGAGCAAAGGGAGAAGATTTGCAAGGAGAGTTCTAACTCAGAGATTCTTGCTGTTAATAAGAGGCAAGGGAGGCCTCGGAAAAGGGTTAGAGAGAAGTCCAAGGGTAGATCTAAGTCTCGAGGCAAGCAGAAGGCTTGGAAGTGCTACAAGTGTCATCAGATTGGTCACATAAGGAGAAATTGTCCTTTACTGAAATCTGAGGAGGAAAAGAACTCTTCCAAGGGTGGTTCGGCCAGTCATGGTGGTGCTCTTACATCTGAAGATAGTGGAGATGATATCCTGGTTGTTTCAAATGGTCACATGAAGGAAAATAGTCAGTGGACATTGGATTCAGCATGTTCACATCACTACACTTCACATCGGGAGTGGTTCGATACCTATGAGAAAACCGATGGAGGGAGTGTAAGTTTAGGTGATGATCATCCTTGCAAAGCTGCTAGTGTAGGTATGATAAAGATGAGGATATATGATGGGGTCATCAGAACATTGACCAATGTAAAATATGTCCCGAAGTTGAAGAAGAACCTGATTTCATTGGGCTACTTGGAGAAGCACGGGTGTGCTTTCAGTAACCAACCGGGCAGCGGCTATTTGAGGATCACCAAGGGGGCCTTGGTGGTGATGAAAGGCAGAAGAATGGCCAATAATCTCTATGAGATGGAAGGCTCCGTGGTGATAGATGGTGCAAAGATGTTGGCGGCAGCAGAGGAGAAGCAGTTGTTCTACAAACTGTGGCACTATCGGATGGGTCACATGAGCGACAGGGGGCTTACGGAACTCGGCAAGAGAGGTCTGATTCCAGTAGTAGAGGTGGAGCCTTGCATTTATGGCAAACAGCATAGGGTAAAGTTTGCCAACAGTTTCAAGCAGAGTGAAGACGTTCTACAACTAGTTCACTCGGATGTTTGGGGACTGGCGCCTGTTTCAGCTAGAGGTGGAGCAAGGTATTTTTTGACCTTCATTGATGACTTTTTCAGGAAGGTATGGATCTATCTGATTAGAAAAAAATCAGAGGTGTTTGCCCGGTTTAAATTCTGGAGGGTTGAAGTTGAAAAAGAAAACAGGACAATCAGTGAGATGCCTGAGGTCTGACAATGGCAGGGAGTACACAAGCACCGAGTTTAAAAGATACTGTAAGGAGAATGAGATCAAACGCCATTTCACAGTGAGGATGACTCCTCAATAGAACGGTGTGGCCGAGAGGATGAACCGTACATTAACAGAGAAGGCTAGGAGTTTGAGGCTGCAGACATAATTTCCAAAAACTTTTTAGGGTGATGCAATAACTTTCTCTTGTTTTCTTGTTAACAGGTCTCCCAAAAAAAACCTTGATGGAGGCATTCCAGAGAAGATCTGAAGTGGAAAGAAGGTGTAGCTTGATCACCTAAAGGTATTCGGTTGCCCGGCCTATGCATTAGTGGAGGCAACCGAAAGAAGCAAACTTGATCCGAAATCGCAGAAGATGGTCTTCATCGGATATCCACAAGGGGTCAAGGGTTACTTGCTGTGGGATCCTCATTCACAGAAGTCCAGCATTAGTAGAAATGTGATCTTTGATGAGGAGAGCATCCTGAAGAGGCCGGGAGTAGTAGATGAAGTGCAAAAAGCTGGACAGAGCAGCAGTGGACAGCACTTACTAGCAGGTGATATTCCTTCAAATTCTACCTCGAAACGTGTTTCTTTTGGGATGAAATTTGGTAGGCATGTTCCTACACGTGTGGAGGACCAACTAGGAGGGCCATTAGTCTAGAAAGAGGTGCAGGTAGAGCCACAGAGTTCCAGTTTGAGGGACCTTGTCAGGGGAGTTGCACCGCACAGGCAAAAGCGCATCATCTTCAAGCCTGTCAGGTATGGCATTGATGAGACCATCTCCTATGCCCTCATCACTGCAAATGGAGATCCAGAGACATTTGAAGAGGCCATGGAGAGCTCAGAAAGGGAATCATGGGTTCAAGCCATGATGGAAGAGATGCAGTCTCTTGAGAAGAACAGGACATGGCAACTTGTGGATCTACCAGAAGGTGCTCGGGCCATTGATTCTAAATGGGTTTTCACAAAGAAAGAGGTGCCTTCAGAGCAAGGTGGAGTTAGGCACAAGGCAAGGCTAGTAGCCAAGAGGTATTCACAGAGAGAGGGAGTGGACTACATAGAGGTATTCTCTCCGGTAGTGCGGCATACTTCAATTTGGGTGTTGCTGTCTTTGGTAGCACAGTATAATATAGAATTGGAGTAGATGGATGTGAAGACGGCGTTCTTACAAGGGAGCCTAGAGAAGAGGATATACATGCAGCAACCAGCTGGTTTCAGGCAACCGGGGTTGGAAGAAAAAGTGTGTCTACTAAAAAGATCTTTCTACGGTTTGAAGCAGTCACCCCGACAGTGGTACAAGAGGTTTGGTACCTTTGTTCTTAGCCTTAGATTTTCCAGATGTGAGCATGATAATTGTATCTATGTGAAGGATATGGATGAGGAGAATGCTTTATATTTGCTTCTATATGTGGATGATATGCTCATTGCCAGCAGGAGTATCAATACAGTGAATGAGCTGAAATCAGCATTGTCTGCTGAATTTGAGATGAAGGATTTGGGTCCTTCCAAGAAAATTCTTGGAATGGAGATTTGCAAAGATAGAAACAAGAGTGTCCTCCACTTGTCATTGGGAGGATACATTCAGAAGATCCTGATGAGGTTTGGGATGGATAAATCCAACCGGTTGGAACACCGCTTCCAAGCCACATGTCTCTTTCGAAGTTGCAATCCCTCCAGAAAGATGAAGAGAAAGAGTACATGGATAGAGTTCCATATGCCAGTATCGTGAGCAGTGTGATGTATGCTATGGTGTGTTGTAGGCCACACATAGCACATGCAGTGAGCCAGGTGAGCAAGTACATGGGAAACCCAAGGAAGGAGCACTGGCAAGCATTGAAGTGGATATTTCGGTATCTACAAGGAACTCGAAAGCTTGGTCTGACTTTTGAGCAGCAAGATGGATATGGAAGGAACTCCAATGCGTCAAGAGAGTTTTCAGGTCCATTGGAAGGGTTTGTGGATGCAAATTTTGCAGATGATCTGGATACGAGGAGATCTACTACAGGTTATGTGTTCAGCATATTTAGTGGACCGGTTTTGTGGAGATCAATCCTTCAACCTATCACGGCTTTGTCCACCACAGAGGCCGAGTACATAGGGATCACAGAGGCTGCCAAGGAGGCTCTTTGGTTGAAGAGACTCATTCAGGTAATGGGGGTGAAGCAGAGTACAATGGTGCTGCACAGCGACAGTCAGAGTGCTCTGTAATTGGTTCAGAATCCAGACTATCATGCTCGCACAAAGCATATAGACATGAGATACCATAGGATCAAAGAGTTAGTGGAGGATGGTAAAGTAATGCTGGTGAAAATTCATACGAAGAAGAACTAGTCGGATGCACTTATGAAGATTCTTCCACGGGATAGTTTTCTCTCTTATGTGAGGTTGATGGGGTTGACGAACCAGGTGGAGCTTGCAAAGGCTTTGGAGCACCAAGGTAGAGATTGTGGGTATAAGTGTGGCGCATCCAAAGCAAGAAATGCAAGAAACTGCAGTGGAAATAGTGTAAGGGTTGACTCATGCTGTTAATGAGTCGACCCCTGAAGAACAAGAGTCGGCTCATGCTGTTAAAGAGTCGACTCTGAAGAGCAAGGGTTGACTCATGCTGTTAAAGAGTCGACTCCTGAAGAGCAAGGGTCAACCCATGCTGTTAAAGGGTCGACCCCTGGTCCATTTCAGATTTAGGTAGAGATGGAATTTGGTCTTCTACCTGCTTGAGACTTAAGTACTTGGGTCTTGAGGTGGCTAACTATTATTGGGCTAGGTTTAGGCTCAAAGAGAGAGAGAGCATACAAGTCATGGGTGTACATGGGCTTGGGTTGAGTGCTTTCTCACGTGGTTTAGCCTAGGAAAGTTTTTTGAATTTGGGTCATGATTAACCATATATATATACACTCACGTCTTTTGTATATAAAAGAATGAAATCATTTGAAACTCTTTCTCCCTGAAACCCTAATCTTCTTCTCTCTTTCTCTCACGCCATCATCCCTAAGAATTCTAGGGCAAGCCGCCATTGTTGAAGAAGAGGCAAATTCCGCTTCGCTCTTGTCCTCCTTTACCATTAAATCAAGGTCCAACGCCTCTTGCAGTATAGGGGACACCCTAGGTGTTGTGATTTGAGGCGCACGTATCCCACATGCTTTCCCCATAGATGGGGTAAAGCCCGTCTTCTCCTTCTTCTTTTGCTTCCTTTCCTCCCTCAACCACATGGATTCCTTGCCAATGGACTGGCTCTAGGACTACCTTGACTTTCTCGGCTATCGAGCCGCAGAGGCGGAAAGAAAGGCTACTTGAGTGATAGAGTGCGAGCCTTCGGCCGAGTTTGAGCATGACGTTGTTGAGTCCTTGCTAGGAATTACTCGGCTAAGGACATCTCCTTGTCTTCTTCGGCCTGCTCGAGGAGACAACACGGGGTGAAGGTTGAACTCCTTCTGAGTGCTGTAGTCAACGAAGACTCTTTCTGGATAATGGAGTTGATGAAGGTCCGGCCAAACTCATGCTGCTCTCCAACGAAAGCAAGGCAATAAACGAGAGGGAGCATGGTTCCCCGATCAATAACTGCTTCATCTTATCTATCCGATATGTAGACTAATAACCTTAGTCTGGCTTTTGGGTTATGTTGTAATGTTGAGAGAATAAACTAAAAGGCTTACAAGTAGACTGATAATTTTATTTAAGATGGCATTAAACTAATTTATAATAAATTATACTGCCGCTATATGTTTGATTGGATATTGAAACTAGGGTGAATTAGGTGAGTTACTGTTGGTGTAGTTGGTAATGTGAGCTTGCTGGATTGGGATACAGTGACAAAGCAATCTATAATTTTTAACACACCTAGTACAACCATCCATGTTGAATAAATTAAGGCTTGCCTCAGTGATCGTACCCCTCTACTTAGCAACAAGAGTTTCAAGGTTTAAGTTCTAGGGGGCACAAGCTCAAGCATTAGGATATAGGTAATTATGTCAATGACTGGATTGCCCTCGCTTTCTCAGAAGGAAAAGAAGCCTATGATGGAAGCCCTACTAGAGCATATGAATGTACAAATTTGGGAATCTCTTTGGACTTTATTTTAGGTTGTTCGACAGCATATCTATCTTCAGAGGGCACTTTGTGCTCACTTCCAATTAGTAGCAAGATATCCTCATTTCTAATTTAATCAATCAGACGCTGCGAATCTTTTAAAGGTGATCGCTTCGTATGTGATGTGCGATTAATTAAATAGTCGCCTTTGGCATTTGCATTAGTGTCTATATTAATTCGGCGAACAAGCATCAGTCCTCTAAGGAAATGTTATGAACAAGAGAGAGATAATGGCCTCAAACATCAAGGTTGTCATGTGCCAAAGGGAGACAAGGTAGTTGCTATTTGAGATCATGACTGATTTCCATGCCTCATTGCGATCTCTGGTTGGCCATTTTTATAGTGATTATGAGATCATTACTTGAACATTAGGTTGAAGTCATCGAAAATCCTTTATTAGGTGGATGAGCTTTTACGTTTGATGCCATAATTAAATCACGAATCATTTACAAAATTATCTTGATTAGTTGGCCAAAGCATGCGCAAGAGAGACACATGGAGAAAAGAAGCAATGTTGGGTGGGAGATGGATGAGGCAAGCACCACTAGCTAGAGTGAAATAGCACAACACTCCTATCTGCCATTCAAGTCCACTAGGACCCATTTACCCTGTCAAAAAAATAAACAAAGTAAAGAAATACTGACACCAACTTGTGGTCGGTGAATAAAGAAATGCATGGAATTGTTGGTCAAGAAAACTTGCAAAGCCTTGGCAAGTCAATCAAAAGTAATGCTTTGATCATCTTAATATAACTATGAAGTGCACATATGTTTCAAAAATTTTAGTGGTAGGCATCATAGACCGACCATGGAGTTCTTGTGGATGAAATCTTAATTTCCTTCTTTCCCACCACCAGTGTGAAGTTAATTGGCCGAAAGTTAGATAGATACATATCTGGTATTATTAGGCTATAGTAATTAGGTCATATACTGGGCGCATTTCATGTAACAGGTTTGTATGGTCCTGGGCCAATCAGGAATTGATAAATCAAAGCAAATCAACTTGTGAGTATTCCTGACAATCTGACAATTAAATAGTGCCATGATTGACTCAAGAGTATGATTCTAGAGGTCCATTGCCCACAGGATCTTGTTGCATATATGTGTCGGCCGCCATTGGAAGAGGGACTAAATTATTGTGCTCTTCAATTTTGTCAATTGGGACATCATTGCTTTGAACATGGTTTAGTACATTTCACGACAAATCTTATAACATTCTCTAATAATTTTATCATACTTGATTATAACCGCAGGAAAGGCAAAGCATGTATTAGTTTATAGTTTAGTTTCTTTCACATGAATGCAGAATGCCTAAGCATCAAAATATTTGATCTCTTTTTTTGCATATTTAGCAGTAGCAATAATATATAATAATAATAATAATAATGATACATCATTGTTATTATTATTATTTTATTGTTGGTGTTATCGCTTGTGCTTGTTATGGTGGTTGTTTTATTTTAAGAGATATGCAACAAAAACTGTAAAAAATTAGACTTGAAATGAAAATCATCCAAGTTCTCTGTTTTGCAAATAGAAAGCTAGGAATGGAATGCTACAGTATTACAACAAGAAGTTCAATCTATCTTTTAAAAAAAGAAGATTGATATAATAAAAATAGAAATAGTCAGCACAATCCCAACCAAAATACACAAACTAAATCAATTGGTAAGGAAAATGTTCAGACTAACTGTAAGTGATTAGTTAATACAAAAGTTAATAAGATATGATCACTTAGTCAATCTTAGATGTTGGCCTTGAGTTTCCTTTGGTGGAAGCTGCAGGGAAATAGATGGGGATCATTCTTTAAAGAAAAGGATGCAGAAACACACGGGGACCAAAGGAAAAGGGATGTTCTTCCACCCACCGTTCTTATGAAGTGACTCATGAAGATTAATATGTTTTGTTTCTTTTTCCTTGCAAGATTAGTATTGAAAGATAAACAACTGTTGTTGGAAGCACAAAAAGAACTACAGCATTAGTGCGTTTTCTACCTGAAAATCCTACAGCCACAACTCATATATGCCACCCATATAAAGAATGTTGATCTTATATTATTTTATATATGATGGTGATAATCTTTCATAATTATTTTAGGACATCTGTTCATGCGAAATAGTAACAAATAATTTAAATACAATAAAACATACTAATCAATATTATGCTGATTGTTTTTATAATGATATTGAATTACTATCCTACGCAAATTCCTAGTTAATTATTTTTATTTTCATTTTCGGTTAGGTCATCTTTCTATTTGTTCTCAGATAAAATTAGAAGAAAAAATAACTGCTAAATTGCATAATATGAACCTACAACTTCTTGAGAAGAAGCAGGTTTAACTCCATTACAAATTAAAAGAAAAACATTTTATTTATGAGTTCTATTAATGAGCTTCTTAAGATGCACCCTAAAATCATCAATTCTTTTGGGCATATGTTATGCATGTGCTTTTTTTTCTGGAAAAAAAAATGTTAAGATTCGCTGCAGAAGTTTGGACATGAACTGGAGCAGTCTTCCAATTAGGATGTTCATATTTTCCATCATGGACATGATTGGTTGAGCCCCATAAAATATCGAAAGGCATGTCATTTTATGTATCATGTTGAGTTGATTAAATCACGATCATTATGCAATACATGGACTGCTGTGATTGAAAGACTAGACCTTCCCACTTCAAGTCTGAACTGGAAAGGCAAGATGCTGAATTTTAGCACTTTTACATTGATTCGATCATACCTTCGATGGATATTTCAAATGCTTGCATGTTCAAGATTGATGTTGGTTAGTGTTGATGCAACGGTAATGATCGAGTGAGTTTGCACATTTTGCAAATTGTTTTCTTAGGTGTCGCTAGTTTTACCTACTATATATAAGAACATGCAACTTGCATAGTCATGGTCCTCGCACATCCCAGTGGTGGGTCAGGGTCCTATTTTTTTTGGAAAAATTATATTCTACACCATATATACCATATATGAAGGTGCACTACGTCAAGCACGACCGTTCATTTCTTCTAATAAGCACAAGATGAATGGGATTCGCAGAATTAAGCATGGTGCAAACATTAAAAGGTGGGCATCTAAATGAGTGGAGTTCCACTAACCCTTGCGTATCGCACGGTGTCTTCAGAGCTGGAATTAGGGTTTGTGGCCCAAACTTAGGCCTTTGGTGATGTGATTTGTGGGCGACCATTCAAGAGGTACGTCACTGAAACCACTATGGGGCCGACGCATGTTGTTTCCTTGGTCATTCTTTGGGAGGTCAAGTCAAGGATGGATTACAAGTGAGCCCTTGGTTGGAATGCCAAATGGAATCTTCCCACTCAAGTCACCAATTCAAACAAGGAGACATGACCTTTGTATGCAATTTGGGATGTCCTAATCCTCCCTTTGTATGAAAGTCGGGTGGCATGTTCAACTTTCCTTTACAAATTGGTTCAGATATAAAATAGGTTTATAAATTTTTAAAGTTTATGCTTGCCAAGAGTGACAATTACTTCAAGGGTACTCTCCTAAATTTATTCCACTACAAGAAACTTAGACATTAGCGACGCTTTTTTTGGCTATTAGCGACGCTTAAAAGCGTCGGTAGAAACCATCCCGACGCTTTCCAAAGCATCGGTAAAGCGTCGCCTATGCTACAGTGGAAAAAATATTTCCCGACGCTTTTAAAAGCATCGCTAATTTCAATTTAGCGACGCTTTCAAGCGTCGCTCTTTTCCGACGCTTTATAATCAATAATATAAAGAGAGTTGGTTGACATCTAATCTTTCATGTTCATGCTGCATAGTATCCCTATGATAGGAAATGAAAGAAAAGGTCGAGCTTAAGCCGATTTCATTGCGGAAAGAAAAAGCGTCGCGAATTCCCGACGCCTTAAAGCGTCGCGAATTTCCATTTGCAAAAAAAATTACCATTTTCGGTCTGCATCTTCTCCTCCATTCAGAAATACGAACAACCTTTCCGATCGGTACCTTCATTCCGTCTGTGCAGAGTGGTTGGGTTTGGCTATATAAACAAATTTTTTTTTTCAGATCCGCCGATGTGGGACTAAAATGAGGTGATTTTTTGGCTTCCGACGATGCTTTTAACGACGCTTTTAAGCGTCGTTATTTAACAACGCTAAAAAGCGTCGTTAAAAGTGTCGTCAATTACATATTAACTTCAACGACGCTTATAAGCGTCGTCGTTAGCCGACGCTTTTAAAAAGCATCGGCAAATATTGACGGAAAAAAATTTTTGCCGACGCTTGGAATAAGCGTCGGCAAATAAGAGTCGGTAATGTCCTTTTTTTGTGTAGTGTTCCAAGCATAAAGTCTTCATAAATTAGTACTACTTCCCCGCCGCCCGGCAAAACATCCTGGATGAAGAAAGATCTTAGCAAAAACAATAAAATGAAGTAAACCACAATCATACCATCCAATCTTTTCCTAACTCCATATTTAAGATTGCTTTGCAAAAAAAAGTTGGTAAAATATACATTTTGTAGGAAATAGAACAAGTGGAAGCCTTGCTATAAACTAGAAATAAAGGTGTGACTGACCCCACAAAAAGGATTTCATAGGAACTTAATGCGTTCAAACCCTCATGAAGTAACTATTCTTATTCTACCTCAACAACGACCTCGATGGTTGTAAGATGATTTTCCCATTCTGCGAGTGCTTGAAGTGGGTGGAGAAATAGCACCACCAGATTGGAAGGGGATTATATATTTTATAAAGCCTAATACCTATCCAATAGCTCTTAGGAGACTTAAATATACTTCACTTGCAAACAACGTGCTCCACCTATAAGTTTATAAAGGAATGCAACAACCTAGGACAAAAACTAGCTGGAAAGTTTTATTTAGCTTTCTTGATCCTGTATACCCAAAATCTTTTTAGCGCACTAGCTCTCACATGCTTTTTTGTTTAAGCTCCGACATTCTCGTCAGGCTTCAATATCTCCTCATTATTATAATTAGTTGGGTCCACTCTGATACCATTACCAACGATCTATGATCTCATCTAACAAAAGTAGTTGGAAGGTGTTATTTCGATTCTTTGACCCAGTATAAGTACCCAATATTATCCCGACGCCTAATCAATGTAGGACTAAATGCATGTCTTCCTGAATCCTTGCATAACACAAAAACTACCTTCTAGCTAGTTTTTTTGAATAAAGTTCTAAGAAGATACAAATGATACCTATAAGGTCCAGCATAATCCACTAACCAGCTAGCCTACAAATTGTCTGAGTGGCCTGACCCTTGGGCTTATAGCCAAGTATCACCATGTGGCCTGAAGACCCAACTCTAAATCCATCTAAGGTTTTGCCCCTATTTGAATCCTAATTGGACAAGAAGATGGATTCTGCCTCCTCCTCGAACACCGACAGAGCAGGTGGCCACTAGCTATAAGACTCGTCATCTCCTTTATAGTACTTCACAAGCACGCTCTCTTCCTCTTCTTCTTATTCTCTCCATCTTCTTCGGATTTTTGCCATTGTTTGCCACCGCCATTGGGGCTGCGGTCATTCCTCGTCGGAAAACGAGGTATGAAGCTCTTCCACCTTTCTATTTCCTCTTTGATTTCCTTCCTTCTCGATTGAACCTTCATCGACAGGATCCGGTGAGAGATCATCAAATTTTTACTATCCCATTTTTCATTTCGCATCCTCTATTTCACCATCCTATGCTTCTCTTATTTTTTGTCTTTCGCGCTGGTCAACATTGCTATCGTCACCATCGCGATAGTTGCCAGAAACTAGAGCTTCGCTAAAACCCAACGCCTTCACCATTGGCCTTCTAGCCTCCACCCTCAGTTTAAGTACCAAAACCAGCCCCTACTTCTTTTCTCTCTTCTCCACTCTTTCTCTATCCTCTTCTCTCTCTATTATCTTTCTCTATAATGTTGGGTCGACCCTAAAAAGTCCCTCCCTATGACCCTAGTTAACCTTATCTATAGCTTAGTCTGATTTTTGTTCCATGATTTGACTGGTAAGGTTACCCAGATCAGATCAACTCAAGCTGTCTAACATTGCCATCTAGCCACCATAACTTCCTCCACCCTTTTGCTCATGATTATCCACCATTACTCTACTTCTATAATTTATGGGCTCAATCTTGTGTGGGTGCATTGAGACTTAGGGTTTTCATTTTAAATTTAATCATTGCTAAATTTTAATAGAAATATAATTCTGAATATTAGGTTCCAAAGATGACTTTCAGAATTAGTTGGATTTGTCTACTTGTTGTTCTTGAAGGTAGGTAATGATCCACCTTCTCTAGATTTCTATTGGTAAATAGGAATGTTTCAAGTCAATACATATATTATGCATGTCCCCCTTTTCTGGGGGTTAAAAAGAAAAAAAGAAAAGTTAGAAAGAGATTTTTTTTAAAAGAAAAGTTAGACATCGAAGAGATGCATTCATCTCTAATCTTTTATTTCCATTAATTTCTTTTTATTTGACCTTTTAGATTTTTTTAAATAGAAAAGAAGATAAAAATCTAGAACACAAAGATTAATCTTCTCTCCTGGTTCACATCTTCAAACATATTATAGAGAAAAATGCATGCGCTTTTAAATCTGTTTAACTCAAAATAGCTGAGGAGAGAAAAGGTCTTTGTTTTTCAGGGTACTTCCGGGCCAGTGGAGATGGAGTGTAGCTTGTAGCTCATAGGTTAGAGGATTAGAGCACATAGCTATGAACCATGATATCGGGGATTCAAATCCCTCCTTGCCCATAACTACTGATTTGGTAACTCTCCCCATGTTTGTCAATAAAGTTGATCGTATGTAACGGTAGTCTTGTAGCATTGCTAATAATATGACGGGCTTATATGCTTTACCATGACCGGCCTTTGCCAGCTTTATTTTCCAATTCTATGTTGTCTTGTGTGTTTGCGTCCTCCTTCCTCCATTCAACACCATATATATGCCAGCCTGCATTGACCGCAACCTTGTATCAGACCTTGGAATTTGCTTAAGATATTGTCAATTCTTTCATCTCTTTCAACCCAATTCATGATGTCAAAGGTGATTGACTTATTATTCAGACTTCTTTGGACCTCCTAGAAGTTGACAATCACCATGTAAGGATGCAATACCAAAGGAGGAGGGGAAAAGCAAATATTTAAGTCATGGATTTGTGAATGTTTGACGATGAATTGGAAAGATTCATCTTCCAAGTCATAGAACTTCCATGAGGAGCTTAGAGTAGGCAAGAGTCAGCTACTGTTTTAAAGGAGGAGGGGAAAAGCAAATATTTAAGTCATGAATTTGTGAATGTTTGACGATGAATTGGAAAGATTCATCTTCCAAGTCATAGAACTTCCATGAGGAGCTTAGAGTAGGCAAGAGTCAGCTACTGTTTTAAATAAATTAATTTGCTGATAGAAAGAAACTCTAAAATAACATACACGTCAAGATATAGGACTGGATTTGTTGGCTTGTACACATCTGAGAATCTTGCCAAGTCTTTTATTATTTTGCATTTAAGATGATGAGGATGGGATTAGCATGTTTTTTAGAGAAAGAAACAAGAATTACGATGACTTTAGCCTAGATGCTAAGAAACTTTATGTTAATTTCCGCTGGGGAAACAGCATATTCTTTTGGGTTTTCCTCCTCTTTTTTTTGGATAATTGCTTTTTGTTAGTGAAAAAATGCTGATGCAATCAAATCAGAGTGCTCAAACTAGAAATTGGCATATGCTAATGCACGTAATGTTACCTACGAAGGCTTTTTCTGAAAACCCATCTCAATCTTGCTATGTTTAACTATAGGAACTTACAAATTTCTAACAATTGTTATGGTCACATATGCATAATGCTCTAAAAGCTAATACCTCTCTCTAAATTTTTCAAATAGAAAGATACTAGGGTGTTGGTAAAGCCAATATCGTACTTGACACGAAGGACACTTCTTCCTATTTCAATTACTTCATTGATTTGTTTTGCCAATTTAAAATACTATTTGAAATTCCATGTTTTTTAAATGTACTTATAATTATGTTATCTCTCCTAATTTATAAGATGCGTGTTCACAAAGAAATGAGCGCATATAGTAATTTCACATTCTTAGATGTACAAAGGGACTAACCTGTAGTTTCACTTGCTCTGACGCGGACGCGTAAGAGCTTTGCAAGTCTTGGACGTTATATGAAACATATGCGCTCCCTTTCTCTATTGAACCATGGTCAAATGGGAAAAAAATCCAAAAACTATTTAGAAACTCTTGAATTATTTACGAATTTTGACAGGCCAAATGGTTTGTTAATTGCCATTAATGTCCCAATTCATGGATTATAATTAATGATACTTTTTTTTTTTTTGGTACAACGCGGTTCACATCCTACGGATGTGGATACGGCCAACAAAATCTGAAAATAACAAAGCAAAAGGAAACTCTGGCACTGTATCGCGCTCCCTTCAAACAAAGCCTCCAGAATGGTGAGCCACATAGGAAGCGACTCAATCAGCTGCACAATTCACTTCCCTGTATACGTGTATAGCCTGATAGGTGTCACATGCCTGCAAGAGTCTGCGAATGTCCAGAAGCAGCGGCCTACCCTCACCTACACGACCCCGACCCCTGATCTAGTTAATCACAGTGGCCGAGTCGCCCTCAAGAATAATCTGGTCTGCACCAAGTGTCTGTCTCGTATAGGATATGCCCTCTCAGGCGGCTCGGAGCTCAGCACACACCACCGACGAATCGAAGATCCGCTGTTCTCCCGTCGCCACTAGTCTGTAATCATGATCTTGAATGACGAAGCCTACACCTCCGTCTCTCCCATCAGCAGCCATATTGCCATCGAAATTCACCTTCAGGAAGCCAGGAGGTGGGACACCCAGGATACGAAAATATATATGGACGCTACAAGAGCAGAAGGGGTATCCCAGATGTCCCTGGCCAACTCGGTAGGTAATATTATCTTTTACGGTGAAGTTGGCATATTGTTTAAAAGAGAAAGTAATGACTAGGTATTTTAGTTGGTATTATTTATCTTCCTTCCACGCTCTTCTTTTTCATGAATGAATATAGGAAGATATTTGATTCGGCTTTTCTATTTTTTCTTGATATCTTTTTATCAAAGTAAACTCTTTGCTAACCTTTTTCCAGTTCTCAAATTCTTTCCTACTGCTCTTGGATCCCAAAACGTCTTGGCACCGTAAACCCAGTTCTAGACAAAGATACGTGCACCCAAGTCCTGTTGCAGTCGGAAAAGTTATTTTTTACGTACCAGGCCGCCTCTCCCTCGTCGTCATCCTTGCGTCGGCCCTGGACTCTGACGGTGAAAACAACAACCATCAAAGTTTTTAACCGAGTAAAAATCCATGAGTAGGTTCCGGTCACAGAGATCCTGTTGAAGCCGTCAGAGAGACGAGAGAGCGAGAGAGTCCCCGGATATGGAGCAGGTACGCCGGCCAACCAGTATTTATTCGAGCAACGCCAAAAGACTCCAATAAGATCATCATCACAGCAGATTAAAATCTTTCAACCAGACCAATATTTTTCTACTTAAGATTGATTGATTGATTGCCGTGGAGGAGCTGCAGCCAAGCCAAGCAGTACGTGATATATATGGCCATTGTCTTGTCCATCCTCTGTATAAACCAAAGTCTGGTGCAGTGGAACAGTAAAGAAAGGGTTAATACGGTACACAGAAAAGGCCGTCGCATTGGACGCGCGAACACTGACAAAGAGAAAGATAAAAGGAGAGAAGGGGAAGAAGAGGTAAGTAGCCTAGAAAAAGAACAAAGATTTAGAAAGGAAAGAAGGAAAGAGAGGGGACCTGACCAAACTTTTCAGCTGGTTTCTCGTGCGCTTCCTCCCCTCCGGCTCTCCCGTTTGACCGCCCGTTGCCCCTCATCACTTTTCCCCACCCAAACGAAACATACTCCTTCCTTTCTTCTATAAATATAGTTTTTCCTTTTCCTTTCTCCAATTTACTAATTGAACGAATTAAATAGGCCAGTCCGTTCCTTTTTCTGGACGAACGGTCGTGTAGGGAGAGAGAGAGAGAGAGGTGGGCTGGGTATAAAAGAGGATAGGTGGTGAGAGCCGTGGTTGCCTCCGAATCTGCTCGCTGTGGACTTGTTTAGAAGAGCACAAGTAACAGCAGCACCGTAATGGCCGTGGAAGCACAGAACCGCTCAAGCGCCTTCGCTCCGGATTACCGCGGCAGGTGAGAGAAACCTTCTCGAGCCATGAGGAGAGAAGGGAAGAAAAGGATTTAGATTTCATGCCCCCCTTCTCTCTTTCTTTGCTCTTTCTCTTTCCTTTAAACCGGGTGTTTCCTTCTTTTCTTGCGGGGCGCTTCTTTTGGTTTCGTAATCCGAGCCACTGAGTAGAGAGCGAGAGCGACAGCGAGAGAGAGAGGGAGAGAGAGTTTCGGTTTTTTATCCTCCTTTCCTTCCTCTTGTTTCTAACTCCTCTCTCCCGTCTCCTTCTTCTTCTTTATATACAGAGATAGAGACTCCCTCTTCGTAATTACTCCGAGTAACGCCCTCCTTGAAGCCCACGTCCGTCTCGGTGAGCAAGCCACTCCTCCTCCCTACTTCTTCGTCTCTCGACATTATGATCTTTAATGGCTTCTTTGGATTAATGACGGTTGCAGGAGAGCAGCAGAAGATCTTGATTAATGGAGCGGGGATCAGCGACCCGGAGAGCGAGCTGACACGCAATGCTTCTGGATCGAGGAAGAGGAGTCGAGACGACGGCGAAGTCATGGTTCTACCCCAGGCTGGCCACTGCAACAACCACCAGCAGCAGCAACAGATGCGATTTGCCACCGTGATCAACCCAAACTATGCCGGGTTGCAGCTGTTCTACGAGCAGAGCCGGCTGCAGGGGTCCGCCGGCACTTCCACCAGCGGCCGGCTGCCGGCCATCCCCCCACTCGTACAGGACCTCGTCTCTCATCTCGACCACCAGAGCCTCGAGATCGACGCCCTCATCGGATTCCAGGTACCGAATCTATTCCTGCGATTCGATTCTTGCATGTGAAAGCGAATTAAACTTGATCTCGTGATGGCTCTTTGCGAGATTAGAGCGAGAAGTTTCGTTCGGGATTGGAGGAGGCGCGGAAGAGGCATTGCCGGGCTCTGATGTCGATCCTGGAGCAGAGGGCGGAGAAGAGGCTTAAAGAAAAGGAAGCGGAGTTAGAGAGCGTGAGCCGGAGGAACGCGGAGCTGGAGGAGAAGGCCAGGCAGGTCGAGGCGGAGAGCCAGATCTGGTTCAACATGGCCAAGAACAACGAGGCCATCGCCGCCAGCCTGAGGACCACCCTGGATCAAGTCCTCCTCCGGAACGCCGCCGGCTGCGGGGGTGGCCGGCCCAAGGAGGGATACGGCGACAGCGATGGCGCCCCGTTCCCGGCTGATGATGCCCAGTCGTGCTGCTTCGAGGACGAGGCGGCGGTAGCGGCGGCGGGGGGGATCTTCTGCGGCGGCAGAGAGGAGCTCCGGTGGCGGAGATCGTGCAAGGTGTGCGGGGAAAAGGAGGTAACTTTTGTGCTGCTCCCCTGCCGGCATCTTTGCTTGTGCAAGGACTGCGAATCGATGACTGATACGTGCCCCATCTGCCAAGCCTGGAAGAATGCCAGTTTCCAAATTTTTATGCCCTGACGACGTTCTTAATTAGATTTTCTTTTGCTTAGAATTTTGGAAGGCACTTGGCGTTCTGTCAGACAACTGTTAAACTGGAACATAGAATAGTCTTCTAATGATGCTAAGAATCGTGCAGAGGTTCCTCTGTGTTATTATTTTGATTGCCACCCGCAAGTTTTCTGAGAAGAAAAGAAGAAAATTTTATTAAAATTATTCTTTGGAATTAATGGATTTTTTTTCACTTTTTAAGACAATTTTTTTCCTTTAATAACTCAACAATGACAAGAAACATATCCAAGGAACAGTTAAAAAGAGTTTTCTACATGGAATTGTAGTCTAATTTTTTTCTGAAATATACTAGGTCAAATGTCAATAGTTAGAGGGAGCAAGTCTTGACAGGGTTTGAATCGTGATATTAAAAATGAGAAATATAGGTGGTTAGCATAGGGAGTGTCAAAATTCAACCTAAAGGCTGATGAGTCTATAAATATATAAGCATGACTTAAGCCATTCACCAATCCAATATGGTATTATTTCTAAAAACCATTTGATAGGCAAATCCGTTAGGAGTCTGAAGGCATGAAGCATGAGGTTGGAAAAGAGAAAGGGCTAGCACAAAGAGTGTTAAAATCTGACCCAATAGCAAATTCCATCTAAAAAGCCAGAAGCATAGGTGGCTAGCATAGGTAAATAGGCCTATGAGCTTATAAGCACGACTAAAGTCCTTTTAACCTATCCAATATTGGACTATTTCTCCAATACCTATCGGTTGGAAAAACGGATCAAGAAGGATCATAGGCCCTGGTATGTTAAAATTTGATCCAAAGGTTTAAGCTAATAGATGGATGGACCCATACTTATACAAGCATTGCTAGATTTCTTGGCCTATCCAATAGGAAACTATTTCTCAATTGGGAGTTAGGCCTTGAAGCATAAGGCAATAATAAGAAACATATATGAGGGGTGTAAAAGTTGTTGGAGTTTGAATTTTAAAAAAAATTAAAAAAAAAATTATCTCCTAATCTTTAGTTGTTTTAAATACTTTAAGATATCTCCTAATCTTTGTCATGCATTCATTTTTCAAAATATTTCATACATTTTGCTTTCACAATTTTGGTAGATACAGTATTGTTCACTTTCGTAGCAAATGAAAACAAATCAAGGCATTTTCTCTTTTTAAGATATCTTTTCATTTTCAACACTATCAAAGATTGCATATCTACATGATCCAACAACCATTATGCATGGTGTCTGATCATGCGGCATTCCTGTGTTTATCGTAACTTGTAAACTAAACCATGTCTCGTATTCCGATACACATGTAGATGGGAGTTAAATTCGTCGAATTAATGCAACTCTAGATTTGGCTCGGGAGTTGTTTATTGGGTCCAATTAGCCTTTACTGATAATGCAAGGTGCACATAAGACAAGATCAGCAATAAATGCGTACAAATTTGGCGTTACGATGTCTACTTTATTAATATTTCTTTCGACCAGGCAGAGAGGCTACATGAGAGCATCCATTTTATGTATGTTTTATATTATTAGATGTATTTTATATATCATTAGACAACAAACCAATCTGGTCGTGCTCTTCTAGCTAGAAGAAAATTATATTCTGAAAAATTTTGATGCAACATGTCCTAGGACGCTATATTGGGATCCCGTCAAGTTGTGATCCACATTGACAAATGGCGTCAATATGATCCAAGTGGAAGAATGTTGGATTCCGTTCCATAGAATTCATATTTTATAAAAAAATTAATTTAAGGTCAGGAGATCTAGCTATTTATAATATATATATATATATATATATATATATATATATATATATATATATATATATATATATATATATATATATATATATATATATATATATATATATATATATATTTAACAACATCTACATTTTCATGTTTTCTAGGATCAATTGAAGATCCAGCTAATAAGCTTGCAATAATCTTTGTCTTGCATTCATTTTTCAAAATGTAGGGTTAGATCATTGTAATCTAGATGAGCAATTTATGCTATAACTTAATAGTTTAACAATCCAACTAAAATAATAAAGAGTAAAGTGATGTTCTCAACATGATAGAAGTTAAATTGTCTGAGGAGAAAACATAACAAAAACACCATGGGGTGAAAGCTTTTTATGGAAGATTGAAATTAAATCCAAAGCATTTTGGAGCAAGAGGGGTTATGACCAAGTTCTATACTTGAAAAAATATTGCCTAAATGTTTCATATTAGAGCCCTTTAATTTTTTCCTCAAAATAGATTTCTTAAGAAAGATAAATTGGAGGGAGAGTATCAATCACAATATGCAGAGTTATTTATAAATTCAAATATTTTGCATGAAAAAGCTATTTAACTGTTGAATTTGTAGAAAAGATTTGCCTTCTTTACTTTTTTTCAAAAATATTTTGTTTTGAATTTTACTAGAACACTATGTCCTTATTATCTTAAATACTTACTAAAAAATTTTGAAGTATGCATCGACTTGTATAATGAACATTTATCTAAAATAAGGCCTATGGTCTAATAGAGTCCTAAATATATTTTTTTCGCACAAAGAATAAAAATAGCCTTTTATACTTATATCATAATGAAAGGGGACATTTTTTTTGCAAAAAACCTTAGAAATTTTGTTTTTGTTCATAATAATTAAATTCTTCATTGTATGAATCAACTAATATGTCCTATAGCACTCATGTAATTGGTTTTATTAATCAAAGCATGATTCATACGATAAATTAACATCTTTTATATTAGTTATCTAATTAGTTAAAACACAAGTCCCAAAATAATTTAGTGTAATAATTTTGTTTAGTTGAAAGCTTAGATAGTTTAAATTTTGACACACTTTCTTTAATTTATAACTAATTAATATTAAAAAAAAAATATGTAATCAATATTCTTCGAAACAAGCATTTTTACTAACTTTCTTAGTGCTAGAGGAAATAGTTTTATCTCGCAGTAGTGGAAATACCAATTCCTGAAATTATAACTTATAAGATCCATGTTAGGCAAGTCCTTAATTATCATCTAATGAAGCAAACTTGATATGAAGTATAGAATATTCACCAACAATGGTTACATTATTAATAGTTCGATTCTTTTAGACCAAAACTTCCATAATAAAAAGAGCTAATTTTGGACCATAAATTTGCATATTGCTTTCTAACTAATTCTTTTAGATTTGCATATTAGTTAATCTGAACACGAAACTCAATGCATATACGACTTTTGATCTAAATTGAGTATGATTGGAACTAACAATCATCACTTTAGCAAAGGCCCCTTCATCTCTTTATGACTTGACGCTTGAAGTTCCATCTTCCGATATTTTCTTAAAATGCTTGTCTAAAATGATTTAAAATGTAATATTGGATCTTTGCATACAAAAAGAAGGTAAGAAAAGAATAGATTGGAGATGAAGCTAGTAGAAGGGAGAAAGGAATCCTGGTCCATAAATCTACATATGGACTTAAAAAAAGTACTTAAATCCATAGCTCTCATGGTGTCAAAAATTATTATTTATGTAGGTCATTCTAAAATGCGGGCAACTCCTAACCACAACAAGGTTAATGTAGGTTAAAAGGAGGACTTAAATGATAACGAATGTAACTTCGTGAATACATAAAAAAATATAAAGAATTGAGGGAGGGATTCATGTGTAAATCCAGAACATTTTTAAAACTAATACAGATACAAGAGCTTAAATAATTGCTATGAAATAGAATTGAAATGAGAACAGCGAAAGGTGCAATGTTTGGTTGACAAAGGGGCCCGTTTCTCCATGAAAGCATTGGTGGAATAGCGGATCTCATCTGCCTTTGTGTCCCCCAAGAGGTCTGTGCAAAAATGAGTCCCAGCGTCCCACCACTTTGGCTTTTATTTAATGCCATTATTAGTTGCATGCAGTGCCCGTTGCTGCTAACCTGACTCCAATTTATTTATAACTCCTCCCCACCCCCCAAGCTCCTCTTTAGCCCAACTGTCATCAAATATTTAATTACGTTCCTCACTTGCTACATATGTTCTTGGCTTCTTGCTTGATTATTCTGATTTAATAAATTTTAAGTGAAGATGCTTATTCGGCATCACTTTCATTTTTTTAAAATAAAATAATTATTTATATTTTTTTAATTTTAAAAATATAAATATTTGCATAATTAATTATTTTTTAAAAACAACCATGGGAATGGTGATGGAAATAGTGGTAGTTGTAGTCGAGATAGTGGATGCAACAATGGTGTTGGTGGGAGCTAGGTTTGATGGTGGCATAGTGGAGGTAATAATGATGGTGGCGACGATAGTGGTCGCAAGAGCACTAACAATGGACTGGAGGTGATGACAACAACAATATTAATATATAGTAGAGGTGGTAACGTTGGGGCTTGGCTGCGCATCCACTTGAAGCAAAGCCCTTTAGGATTGTACATATGCATGCTGTATGTTGCTCTTTATTTTGGATGCATCCTTCAAAACAAATCATGTGCCAATGTATTAGCCCGCATTGGCGGGGTCTTCAACATAACCGGGTCGAAATTCAAATAGTTCTAAATTTCATATTTCAGTTCTAAAATTATGTTGTGTTATAATCAATCAATCATATCTATAATATGATCATATATCATCATAATATTCCAAAATAACATATTCCATAATAATATACTATCCATCAAATTCATACATCATGAATATAATCACTCAAAAGTTCTAAATATAATAATTTAATGATTGCTAATAAATTTAGAAAAAGTGAAATATTACTTATCTTGCGAGTGAATGCAAAGTATCATTCCAATCAATTTCAAAAAAATCCTTCTAAGATCATGGTATTTGAAAATTTATATTCTCATTAGAATTTATCATGATTATTCTAAAAATAGAAACCTTAATTCTACCACCCTCATATGACTGACCTAGTGGAAGTGCTCGACATCCTAGTCGGTTCTATCAAAGCAGAATTTATCTGATCATACTCGTACTAGGATATAGAAGTTTCGATAGAGATTAGGGTGAGCAATTTTAACAATATTCGGAAAGGGCCAAGGTGAGAGCTGGCGTGCCTTCCGCCGGCTATGGATCAGAGTCTTTCATAGGGTTGATCCAAAATCATAGAAAGAGGTACCATATTCGGATCCAACATCTATAGAAAAAGCAAGTAGAAAGAGAAAGTTCATCAGAGAGAAAAGATAGAAAAGTGAGAGAAGAGAGAGAAAGAAAGCTTCTCTCTCTAACAAAGAAAGAAGAAGAAAGAGGGTGGCTACAGATAGTGCCTCGGGTCATAAATCCACGACCGGCCAACATGCGACCGATAATGGTTGGCAGCTGGTAGTGTCTAAAACCAACAAAAACAGGGGAACCGAAGCTTTTTCATTGTTTTTAGCCATTGGTCTCTCATCGTCGGCCATTACTTTGCTAAGAAGGGTCGGTGGGAGGACAGAGAGCCGATCAAGTGTCCGATATTAGGAGGCGGTGACATTGGTGGCCAGAGAAAAGAAAAGAGGCACCGGTTTTCACAAAAATAGGGAAAAACAAGACATCCGATTCTTTACAAAAATCTGGCGATCATTGGCCAGAATCAAAGCTTTCAAGGGCCATAGAATTGAGAGGGGCCAATCCAAAGTTACTGAATTCTTATTTGGCTTTTGGCAACGGTTGGCCATGGCAATGGCGTTGACACAGTTAATGATCGTGGAGGAAATCGAAGAGGAATCCGGCAACGGCCTCAATCGGGGATCTAAGTTCTCCGATGTGGTGGAATAGGGATGAGGAGGGAGCTCTAAATAGAGCTCAGCCACAGTCGGATTTCGACCTGGAGTCGGATTCCATCCGACCAACTCAAATAGGAAGAAGACTTCCATCAAGAATCCTCTTCTTTCCAAACACGTGCACAGCACATGCCCTTTTTTTTTTGTCATCGTTGAGCTAACTCCTTTGGGCCAAATAGTCTAGGCCAAACCTTTCTCAACTGGGCCGGTCCAATGGACCAGGCCTAGTTCACGAAAAGGGTGGAGTATCACACGTCATTTTATGTACATGGTTTTCTTGAAAGCGAGTGTATACAATACAATATTTGATTTCTTTTTAAAGAAAAATAATGGAATTAATACTTTTATATGCTGGAAAATTACATTTCATTTTTAATTTTCTTTTTTAGCTACTTCTTCCTCATCTAAGAAAGAGTTGTGCATGGACATACTCGTAACCTTCCTCTTGCAAAGAGACTAAGAGGAGGAAAAATTGGACATAACAATCTCTCCAACCCTTGGAAGAGCTGTAGGTAACAACTGCCAGTTCTTTATCAGTGATGCTGGAGTAATATGTAGATCATGTATACCTTTCAAATATTACACTTGGAAGCAAATGCCTTAAATTTATAAGGATGGGATGTGACACAAGATGCCTCTTTATGTTCTATATTATTTCATTTTGAATAATTTGGGAGTGGATTTATCAAACTAATTAGTTACAGTTTTGCATTTTTGTAAGCTGTTCATCTATATATATGTTTTATATCAGCAAAAGTTCAATATTCCTCATGAGTGCAAGAAAGAGATACTATTTTAGTTTAATTCTGTATATGTGCAATGGAGGTACAACTTGTGACATGCATACATATATAGAGAATGATAGCACTTATGAGGAGAGAGTACAAAATAAATCTGATGGTGTGACTAAAGATGACTAGAAAATGTTAATGGAATACTGAAAATTGAATGACTTCAAAGTAAGAGATTAGATATGGTATTAGATTTCTTTTGCTTTTTTGTAAACTAATCATTTTAATAATTTATTATTTTTATGTCCTTTAATCTTGATTAGAAAGTCTCCTTAAAACATAAGCAAAAGAGGATTAAGAAGAGTGCAGCTCATAGGATTAGCACTGAACCATTTACTCAAGTCAAGACTGAAATGGTGTAGAATTTATTATAAGTAAAAAATTATAATAATTGCTTTCCTTTTCCTCATAGAAATGGTGGCATGCTCTACTGATTTATTGTGTAATAATAGACAAAGGATGGTGCGCCAACTTTTATAACAGAATTTTGGAACGCAACTCATAAAGGCTTAATGGAACTTGAGTTATCACCAGGCTGAAAATGCCATGGAAACTACCGTTCTTTTACAAGAATTATAAAAAATATGCTAATTTTTGGCTTATCGAATGCTAGTCCATTTAATTTATTTGCCGTATGTCATTGAATGTAGACCCAGTTATAGGAGGTCGTGAAACCCAGCAAGAAGAGGGTGGCTCTCCTTTAACTTTGGGGGAACACTTGGCTTGTGTTCTTGGTCCAAAATCTGGATACCAGCACTGACGTGGATGGCATCCCAAGTCTAATGACAACATTTCTAGACAAAGTAAGAAACTTTAGAAAGCGAAGGAATGTGCAGTGAAGTTAGAGAAACAAGTGGCAGAATTGGAAGCGCAAGTAGAGAAACAAAACATAGAGGCATTGGAGAGAGAGAGAGAGGCATGCATTCAGCAATAGATAGATGCTAAAGTTGATACGAAGATAGATACCTTTTTTAAAGATTTGCAAATTGTGAGACGTTCTTCATCCATCTACAACTAGTGGCACATCCTATGATTGTAAGTTTCAAATAACAAAGAAATCACTTTTGCTATTTGGTTTGTGATTCTTTTAACAAAAAAAAAAAACTGTCCGAAGAAAATGCATCAATAAAACCAAATTCATCGTTTAACAGGAACCAAGAAATTAGAGGGAGGGTTCTTCCTTACCTATCACCAGATCAAAAACTGAGAAATTAGAACAGAACAAGAGATTCTCAAAACAAGAGCAAGAGAGGAGAGTTCTACCATACCTTCGGTCGGAAATTCGTCGAGAGAAGCGGTTGGAGGAGAGGGTGGAGAGCCAGTGTGCGGAGGACGCCGAATGCTGGAGCCCGCCACCGAAGAGGAGGGAGGAGGAGGGGACAAGGTCGGCACCGGAGAGGAGGGACAAGAGTCGGCTAGGGCTTGAACCGATGGAGGATGGAGGAGAAGAGGGGTGGATGCTGGGTTTTGTTTGTGTTGCCCAGATAGACAACCCAAGAGGGGGGGTGAATTGGGTTTTAAAATTAATTTAGATATTTAAAACGTTATGGATGATTAATTAAAAACTATTGCAAGTTATTTAATTAATCCTAAGTGCTGTGAGTGATGTGAGAGTAAGAAGAAAAGAGCCAATCAATCACAAACACAAGGTTTTATAGTGGTTCGGAGCTAACCCTTGCTCCTACGTCCACTCCCCAAGTCTCACTTGGGAATTTCACTATAACCCCCTTGGATTACAGCCGGTTGTTTTGCAAGCTCACAACCAAACTTGTTGTTTTACGAGCTCACAACGAACTCGGTCGGTTTTCCCAGGCTCACCGACTAGAACCAACCCCGATTGTTTTCCCGGGCTCACAATCAAACCCTTATACACGTTGGTTTTTAACTTGGCTCACCAACCAACCTTAGTCCCCTTGATTCAATCCCCCGATTGAACCAAGTAAATACAAGTTATAGAAAGAAAGGAAAATAAGCTTCTCAAAAGCAGATGTAAAACAATATGATCAAAAGAGGAGTTTAGAAGCCCTCAAACGCTTTTAAGCTGAAGTAGAGGAATGGCTTCTTGAACTCCGGTCTCCTCTCGAATGAGTAGTCGACTTGAATGCAGGAGGAGGAGGCTTTAATTGCTGGGAAGATGTAGTTGGTTGCAGTAAATGCTGATCTTCCCCTTTTTCGTTGAAGAGCACGTTGCAGAGCTTGAAAGCTTGAATGCTTGGAGTGGAATAGTTGTTTTCTGCCTTGCTACAGTCTTCTGTGGCTATTTAAGCCAACCCCCACGGAAACTAGCCGTTACACTGCTTTTTCTGTCCGTTCTGCACACTCTGCGCAGCCTGACAATATGACCGTTGGTGGGTTGGAGTCGACTCGCGCGATCAGGAGTCGACTCGGCTGTAGCGGGAGTCGACTCAAGCTTTTCCGGAGTCGACTCGGCAACTGTTCCAAATTTGAATTAAAGTTGCCGTCACGACTGGGAGTCGACTCGTCTTGACCCGGAGTCGACTCGCCAACTTCTGGAGCTGACCTGGCAATTTTGGAGTCGGCTCATCCACAGAAGTCCGTGGATCCAATTTTGAATTTTGTCCACTCGAGTCGACTCGACTGTCTTGGGAGTCGACTCGAATCTCAGAGCCCGAACTCCCGATCCTCTGTCTTTTGGCTCATCCAGTCTTGGAGTCGACTCGAACTTCCTTGGAGTCGACTCGGCTCTCAGTTTCCGAAAGTTGGTCTTCTGCCTTTTGACGTGAAGCTTGTCTTGGAGTCGACTCGAGCTGTCTGGGAGTCGACTCGAATCTTAGAGGCAGTAACATGGTTTTCTGTCTGTCGATGGTCGCACAGTCTCGGAGTCGACTCGCGTATTGCGGGAGTCGACTCGAATCTCAGAGTCCATAAAATGCTCTCTGACCTTTTCTTTGTGTACCTCTTGGAGTCGACTCTTACTACCCTGGAGTCGACTCGTTGAACATTGGAGTCGACTCGCGCACTTCAGGAGTCGACTCGTTGACAGGTTCTGAGATGAGGCTTTCTGTTCTTCTTTCTGTTCTCAGTCGGAGTCGACTCGTACTAGTCTGGAGTCGACTCGAGCTCGTGCCAGTGAACTTGATACGCTTGGAGTCGACTCGTGATACTCGGGAGTCGACTCGAGTCTCAGACTTTGGTTCAGCAGACTTCTTAACTTATCCAAAATACTATGAACCAAATCTAGAGACACTTGGACAGGATTTTCACTGAAACACTCAATTGAATTCATTAGTAATCACAAGATATACTCAAATGCTTTGAGCTCATCAAAATCAAATGGGGTTTTAATCAATCAGTCCACAATCTCCCCCTTTTTGATGATGACAAAACTTTGAGTATATGTAAAATGACTTGCTCAATAAATAATGAAATAAAATCCATAAATGAATTCAAATGTCTGATAATTTAATTTATCCAAGTTTGAAAGGAGTGAAACAACAAATTTCGGAGTTAAAGCTCCCCCTTTCATTTGGAATTATATAAGCTTTCATATTATGCAATCAATTGTTTGGCTTATATGTCATTAATGATTTAGCTTGATTAAAATTCAGATTCTCCCCCTCAACATATGCATTCAACTATGTTTTGATTCTCTGAATTTCCTTTTAATGCTTTGAAGTTTTTGAACTGAATTTTTTGTTTTTAGAGAAAAAATCTGTCAATTTGTTCTTGAGTAGGATTCAGCTAATCTCCGAATATTCCTTGAATAGATTCTGGAGATTACTCCATTAGGAGCCCCAAAAGAGAGATAATGAGCCTCGAGGTACCGAATCCACTTAGAACAAATTTGTGTGTGTTTTTAAGAGTTTATCTTTTTATTTATTTCCATTTATTTCTTTTACATATTTTTTCATATTTCTCCCCTTTTACACATTTTATACATATTTCTCCCCCTTTTTGTCATCATACCAAAAAGGAGGTAATCACACACAATCAATGGCACAAATGGCACAACCAATCATCAAATGGCACAGAAATGAAGATAAGATGTCTACTCATTGTATTGATATGAATGTGAATACATTTGAGCATACATTAAGTAAAGCAAAACAATACAAAACAGAACTCAAACACATCTATGTCCTCCTCGAGGATGAAGCTCCCCCTCTCGAGGATGCATCTCCTCCTCTGGAGGATGTGGCTCCTCCTCTCGAGGATGTGGCTCCTCCTCTCGAGGATGGTGCTCCTCCTCTCAATCGGCTCTGCTCCATGAGGAGGGTGACTGCATCTGTGACATGGCCAAGCTGTGTGATGATAGACGTGGTGGCTCTGCTATGTGTAGTGGAGAGCTCTGTCCCGACGCCTGAAGCCCAGTCACCGATGTCTGAAGTGCGTCCAGCTTGTCGATGAGTACATTCGACAAGCGCTCGGCCCCCTCGGTGGTGGTGTGCATGTCACGACCTATCTCCTCTCGCATCTGTCGAGTGGAGCTCGTGACCTCACTCATGCTGTGGAACTGGGCCTGGACCAAACTCCGGACATTGTAGATCTCTTCCCGTACATGAGCCGTCATGTCAGTCACGGCTGTCAAGGAAGGGACCAACTGAGAAGATACGGGTGCAGGAGCGGGAGCAGGCACCGCACCTCGGAGCTCCCGAAGCAGCTCATCCCTCACCTCTCTGACTATCTCCTGTCGCAGCTCCCGGAGCTGCTCAGGATCAATCCGGACCGCCATAGAGGGTGGTGCCGAGGAGGAAGGTCCGGCGGAGGTGGTAGGAGCAGGAGGAGTGGATGGAAGGTCTGGATGGTCTGGAAGGTCTGGGTAGTCTGAATCGGGCTCAGGACTGGGTGAAAGTCTGGTGGTCTGAGCGGTGAGGGTAGACTTCCTAACCCATACCCCCTCTCTCTTTCGAAACCCCATCCTGTGCATGGTCCCCGTACACAAGCGATCTGTCCATCGCAATGCACGAGAGGGTTCCCTCTCAGGAATGGAAATCTCGTACTCCCTAAAGAGAAGAGTAAAAATCATGCCGTATGGGAGGGTGAGCCTAGGTCTATCTAGGGGCTCACACATATACCTATAGATGAGTTTGGGGAAGTTGACCGGGGTGTCCTGAAGAATGTAAGACATAATAGCTAGGTCCCTCTCATTTACAAAATCAAATCTTCCTGTCTTAGGGAAGATGGACCTGGACAGAATACTCAAAAGGATTCTCACTTCAATAGGAAGTGAGCTAGCAGATACCTCGTCTAGGGGGGACTGAGGTGGATGCCCTAAGACGACCGTAAGGGCCTCAACTCTATCCTCAGGGTGTGCGGGAGCCACCTCTACTAATGGAAGGTGGAGGATGTGGGCAATGAGATCCTCCGTGACACGCACAGGGACACCTACTACTGTGCCCTCGATACCTCCATCTCCCCGATGGACGGTACTATAAAACTCTTGAACAAGGCCAGGGTAAGTGGGAAGGTCCAAAGTGAGGAAGTACTCTAGGCCCTGGGCTCTAAGCCTATCACCTATGGTGAACCCTTCCCGGGAGAGATAGTCAAAGTCGACATACCTCCCGGTAGTGACGGCCTTCCCGGCCAACGGCCTTGCGGGAACCGCCCTAGGCGGGGAACGAGCCGGAGGTGGTTCCCTCGCGGGATCGTGCCGCGCCTTGGAGCGCCGCTCGGGACCGGCCTCGGGACGGGACCTCTTCCTAACCACGGTCTTACGAGGCATCTTGACCTAAATGGGAAGAAACACCTAAAGGACGGAGAAAGGTCGACGGAGGAGACTCGGGACGGACAGGAGACGACCTAGGAACGGACGAAAACCCTAAGAACCGGTGAAAAATCGACCGAACAGAGGTTGGAGACGATCGGGGACGACCTAGGAGTCGGCTCTAGGGCTTTTTGAACAGTGGCGGCTTGAAAGAAAAGTGTTTGCGAAACGACAAACCTAGGGTTAAAAAGTCGGATCCCGACTGCGAGTCGACTCCCCTGAGTCGCGAGTCGACTCGACCTCGAGTCGACTCCAGAATATGCGCGAGTCGACTCTCCTTATGCGCCTGTAGACTTCGAGTCGACTCCCGACAATGTGCGAGTCGACTCCCCCTCAGCTGCCATCTTTGCGAGTCGACTCCCGCAAATGCGCGAGTCAACTCCCCCTTAGGAGCCGGCTCTGAAACTTACTCGAATCGTCTCTAACTTTGGCTCGCACCTAAAACTCATGCTATAATTGTGCCAAATGAAGGAAAATCACCTAATTATGATCTGATTTGATGATCATTGAAAAGAAACTCTATTTTAACCACATTGTAATCATCAAAATCAATTATTCTAGTGAAAACCACCACTAGGATGGATCAATCACTCCTAATCCCCTCCTAAGCACACTAAACCTCTCTTCACTTAGGAGTTTTGTAAAAATATCTGCTAATTGATTATCAGTACAAACAAATTGGAGTGTCACATCACCATTCAATACATGATCTCTTATGAAGTGATGTCTTATCTCAATGTGTTTAGTTCTTGAATGTTGAATTGGATTTTTAGTTAGATTTATGGCACTTGTATTATCACAATTAATGGGAATTTTATCTTGTTTAATGCCATAATCTTCTAATTGTTGTTTAATCCACAAGATTTGAGCACAACAACTCCCGGCTGCCACATATTCAGCTTCAGCAGTGGATAATGCAACCGAGTTTTGTTTCTTGCTAAACCATGAGATAAGATTTTCTCCTAGAAATTGACAAGACCCGCTGGTACTTTTTCTATCAAGCTTACATCCAGCGAAGTCTGAATCTGTGTATCCTATTAAGTTTAGGCTAGATTCTTTAGAGTACCATAGCCCTATGTTCTTAGTTCCTATTAAGTATTTAAAAATTCTCTTAACTGCAGCTAGGTGTGATTCTTTAGGATTAGCCTGATATCTAGCACACATGCACACACTAAACATAATATCAGGTCTACTTGCAGTAAGATATAGTAAAGATCCTATCATACCTCTATAAAGTTTTTGATCTACAGATTTACCTGATTCATCTTGATCTAATTTGCATGATGAGCTCATGGGGGTGCTGATTGACTTGTTTCCCTCCATATCAAACTTCTTGAGCATCTCCTTGATATATTTTGCTTGATTGATGAAGATTCCTCCTTCAGATTGTTTGATTTGAAGCCCTAGGAAGTAGTTCAGCTCTCCCATCATGCTCATCTCAAACTCACTCTGCATCAAATCAGCAAACTCTTCGCAGAGGCGATTGTTAGTAGCACCGAAAATGATATCATCAACATAAATCTGTACTAATAGCATCTCCTTATTTTGCTTTTTCAGAAATAATGTTGTGTCTACATTTCCCCTAGAGAATTCATGTTCTAATAGGAATTTACTAAGTCTCTCATACCATGCTCTAGGTGCTTGTTTTAATCCATAAAGTGCTTTGTTCAGTTTATACACATGATTAGGGTATTGATGATTTTCAAAACCAGGAGGTTGTTCTACATACACTTCCTCATTAATATACCCATTTAAAAATGCACTTTTTACATCCATTTGAAATAGTTTGAAATCCTTAGAGCATGCATATGCTAATAATAGTCTAATAGCCTCAAGTCTAGCTACGGGAGCAAAGGTTTCATCAAAATCTATGCCTTCTTCTTGATTATAACCCTTTGCCACTAGTCTAGCCTTATTCCTTATAACAATTCCATTTTCATCTAGCTTATTTTTATATATCCATTTTGTACCTATAATTGGATATTCAGAAGGCCTCTCTACTAGATCCCACACTTTGTTTCTAGTAAATTGGTTTAGTTCTTCTTGCATTGCATTTATCCAATTTACATCATTTTCGGCTTCTTCTATATGTTTGGGCTCAAAGTGTGAAACAAAAGCTAGATGGTTATTCAAATTTCTAAGTGAAGCTCTAGTCCTAACCGGTTGAGATGGATTATCTAGAATGAGTTCCTTAGGATGCCCGTGAGCATACCTCCAAGCTTTTGTTAGCCCATGATCCACAATAGGCTCTTGGCTTGATGATGCTTCTTCAATCAATTTTTGATTATCATCTTGTAATCCCATCTCATCTATCTTTTCTTCAAGTATTTCAACATCATCATCAAAATTAACCTTCTTACTAGATGAGATGTCACTAGAGTCATCAAAAACAACATGTATAGATTCTTTTATAACTAGGATTCTTTTATTAAAGACTCTATAGGCTTTACTAGTTGTAGAATAACCTAAGAATATTCCTTCATCAGATTTAGGATCAAATTTCCCTAGATTATCTTTCCCATTAATATGTACAAAACACCTACATCCAAAGACATGAAAGTAATTAACTTTTGGTTTTCTGTTTTTCCAAAGTTCATAAGGTGTTTTCTTTATAATGGGTCTTAATAAAACTCTATTTAATATGTGACAAGAGGTATTAATGGCTTCTCCCCAAAAGTACTTAGGGAGGTTACTTTCACATAACATAGTCCTAGCCATTTCCTCTAGTGTTCTATTCTTCCTTTCCACAACTCCATTTTGTTGTGGTGTCCTAGGTGCAGAGAAATTATGGGTTATTCCCTTTTTACTACAAAATTCGTCAAATAATTGATTTTCGAATTCGGTACCATGGTCACTTCTAATGGCTATGACTGAAGACTCTCTAGCATTTGTTACTTCCTTATGGAACTTCTTAAACATAGAAAATGCTTGATCCTTATGCGCTAGAAACATGACCCATGTGTACCTAGAGTAATCATCTACTATAACTAGACCATATTTATTTCCACCTAGGCTTGTTGTTCTAGTTGGACCGAATAGGTCCATGTGTAGTAATTCTAGAGGCCTAGAAGTAGAGACACATTTTATGGATTTAAAAGAGTTCCTAGATTGTTTGCCAAATTGACATGCTTCACATATTTTGTTCTTTTCAAATTTTAATTTTGGCAAACCTATCACGGAGTCTCTTTTAACTAGTTTAGTTATTGTGTCCATGCTTGCATGACCTAACTTACGGTGCCATAACCAACTAGCATCATTATCTTTAGTTTCATTTACAACTAGACATTGGTTATGTTTTGCAAGATCTTCTAGGTCTACAACATATACATTTCCACGTCTAATTCCTTTAAAAACTAAACTATTATCATTAGGATTTGTTATAATGCATAGTGATGGTTTAAACATAACATCATATCCTTTATCACATAATTGACTAATGCTTAACAAGTTATGCTTAAGACCATCAACATATCTAACATTATCTATAGAAGTAGAAGGGGTGATTTGAACTTTACCAATACCAATGATGTGACCTTGGTTGTTGTCTCCAAACGTCACATCACCTCCCTTCTTAGCTTCAAGGGTGAAAAATTGATCTTTATCACCCGTCATGTGCCTTGAGCAGCCACTATCCAAATACCAGCAGTTTTTGTTGACTTTGGCTGCAAGACACTCCTACACAAGCAAATCATGTCATCTTAGGTACCCAAGTTTTCTTGGGTCCTTCATGGTTAGTCAAGTTGGTTCCTTTTGGAACCCATACCTTTTTAATTTTCCTTTTAGTTTTACTTTTCCTAAAATTACACACATTTGCTTTATGACCTACTGTACCACAACAAAAGCAAGTTATTTTCTTAATTTTAGTTTCCCCAGCTTTAACAAAGAAGTTACTAAGAAGTTTTTGTTTATTTCTTGGTTTATATCCTAAACCCGCTTTATTAAATACGGCTCGTTGATTATTAAGTATCATATTTAACTTTTCAGAACTATACGTAAACTTTTCAACTAAAGGTTTGTATTTTCCAAGTTCTTTAGTTAATGTTTGATTTTCTGCTTTTAAATCATTTAGTTCTTTTGTGAGATCCTTGTTTAAGATTTGTTTATGGTTTTTAAGTTCTGAAAGTTCCTTAGTTAGTTTTTCATTATCTTTCGTTAAGTTGTTAGTCTTTTTAATTAAGAGTTGGTTGCTTGTCTTAAGTTCTAGATTTTCTTTGGTAAGATTATCTTTATCCTTAATTAATGAATCATGCTTATGAATGTAAGTTTGGTTAGTTACTTTTAGTTCTCTGTTTTTAACATTTATATTCTTATATTCAATCATTAATTCATTAAACGCATCATAAAGTTCATCAAATGTAAAATCAAAATGCGTATCGCAAGTTACCTCGTTTTCGTTGGCCATGAAGCAGAAATTGGCCTTCTCTTCTTGTTCTTCATCCGATGATGAAGATGATGCGTCGGAGTCCGATAGGGTGGTGACAAGTGCTTTCTTCTTCTTCTTGTACTTGCTGCCCTTCTTTAGTAAGGGACACTCAGCTCTGATGTGTCCCGGCTTTTTGCACTCATAGCACCCAATCCCCTCATTTTCTCTTTCCTTACCTTTGTCCTTGCGGTAGGAATTTGAGGGGCCTCTCCTTTGATGATAGGACTTCTTGTGGTTGATGAATTTCCTGAACTTGCGCACAAGAAGTGCCTCACCACCATCTTCCTCATCTTCTTCTTCTTCACTGCTGCTACTGCAAGATAAGTCTTTGTTAGATGAAGTAGATTTTAAAGCTATTACCTTTTTCTTATGGGAGGACTCTTCCTCGTTGTGTTGTTTCATGGTGAGCTCGTGCGTCATAAGTGATCCAAGGAGCTCTTCAAGTGGAAGCTTGTTCAAGTCTTTAGCTTCTTGGATTGCCGTCACTTTAGCTTCCCACGACCTTGGTAGACACCGAAGGATTTTCCTGACAAGTTCACTGTTAGTATAGTTCTTGCCAAGGCTTTTTAGGCCATTGACAATATCAGTAAACCTTGTGAACATGCATGTGATTGTTTCATTTGAATCCATTTTAAATAGTTCATATTTATGAACCAAGATGTTTATTTTGGATTCCTTGACTTGATTCGTGCCCTCATGGGTCACTTCAAGTCTGTCCCAAATTTCTTTTGCAGAATTGCAAGTTGAAACCCTATTGAATTCATTACGGTCTAAGGCACAATAAAACACATTCATAGCTTTAGAGTTTAATTGTGCCTTCCGCATGTCATGTTCATCCCAATCCTTTTCTAATTTGGGTACCTTAACACCCTCTACATATGTGGATGGGATGTATGGGCCATTCACTACAATGGTCCACATCTCATAGTCTTGGGCTTGGATGAATATTCTCATCCTAGCCTTCCAGTATGAGTAGTCGGATCCATTGAAGAAAGGGGGTCTTTGGGTGGACTGACCCTCAATGTGAGAAGATCCAAATGGGGTTGTCATTTTGATCTTTTAACTCTTGAGTGGAAGAATTTTTGGCTCTGATACCACTTGTTGCCCAGATAGACAACCCAAGAGGGGGGGTGAATTGGGTTTTAAAATTAATTTAGATATTTAAAACGTTATGGATGATTAATTAAAAACTATTGCAAGTTATTTAATTAATCCTAAGTGCTGTGAGTGATGTGAGAGTAAGAAGAAAAGAGCCAATCAATCACAAACACAAGGTTTTATAGTGGTTCGGAGCTAACCCTTGCTCCTACGTCCACTCCCCAAGTCTCACTTGGGAATTTCACTATAACCCCCTTGGATTACAGCCGGTTGTTTTGCAAGCTCACAACCAAACTTGTTGTTTTACGAGCTCACAACGAACTCGGTCGGTTTTCCCAGGCTCACCGACTAGAACCAACCCCGATTGTTTTCCCGGGCTCACAATCAAACCCTTACACACGTTGGTTTTTAACTTGGCTCACCAACCAACCTTAGTCCCCTTGATTCAATCCCCCGATTGAACCAAGTAAATACAAGTTATAGAAAGAAAGGAAAATAAGCTTCTCAAAAGCAGATGTAAAATAATATGATCAAAAGAGGAGTTTAGAAGCCCTCAAACGCTTTTAAGCTGAAGTAGAGGAATGGCTTCTTGAACTCCGGTCTCCTCTCGAATGAGTAGTCGACTTGAATGCAGGAGGAGGAGGCTTTAATTGCTGGGAAGATGTAGTTGGTTGCAGTAAATGCTGATCTTCCCCTTTTTCGTTGAAGAGCACGTTGCAGAGCTTGAAAGCTTGAATGCTTGGAGTGGAATAGTTGTTTTCTGCCTTGCTACAGTCTTCTGTGGCTATTTAAGCCAACCCCCACGGAAACTAGCCGTTACACTGCTTTTTCTGTCCGTTCTGCACACTCTGCGCAGCCTGGCAATATGACCGTTGGTGGGTTGGAGTCGACTCGCGCGATCAGGAGTCGACTCGGCTGTAGCGGGAGTCGACTCAAGCTTTTCCGGAGTCGACTCGGCAACTGTTCCAAATTTGAATTAAAGTTGCCGTCACGACTGGGAGTCGACTCGTCTTGACCCGGAGTCGACTCGCCAACTTCTGGAGCTGACCTGGCAATTTTGGAGTCGGCTCATCCACAGAAGTCCGTGGATCCAATTTTGAATTTTGTCCACTCGAGTCGACTCGACTGTCCTGGGAGTCGACTCGAATCTCAGAGCCCGAACTCCCGATCCTCTGTCTTTTGGCTCATCCAGTCTTGGAGTCGACTCGAACTTCCTTGGAGTCGACTCGGCTCTCAGTTTCCGAAAGTTGGTCTTCTGCCTTTTGACGTGAAGCTTGTCTTGGAGTCGACTCGAGCTGTCTGGGAGTCGACTCGAATCTCAGAGGCAGTAACATGGTTTTCTGTCTGTCGATGGTCGCACAGTCTCGGAGTCGACTCGCGTATTGCGGGAGTCGACTCGAATCTCAGAGTCCATAAAATGCTCTCTGACCTTTTCTTTGTGTACCTCTTGGAGTCGACTCTTACTACCCTGGAGTCGACTCGTTGAACATTGGAGTCGACTCGCGCACTTCAGGAGTCGACTCGTTGACAGGTTCTGAGATGAGGCTTTCTGTTCTTCTTTCTGTTCTCAGTCGGAGTCGACTCGTACTAGTCTGGAGTCGACTCGAGCTCGTGCCAGTGAACTTGATACGCTTGGAGTCGACTCGTGATACTCGGGAGTCGACTCGAGTCTCAGACTTTGGTTCAGCAGACTTCTTAACTTATCCAAAATACTATGAACCAATTTAGAGACACTTGGACAGGATTTTCACTGAAACACTCAATTGAATTCATTAGTAATCACAAGATATACTCAAATGCTTTGAGCTCATCAAAATCAAATGGGGTTTTAATCAATCAGTCCACAGTTTGGAATTAGGTTTTCGACGACGCGTATAAGCGTCGTCTTAGGTCACACACTACAATTATGCTAATTAGCATCGTCTATTGCGACGCTTTTTAAAGACGTCGGCCATTTTTGGCTCTAGAGCGAACATTGCCGATGCCTGTAAAAAGCATCGGCAAAAAGCGTCGGCACAAACCACATTTTCTATAGTGTTTAATGACTATTTTCACTTCATCACTAATTTTATAAGCCTTGTGTGACCAACAAAATTTTGTCCCCAAAGAATGTTTTTAGTGATGACATTACATTCTCATAAAAACTCTTTTTTGGTCACTAATTTCTTATCAAGTCATCATTTTTGAACTCTTTAATAATAATTTTTCAATCTTTGCTACACACAAAATTGTCACTAAAGTTTTTCTTTAACGACCATTTGTTTTTCATCACTAAATATAATTTTTAATAATTTTATATTTTGATTACTGAAACTTTTAGCCACGAGGCCTTTAGGTCACTAAAAATATTTAATGATGAAAGAGAAAAGCTTTGTGACCAAAGTTTTCATCCATAAAAACTCGAGTCTTTATAGTCTTATAGTTAAATAATTTTTGATAGGCTCATCCTTAATGGCCCATAATCCAGGGGCTGACAAGTTATGATGTTTTTGTTTACCACAATAAATTGGATTGTGACTAACGACCCCCTCCAAACTGAAAGTAACTTAGGTTTCAAGTTCTATATAAGTGAAAGAGTCATAAATGTCAGTAACAACATTTATACGCCCTTGAACTTAAAGAAAGTTCAACGTAGTGTTAAGATATGGTTATATATACAATTAAAGATTATATGACATGAAAATGATCAGAGAATTTTTCCAATAAACATGGATGCTAGACGCCAGACTAGAATAGGTATAGCAGCATCCATATATTTCTATTAACAGTTGGTTAGCATCTATGCATGTCCAGGCTTCTTTTGGCCTTGATCCATGAAATCACAACGTTAGGGTATCCTGGCCATATATGTTCAGTATTATAAATGAATATAGGTTGTAGGGGAAGGAAAAGCCTAGCACTTGATTCTCACGTTATGTGAATTATATATTGGTCGATGAGTTGAGATCGGATTCAATGAAAAAAAAAAAAAAAAACTTATTCATGATTTAGGCACTTTTCAGACTGTTTTACCAGTCACAAAACTATTTTACCAGTGACAAGATGAGCCTTCTTGATAGACTAATAAATTGAAATCTCCATGCACTCATTGCTTATGTTGATAGTCAAATTGATTTAAGAAACAATGTAACAAAAGGAGAATAGAAAGATGATCTACATAAACATAGAACCTATTCTGTACCAATCTTCAATAATTAATGAATTAATTTCATAAAAATGCTTCTATAGATAATGATGGCTCTCCCTACCTAGCTTGATATCCTAAAATTTGAAGTTTGTTGCCAGCACATGATTAAGGATAATGTATATTTTGATCTTGTATGTATGTATCACGATCTTTAACTTATTCTTCAACTTATTTTCCTTCATCTCTTCTTGCTTTTCATGCTGTTTCATACACAATATTGATATGCTTTTAGTTTAGATCCATAAAGCCTTTTAGTTTCAATAGTTAGATCGCACCTCAAAGAACCCTAATCAGCACTCTTGAACCTTAGATTGCAAACCTAGAGGACAGGGTTTGAATTGTTGGGAATAAACTGTCCCAAAAAATTTTAAATCTAAAATATTCTACTTCAACAAATAATAGGTAGCAATAAGCTTAGAGAAAATAAATAGAGAAAGTGGAAAAATGGAACCCGAGATGTTGAGGCGTAGTATGTTGGTCACTTTCCTTGAAGTAGATTGCGCCGCCTTACAGTGCACTAGGCTTGGATGGCGTTCTACTCCTGAGATACAACAGCCTCTCGTACTATTCCTTTTGCCTCAATAATTTGCACGGATCAAAGAAGCCTTCGAACCCAGAATCAGTATGCAGCAAGCCCGTTGATTGAAAGAAAAATAGCAAAAAGGGAGAATAAAAGTTCTCTGCTTTTTTATTATTACCTCTGTCTAATCCGAAGAGGTCTATTTATAGACTTCTTCGGGACAGACGCGACCAAAAACCGATCCAACGGTCAAAATTGGTAAGAAATTTTGGTTAAATAATGATTAAAAGTTTTCATACTTAAAACATATATTATATATATATAGGTTAAGAAGGGAGTATGGTTTGGATGGTTGGTGTGTTGGTTTGATGTGGATGAGGTTGTCGGTTCGACTCTCTATTCCCTCTTTTTTATATTCTCATATGGAGGATTTATTTCGTAAAGGATCTCATTGGAGGCAGCTCGGTTCTGTGCTCGTCCCATCCGAGTGCACTGTAAGGCGGCGAAATCTACTTTAAGGAAAGTGACCGAAATCTACTTCAAGAAAAGTGACCAAAGAATCGTAACAAGGATCCCAGGGCACTCGGACCACAGGTGCAAAGAATCTCGGATCGGACGAGCACAGAACCGAGCTACCTCCAATGAGATCCTTTACGTAAATAAATCCTCCATATGAGAATATAAAAAGAAGGGAATAGAGAGTCGAACCCACAACCTTATCCACATCAAACCGACATACCAACCATCCAAGACATACTCCCTTTTTAATATGGGCCCGAGTCCATATTATGCCACTATAAGGGTTCGATCCGAGTGCACCGTGGTTAATATGGGCCTAGAGATCCTTATTCCCTGGGAAGAACTGTAGCCTTACCCAAACTCTGGTCAATTCTGTTAGCCTTATTGGCCCTTATTTCTCCAATTAGTATTCCTAGTTTTATAATTAAAACTAGGAGGTGTCTCCATAAACCTCTGGACCATCACTCTCTATTCCATCTTGCAGGGGAAGACACACCCTAAGAGTTCCTGTTATATAGTGTCATGGGTACATGTACATACATAGGTATGCATGTATGTATGTACCCATGTTACTATATATATGTGTGGTAATTATATGTAACTCACTGTGGCCATGAGGATAGTGGTTCTATAGTTTTGCTTATAATTTGTTCCAGCATGGGTACAAATGTTGGACGAGATCCCAGGTCTAGAGATCATGACCTATTACGGTCGCTGAAACCATGCTAAAAGCCCACATAGCTTTTAAGTAAATGCGCCTTCTATAGACCAACAGCGTAGCAGATTGAGTGGTCTCCTATACGGCTTACCATTCAGGCGAGTTTATCTGAGTGGACCGAGCTTTTGTTCTGTCTTATCTGCAGTCTCTTATACTTTCTAGCTATTTGGACAACCCCACACTTGATGTGTGTGAGTCGCCAATATACCAAAAAAAAAAAAAAAAAAAAGGCCACACGGCTTGTTATGCTACTGAAAAATCATAAAACCATCACTGGATTAACTCAGCGAGTTAACTAACGAAAAGATGAGGGGGGTGCAGCCCCTGAGAAAGCTGATGGACTTATTTTCCATGAAGACCTTAAGGTTCTCAACGTGCTTAGACCATTGACTGCAAATGAAGGAATAACATGTCTCTTTCTAGGACGAAACTATGCGGTGATAGATTCTAAGAGCTCCATAGAATATCAAAATTTGATGGCTAATGGCTTTCTAGCTTTATTCCAGTGGTTAGCTACCAAACGCTAAGTAAACATCCATTCTTTCTGGTGGCGATGAGGTTTAAAAAGTCAAAAGAATCCCAAAAGTTGGATACGGACTTGGAGGTTTAACTAAAACCAACCTTTTCCTCCCTCTTCTTCACGCTAGATCTCCCAAAAGTTTGTGGTAAAGTATTCTATAACATCGCCACTTGAAGCTTCTACCGACAAGGAAATGAAGTGAGCCGCAAAATAAGAATGATACTAAAGGAGTTAACCCTTCAAGGTCATAATAGACAGATTCAAAAGGGAGGCATGCGCTCCTTTCCTTTTTCCCACTAAATTTTACCGCTGAAATCCAATGTCACCTCATATCCTCATCTGATCTAAGCTTACAACAGGGAAAATTTGAACTGCTGCCGAACTGGAGCAAGCAGAAATCTTCACATGATATGACACCCCGCAGTGTTGTCCTCATTGAAGTAGTCGGCGAAGCCCATAGCTTGCGACTGCACTGGTGGAGCGTGATGCACTGGTGGTTCATAGTAGTAATGACCCCGAATGCAATAAGGCTGGGGGCCGGAGTAGGCATTCATTGTATAATACGGCATCAGAACTGCAACAGGCTCCACTGGATAGTAAACCCCAGCATGAGATGCCATTAGGTTAGCACTATTTTGGGCCATTGTCGGCGCCACCGCACAATTCACCTGAGGAATAGCAGGATACAAGCTCTTTGCCACCTCAGGAGGAACGAAGAGGTCATTACTATCATTAATCTTCATCTTTCCCTTCTCATCTTTCTTGTTGCTGTCGTTTCTCTTGTCGGCATCGCCAGTTTTTGAGGTCTTCTCAGCTGCAGAATTAGATTTCTCTGTATCAGTGGCTTTTTCTTTCCCACTAGCCTTCTCTGCTTTCTTGTCGCTTGTGTCAGAGTTATTCTCTTCTTTTTGTGGCATCTGGGTCTCCTCGGGCAATATCTCTGCTGTCTTGCCAATCTTCGCCAACTTCTTAACAAGGACTGGGGCATCGATGTTGCCGGTGACAGTTACTCTGGGAAGTGTGGAATGGATCTCTGTTTTTAGAACGCCTATTTAGATATGAACAATTGAAGTTAGAAGCTTTAACAGAGCAAGGATCAACAGAAGAAAGAAAGAGAAGCAAATAAATGGTTTGGAGGTCCATACCTTTAACGCTTAGCGCCTTCATCACCTTTCTCCTGCAGCCCTCGCAGCAATTGACGGAAACCTTTAAATCAACTCTCTGGACAAAAGCCGGCGATTTTAGAGAAAGAAAGGATAGAAAGAGAGAGAGAGAGAGAGAGAGAGAGAGAGAGAGAGAGAGAGATTTTCGTCATGCGTCACCTTTACGTCCTCCTCCTTGGCCATGCTTTTTTGGTTTGCTAATGAAAGGAGATCTTGGGGCAGCTTAATATGCTCTGAGGAGAGCAGGGGAAGCAGAGCTTTGGGAACAGAATAAAAAAGTAGGAGAGATGTTTGAGGTGATGTACGTGAGGTTTGTTATGGCTTATTTATAGGCAAATCTTTGTAGGGCCATTGAGGGAATTCCAGAGTTTTTAAACTTATTTGGCTTGTTTATTTTTTTTATACATATTGGAACAACTCATGAAATGTACGTAAAGGAATTAGAAGGGCACGTAGGTACTTTAAGACCTCCGTTGCCCTCCTACTTGACTTAAGGACACAAAATTATTCCTTTTGATTGGAGAAATATTTAAAACATCAGGGGTATTCCAGACATGATACACCTCAACTTGGCTTGCCGACTGTTCGTTGTTCTCATATTATTATAGGAAAGGGTTTGGGAACCGAGTTAGAGCGCATGTGAACGAATCGAGAGGGTTTTGTGGACAGCATGGATTCTACTTGATTTACAACTAATACGACGTACTCGTAGAATTGTTGTCAATAAGTTACGTCAAAGTATTGTGAGCAAATATGATACCGTGGAAAAGCGTGGCATACGCTCGCAGAAGTGCAACACATACATTCTAGCGTGGGTAAGAATAAAGTGCCTGGCTCAAATAAACAAGATGATAGGAAGTGTAAAGGATTCTAGTTGGACCAACGATTTATTTTATTGATGACGTCTCCTCTCAAAGAGAATAATGTTGATGATGTACGTTGAATCGATTTTTGGAGGCTTCACAAGTTCAAAAGGTACAACACCTTTTCTTTTCTTGTGGAGATAATCTTCAACCCAAGCCGTTTGGCATTCTTGAAGCTGGTAAACTTTATTATGTTGCATAAAGTTCCAAGGAAATTTCAATCTACTTTAAAAGCAGACTTTTGTAGTGATTGGAAGATGTTCAGAGATGCGGTCCAACAAAAAAAAAAATGATATCTTGATTGGAGGTAAAGGTGCAACTTGGGTCAAGTGCAATCCAAGCCCACATCAGTCCAATCTGCTTATTGGATTAGGTTAGTCTGGGAATTTCTTCAATGCAGAGTTTTGGCTTGGTTCAATAATTGAAACTCCCATAAATTCAGGTGGAGTAGTGATCTTGATCCCCCCTCCATTATTCACAAAAGAAAAAGAAAGAAAAAACATCAAAGCCGACTTAAATTGGGTAATTAGGTTGACAGTTAGCTTAAATCCAACCCCAAATCAGAACTAACTGAGTATAAATTAACCAATATTGGCCAAACCTGATGAATAATTAAATATGACACTTATTTATTTCTATATATTTTATATACCCATAAGATCAGGCCCTAAATGGGCCGTATTGGGCTGAAGTCAGGCCCAACCCACTTCAGCCTATGGCCTGAGGAGGAGCTAGATTAGAGCATCGTAATCGCGATCCTCTGCACTACTTTCCGCAGCGTGACCGGGGGCGGGATCCGTGGTAGCCCTGTAGCAACCCCCGGTAGCCCCATGATAGCTCCACAGCCGCCGATCACGGTCAACCATCGCGAGAATCGCAGCGGTGAACTAGCCACGAGCCATTAAAAAATCCCTTTATAAAATCCCCCTTTTTCTCGACCATCGAGCCACCATCTTTGATCAACTCTCCTCCCTTCTTCTCCTTCTCCAGTGACCGGGGTGCGCCTCGGCCAAGCATTGCCGCCGAAGTCCATTCCTTTTCCCTCTAAGACCACGGACAACTTTGTTATTTTTTTCCTTCACCCTGTTTCGAGCTCCACCGCCGCTAGCTGCCGGATCGAGCCGCACTTGGTGAGATATGCTACTTTTGTCGACCGTCGATAAGCTCCCTTCCCTCTACTCTTCCATTCTTGGCCGAATCAAGCCATTTTCCTCCTCTATTTTGGGCTAAACCGAGAACGCTCTTGGTTTTCCTTCTCGCCGGCCGCCGCATGCTGCCGACGAACACCAAGGCCCAACAACTGTGGGACCTTCCCTCAGCTCTCCTCCCTCTCTTCCGTCTTTTTCTTCTTTCTCCTTGGTTTCCTAATAGGAAGAAGAGCATTGTGGGTCGTGATCATTTTGGGCCTTGTTCATCCATTGCAGGTCGTGATCATTTAGGGCTGTGTTCATTCACTTTGGGCCATGTTCATCCATTATGGGCTGTGATAATTTGGATTGTGTTTATTCATTCTGGACCATATTCATTCATTGTGGGTCGTGATCATTTTGGACCTTATTCATACATTATGGGCCATGATCATTTTGGGCCCTGTTTATCGATTGTGGGCCGTGATCATTTGGGTTGTGTTCATTTATTTTGGGCCATGTTCATCCATTGTGAGTCGTGATCATTTGGGTCAAGTTCATTCATTTTGGGCCCTGTCTATCCATTGTGGGCGTATTCATTTTGGGTCGTGTCCATTCCTTTTGGGCCCTATTTATCCATTGTGGGCCGAGTCCATTCATTTTGGGCTATGTTCATCCATTGCTAGTTGTGTTCATTTTGGGCCGTGTCCATTCATTTTGGGCCCTGACATTCATCATAGGCCGAGTCCATTCATTTTGGTCCCTATTCATCCATTATGGGTCGTATTCATTTTGGATCATGTCTATTTATTTTGGGTCATGTTCATCCATTGTAGGCTGATTCCGTTCATTTTGGGCTATATTCAACCCTATCTTGAGCCAAGACGAAAAAAAAAACTAGTCCCTGACTCTCCTTAACCGAATGGATCTAGACTTTTTTCTTAATGGTCGATCCAAGCCACTCAGACCAAGCCGGTGATCAGGATTAGACCAAGATTTGGATCGATATTCTCTCTTTAAGCCTCTTTCTCTCTCTAAGCCAGACCCCAGGATCTTAGTTCAAAGCCCTGAGTTTTTTTTTGCTCAGATCCAAATTGACCCATGGGTGGACGCCTCGCATCGCCTCAATATCCGAGTGGTAGATCAGCCCATTACTTCAACCCCAACTAGATTTGACCATTCTTTATCTTCATCATTGAATCCTTCTTACTTGGATCGACCTGTGCAGTCGGGCACAATCACCTACCCGCACTGATCTAGGGACATGAAGTCATTTTTTAGTAGTATTTAATTTTGACTTCTGGAATGATGTTAAAATTAATAATATTTTAATGATATTAAACATGTGCACCTAACTCGTTTGTTTGAAGTGGGATTAAAAAGCGAGAAGAGGAAAGTAATCGAATGCTTCAAAGTGTATTTTTCAAGTTATTTGGTAAAATAATTATTAGTTGCTTCAATTTTAATATATGTTTTATGCTTAGTTAAAATGGGCCGAGCATGTTAATAATTAATTTAAAATTTATGTTATATGCTATGAAATCTGAAAATTGTAACTACGCAAATTATAAAAAATCTATTTTCTATGTATATATTCTCAGGATGGCTATGATTTGGCCCTGCAAATGGAGATTATTCGTTAGGTCTATTAAGTTGTAATCTGTGAGAAACTAGTTTCGACATTGCACCACCGATGATTAGAATAGTGATATTTGGACATCATTAACATCGGTGATTAATAATAGTGATTTTTGGCACTTTGTGTGACCTATGCCACTGGGTTACATGGTTATAGCCTATTGATGTTAAAATTTTAGTATCAGTTTATAAAAACAATATTAAATTTTAAAAAAATATGTATTATTGATAATTTATTTTTTAATCATTATTTTATATTTTAATTAAATTTTTTGCATGTTTTGACCCCACTTTGGGTTATTAAGTTATTTACTAGGCTAGTGTAGTTTATTACTATATTTCTTTATTTTTCATATCTAAATGTATAGACGCAGGATCCCTCAGAACTTGGAGAGTATGCTAGATTTCCTAAAGATTCTTTCTATTATTGGAAATTTAGTTATACTAGTTACAATAGTTGATTTATGTTAGCACATGTTACATTAAAAATATTGTGAAAATGATTTGAATAAATTATTGATTAAATAATTTTTTAGAATTTGCTTTGATTTGATCTGTAGCTTTGCACACCTATATGGCCCGCCATATATGTGTGTGGCATCTATGGCGCTTCGAGTTTGAAGCGGGATAGATTTAGTAGTATCAGAACTTAGGTTTAAGATTACTAAGGATCGTGATTGAAATAGTCACATGGAGTTCAACTTTTAGGATTCTTAGGTTCATCAAAAAGTTTAAGAGATGGGTAAAAACTAAGCAATGAGACAAACGTCTTTGTTTGCTTAAGTTATTGATAAATTTGTGTTATCTTATATGAATTTTGTTTGAGATGTTTTTTAAAATTCGAATGCTTGCTAACTGTGTGCGCAACCAAAGTATGAATGAACTATTTTGGAAGTTTTCTCGATAGAGCAATTTGTATTTCAGGTTATGATTAAATTAGATTCTGATTAAAATTAAGTGGAGTACTAGCCATGGAATATTATTGTACATTGTAATTATTTGTTTATTAGTATATAAGTGATTTTGGAAGTTCAACTTAATATAGGGTATTGTGATGCTACTTCTAACTTGAAGTTAATTATTTTGGTGGCAAGTTAAGGTTCATTTATAAAATATTGTTTAAGGTTTGGGCTAGATATTTTTTTATGATATTCATTAAAATATTCTTCGAGGATTGAAATATGTACGGAGATCATGCATGAAACTCTTATGTAGAAGAAAAATATATTTGGGATGAGACTCTAGAATTTTCTTTGGCTTTACCTAGAATTTGAAATTTTAGATCTTTTCAAATTACAATGCAGATTGGTATTTTATTCGGAAGTTATTTCATAAATTACAAGAAAGTTATTCTGTGATTTAGAAACGTTTTGATGGTTTTCCATGTTACGGAGAATTTCGTTGTCAAAGAAAAGGAATAGTGTTTTGATTCCTGACTAATATGGGTATCATTGTGTTATTAGTAGGTTCTTCTATCAACTATGTTAAAAAAAAATCTAGCATCTAAAGTTTAGGATGAATAGAATGTTAGTTTCTGCATTAGCTGATCTTAGATTTGAAATGTTTTAGTATAGATCTCTTTTCTCTTAGATTTATAGTTTATACTTTTGAAAGAATTCAAGAATGATCATCAATCTTGAAGGATATTTTACACTCAAATGTTCTACTAACGATAAAGTACAGTAGTTATGATCTTGTGATAAATCAACAAAATTAATATTAGTTGATTTTTTTTGACAAAAAAAGGGAGACAATTACTAAAGGACAAAATAGTTAATAAATCTATGTTGTCTTGAGTGGATCCTCTAAGTTAAGGTAGATTGGTCTCTTTGTTTCGAATAGTCTTGTAGATTTACAAGATCATGAATGTTTGCAATATTGCAAATAAAAATATTTTTCTTATTGGAGGAATTGATCTCAATGTAAAATCATAGAACTTATATCTTGGTAGAATTTTTTGTAAATCTTTGAACTAGATTATTAGATTTTTATTAAAAAAAATATAAATAAAGGCCATGAGTTGATCATTGATTTTGTGTCACCATAGGAGAAATGCTAGTGGAGTTTTATGAGAGGCCTCAATGAGTTTAATCTAGAAGATAAGATTCGAGAATGTTGAATATGCTTATGAATAAGTTAATCAAGGATATTTTAATTTATGGGAGCATCAAATTAATATTCTTAAAAGAGATATCAATATCAAATTATATAATGAAATTGTCAAGGGAATCTAGGTTTGGCTTAGCTCAAATTGGATCTAGAATATGATTACTTGATCGTACAATGGTACAAATATGTCAGATATCTCGAAGATTAATCATAATTTAATATGCTTGGGAAGTAAGGATAAAATTTTTGCTTGAATATTATTAAAAAAAATGATGATGATCTGGGATCATTAATAAATTTTAGAGAATATTGATCAAAGTTGTGCAACGAAAGTATGGCGGATTGAGACCCCATTTGGGGGAGCTTTTGGAGGGCCAAAAAGCACTTTCTGCCCCTCCAAAAGCACTTTTGGATAAAAAAGGGTGTTTAATAAAAATTTAGAAAAACTGTTTTAACTTTTCTAAAAAGCTAAAAATAGATTTTTGGAAGAAGCTCTATTTTGTAGCTTTATAAAAAAATTATTTTAAGCTTTGTCGGAAAGCTATTTTTTTGACCAAAATATCCATAATAAAATATAAAAATTACATATTTTGTCCCTTTATAAACCTAAAAATTTGCTGGAGCCTTAACAAAAAATTCTAGCCGTGGATCAGACTCCCTTCCGTGCAAGAAAAGGTATTCTTATTTTCTATTATTGTATTATACTATAAATATAATATTATATTACATTATATCATAATATATTAATATGTTATGTTAAATAATTTAATATTATATTATATTAGGGAAAATTAACGTACGCTAATAATTATAATATTTTGTACCATTATTATTGTATTATACTATAAATATTATATTGTATTATATTATATCATAATATATTAATATGGTATGTTAAATAATACAATAATATTATTGTATTATACTTAATATTATATTAAATTATTATGCTATAGTATACAATGTTATATTATTATATTATAATAATATTATATTACATTACAGTAATATTATACTATATCATATATTTATGTATTAATATATATTATATTTTATTATACTTTGTTGTATAATACCATGCAATGTCCTTTATGGTAATTTTGTCATACAAAAGTACTTTCTCAGTTTGTTTACCAAATACATATTAAAGTGTCACAGCAATTTAGAAATATAGTTACCAAACAGCACACAACTTTTTATAAAAGCTCTACTTCAGAAAAGTCTACTTCCAAAAGCTCTACTGCCAACAGCTCTGTCCAATAGGGCCTGAGTCATTTTAAAACTGGTCAAAAATATTGACGGTATTTTGTAATATGTTATGATTTTTTTTCAATAAAGAAGGCTTTTGTTAATACGGAAAGGTGAATACCATTGATTCTCACGTTAATCGTGATCTGACTATGTTATCTCTCTAATAGCTTCTTCTATTGTTGGCATGCTAAAGAAATATTTTGAGTATTTCATGACTCGGGTGAGTTGATTATTGATTAAAAATGATCTAATTTTTTAAGTATCCAAAGAAACCATGCATTATTTATTTTCTCTTTATGATTTATAAATTTAAGCCTTGTGACATATTGAATCATTGTATCAATACTTTGCCTTCTTGGACTTGCTCTTATAATATGATGCCAATCATTTTTGAGATAGACTGTTATTGTCTAATGCCCATCATTATATATTCATTTTGTGAATCACATTCCTAGCTATATAATCATTTGACTCTAAGGTTGGTCATTATCTTTCAAGGGATCAGCATTCTACCATAATAAGTGTATGAAATCTATTTCATTTTAAGTTCTATCCCAAATACAATTAATTTTATTGATCTTGTTGTGAAATGATTCCAATCCGATCTTGAGTGAACCTGTATCAAGATGATGATTTCAATCTTAGATTTTAGTTAGTTACTTATCTAGTGCTAATCTCACTAGTTTATATGAAATTTTTGATAATTGATCTAAAGTCATTTAGTACACTGATTTTGCTTGAGGAGAATGAGATCTTGAATTTATGTTACTCAATAGGTTGAGGATTTCTAAATTTGGAAAGCTAAGACTCTTCAAATTTCGAGGACGAAATTTTCTTGAAGGAAAAATGTAAGATCAGGCCCTGAATAGGCCGTATCGGGTTGAAGTCGGCAAGCCCAACCAACTTCAACTCGTGGTCTGAGGAGGAGCTAGAATAGATGATCGCAATCACGATCCTCTACTCCGCCTTCCTCGGCGTGACAAGAGGTGGGATCCGTGGTAGCCTCATAGTAGCTCCGCGGCCACTTGAACGGTCTCTGATCACGCTAAACCATCGTGAGATCGTGGTAGTGAATGAGCCATGAGCCATTCAAAAACCCCTCTATAAAATCCCCCTCTTCCTCTGCCATTGAGCCACCATATTTGATCTTCCCTCTCCTCCCTCCTCCTTCTCCGGTGACGGAGGTGTCGCCTCGGCCAAGCGCCACTATCTAAGTTCCTTCCTTTTCTCTCTAAGACCACCGACGACCCTATTTTTTTCCTTCACCCTATTTTGAGCTCCGCCGCCGCTATCCGCAGGACCAAGCTGCCCTCGGTTGAGATCTGCTACCTCCGTCAACTGCCAGTAAGCTCCCTTCCCTCTGCTCTTCGATTCTTAATTGAATCAAGTTGTTTCCCTCCTCTATTTGGGCTAAACGGAGAACACTCTCGATTTTCCTCCTCGTTGCCACTGGCTGCTGACGATGGCTGGCCGACGACCACCAAGGCCCAACAGCCGCCGGATTTTCCTCTCCTCTCCTCCCTCTCTTCCTTCTTTTCCTTCTTCCTCTTTGTTTTCCCAACGAGATGAAGAACACTATGGGCTATGATCATTCTGGGCCATGCTCATCCATTATGGGTCGTGATTATTTTGGATCTCATTCATCCATTGTAGGCCGTGATCATTTGGGGCTGTGTTCATTCATTTTGTGCCCTATTCATCCATTCTCTTTTCTCTTTCTTTTCTCTTCTCCTCACTCTCTTTCTTGTTTCTCTCTCTGCACCGCCCTATTGTGGAGAGAGAGGAGCTCCACTCTTTCTTTCTCTTTCTTTTCTCTTCTCCTCAGATTCGCTCTCTTGTTTTTCTCTCTGCATGGACTTTCTCTCTATACTCTTTAAAGGGTTGTTAAATCCAGCAAAGGGATCCTCCCAATGATTTTGGATTGACCCTTTTGAAGTGGGTCCTAATCAATGGTCGTCGGGTGACATGCCAACCCATATCTTGGCTCTTGTCAAACACTGCTAGATTTGGTTACCCTCGATTTCTATTAAGCCACCTATATTTTAATTCCATCATGATCAGATGAAATCAACTTGATTGAATTGGTCGAGATGTCGGGGACTCTCGCTTGGCCAGCCTTATGAGGGATGTTGAGACTTAGAACTTTTATTCTTAAATAATTGTGACTAAATTCTGATAAAAATCTAATTTTTGAACATTAGGCTCTAAGGAGATTTTCGGAGTTAATTAGACTTGTCACTTGATTTTACTTGCAAGGTAAGTAATGTGACCTTTTTTCTAGATTTATCAACAAATTATATAATATTTATGTCATTAATTTTAAGTCATTATTTGTGATTTAAACTTAAGGCATAATATTTATTTATTGAATATATCTTATTATAGAATATTATTTGATGCGTGAGTGAGGGTATTGATTTTATTATAGATTATGATTAATTGATTTCAACCCCAGATGGTTTTGTGTATTATTCGATTTAGAACATAAAGTTGATTTTATAAAAAAAGAGTGTTGATTTGATATGGATTTGTAGTCTGATTATGTACTGATATCCCGTCAGTGGTGGTTATGCGTTGGTACATTAATACCCCACCAATAGGACTTATATGTTGGTACATCGATACCCCACTAGTAGAGGTTAACATTGGTACATTGATACTCCACTAGTGGAGGTTATGTGCTAATATATCGATATCCTACCAGTGGGAGTTACGTGCTGATACATCGATATCCTTCCAGTGGGGGTTATAAGTTGACATCCTGCCAGTGAAATTATATGTTGGTATATCGATACCCTGCTAGTGGGGGTTATATGTTAGCACTTTAATTATTATTGAACTTATTTTCTGACCCAGCCACAAGGTATAAGTATAGTTATAGTTTATGGCTGAAAAGATAATCTTGAAGTTTTCAAAAACATTGTATTTATGATTGAATTTAAATCCCATGTATGATACTTTTATATTATTGCATATATGGATTTGATTTTTGAACTGACGTACTTTCATATGTTTATTTTCCGTATATTTTTATTATTTATTATCTAATTTATCTTATTAAAGTATTCATTATTTATTGGGATGTTAAGCTCATTATTCTATATTTTTATTATTTTTACAGATTCTGAGAACAAAGATGGCATAGAAATATCTTACGGGAGAGTGATTAGAAGCAAAATTATAGTCACTTAGTTAGATTAGGATCTTAATTAAATTTGATGTAAGACTATTGGTTGGAATTTTGTGAAATGTTAAGTTTGAATTTTAGTTTTTTAAATTTTAAATTTTTTTAGTTGATTATTTAATTCTGCTGCATGCTTATTGATATCGTGGTGAGATGTCTTGTATGCTTGTGGAGAGAGTTTTCTATAAATGCATAATAGTCGCTATGACCTCTCGGCTTATAATTTCAAATGAGAGGTGTGACAAAGAGCTAGATCCTCAAACATATGCATTACAATATACTTATTCCTTTCTTTAAAAAAAACATCTATTGTTTATTAAAAAAAAAACATGAAGTGACCTATGAAGCATTTAGAATATTTCCTTCCTATAACCCTCGCATCTCTCTTCCTAATACCCTCCATAGGGGCTTGACAACGACAACCAAATTCTCGTTATTCGAACATTTAGAATCAAAAGATGAACATCTTTCTAAAAGAAAATACCTTTTCAATAGAAAAGATCTAAACCTGGTACTTAGGAGATCTACTCCATCACGCTGGTTTATCCTTGGCCACCAAGTATGGTTTATTTGCCTTGTCATGATGCCTTTAAAGAGGGGATTAATCTTTCGCTGGCCATTTCGAGTGACTGGTTAATTTAGATAGCTTCATAGGTTTTATCCCTCAGACACTTGTATTTTATTTGAATGGTATATTTAGTTCTACCAACGACCTGTCAAAACTTTCCAGAATATGATACATGCTATCATCCAGAGCATAGCTAGGCTCCATAAATGCTCGGTTTATAAAAATAAGCCGCACTAAGGCCCTGTTTGGGGGAGCTGTTGGCAGTAGAGCTGTTGGAAGTAGAGCTGTCTGAAGTAGAGCTATCTGAAGTAGAGCTGTTATAAAAAGTTGTTTGCTGTTTGGTAATTACATTCGTAAAGTGCTGTGGTACTTTGTTTTGTGTTTGGTAAACAAACTGAGAAAGTACTTTTGCATGACAAAATTACTATAAAAGACATTGCATGGTATTATACAACAGAACATAATAAAACATAACATATATTAATACATAAATATACAATATAGTATAATATTGTTGTAATATAAAATAATATTATTATAATATAGCATAATAGTAATATAATTGTTAGAGTAAATTAATATTTGGTAATATAATATAATATTAAATTATTTAACATAACATATTAATGTATTATTTCGGAATGTAATATATATTATATTTATAGTATAATACAATAATAAAAGTATAAAATATTATAATTATTAGTATAAATTAATTTCTCATAATATAACATAATATTAAATTATTTAAAATAACATATTAATGTATTATAATGTAATGTAATATAATAAAATATTTATAGTATAATACAATAATAAAGGTATAAAATATTATAATTATTAGTATAAATTAATTTTTCATAATATAACATAGTATTAAATTATTTGAAATAACATATTAATGTATTATAATGTAATATAATATAATATAATATTTATAGTATAATACAATAATAAAGGTATAAAATATTATGATTATTAGTATAAATTAATTTTTCATAATATATCATAATATTAAATTATTTAACATAACATATTAATGTATTATGATATAATATAATATGATATTATATTTATAGTATAATACAAAAATAAAGGTACAAAATATTATAATTATTATTATAAAATAATTCCCATAATATAATATTATATTAAATTATTTAAAATAACATATTAATATATTATGATATAACGTATTATAATATTATATTTATAGTATAATACAATAATAAAGGTATAAAATATTTTAATTATTAGGTTTAGGTTTATAAAGGGACAAACTGTGTAATTATTATATTTTAATATGGGCATTTTTGTTAAACATACAGCTTTTCGAAAAAGCTGAAAACAGCTTTTGAGAGGAAGCTCCAATTTGGAGCTTCCTCTCAAAAGCTGTTTTCAGCTTTCCGCAAAAGCTAAAACAGCTTTTCCAAAAATTTACCAAACACAGTTTTTTATCTAAAAGTACTTTTGGAGGGCCAGAAAGTGCTTTTTGGCCCTCCAAAAGCTCCCCCAAATAGGGCCTAAAACTATGAGAGTTCGAGGCATTCCAAGCTCAAGCAAGCCGTCTCAAACCATGCATGATGTCCAAGGCATCACTGGGGCACCGTAGAAGGCATCAAGCCTTAAAAACCAATGCAGGCATGCAACGGCCTCCAAGACCAATTAGAGTGGACGTTAACATTGCAGATGGATAGTCTATTATTTTCAAATTTTTCTTGCCATCGATTTCTAGGTGGGGATCAGGCAGGCTCTGCCATGTCTCTTAGGTGACTGCACCACACAAATCTTTGATTGGTTGGTTTGGAAAACCATCATGCTTCAAGGGATTGTTGATTTAGAAACTATACAAACTCTAAAGAGAGCTTAAGATTTTTCGTTAAGCATGCTTGCAAGGCTAAATTGAGTTTGAGCTCGAGGTTATTATAATTAATTTACTTATATGAATTATTTATATTTACAATTAATATATTAATTATAATTACTAATAAATACATTAATATTTAACTTATTAATAAATATGTTAGTTTTTATAAATATATTCATTATATATTATTTATTACGAATAATATATTTATCAATTATTTAAATTAATATAATAAATTAATTTATTATAACTAATATATTAAAATACTAACAATATTATATTCAGATATATATTAATGAATATTGATTATCATTAAATAATTAATAAGTGATTGCTAATATTTCAAAGTTTTGACATGGGATTTCTTGGTAAATATATTTATAAATTAATAATTAATATATTTATTAATATACCAAAAATATGTAAAATTTTATCTAAAAGAAAATTATCTTTTATAATATAACTATAGTTAATTTAAAAGTATTTATTTGCGCTTGTAAATATATTTTAATATTTAAAATAGTCCATATTGACCGTCTTCATGTAAATAGGCCATAAATGGCTAACGAATAAAATAGACAAAAAAAAAATTACTTGAATTATTTATCAAGATCATTGCTAGAAATTTAGGAGTATTCCTATATAAAATTATCTCCAACCAAAATATAGTAATATTTTTTGATGTTATTTTTTGGAGTAATTTTTTACCAACCAAATATAGTAATATTTTTTCTTTTTTGTAATTATTTGCCTAGATAATTGATCTCGAAGAATCGTCAGATTATGGTGTAATCTAACATACCCTAACCAAACGAACTTTTGGGACATTAGGTCTCCTCCTATCGGTCAAAGGTATTTATTCGTTTCCATAGAGTAGATATTTTTTTTTTGCTAAAAAAAAGAGGAAGGGAGGAGGAAGGGACAAGCCCACCCTCGCGTAGCAACCTCCACCCCGCCAGGAGAATATTCGATGCGGGCAAAAATGACCGTGTGTTGGGCACGCCGGCCGGTTTTTACTCATACCCTCCTCACCTGTGGGCCCGGCTCATTACTCATCTGGGCTCCGACATAGTTATCCTCCGTATAAGTACGTCACATCTAGCACCACCGACGTTATCAGCGGACCAATAAGCCCTCCCAGACCACGTGTCCGAGTAGGGAGCATCCAGTCTCCACAATTTAGTCGATGCCCGTGTGTTTCGAACTCGGAACCACTTGGTTGAAAGTAAGGCGCAGTTCCACTGAGCTACCGCCTCAGTGGCATAGAGTAGATAATTCAAGATTGTTCAGATCGTTGTAAATGATATTAATGGTAGCATTTTGGTAGACATCTTTTTTTAATTCTTCTCCCGTTCTATTCATTCGATTTCTAGCCTTTCTTGTGGCTTCTCTTTTATCTTACATTGGACTGGAACCTGTATCTGGGCAAGCCTGCTTTAGAATATGCCGGGTTAGATTTAGGTTAAACGTGATCATTACCAGCATGAGAGACTCAATGGAAGCAAAATATTTTTCATGAACCCAATCAGGGTTCGGCCGATCCGGGCTGGGCGAGGGCGAGTGCTGCTAGCTGCAAAATAGGGTTGTGGATTGCTTGCGACCAAGCGCCGCCACGTTAGCCATTTCAGCAATATATAAGGTCTAAAGCACATTTCCCCTCACTTGCCTGCTGAGAAGCCGAAACCCTAGCGGCCCCAAAGGTCTCCTCCCTCCCATTTGCCCTCTACCTTCTCTTCTTTGAGTCGCTCCGGTCTATCAGCGTAAGATTCCTTCCTTCCCTTCTCCTTCTCCCGGATTTCTCCGGTGGTTTGGTTTTATGTAATGACTTGTTTATCCATATCTATGGCTCGAGATGAGATGAAATCGATTCGATTTTGTGGTATTTGTGCTGTTTTTGTTCCTTTAATTTCATCTCTTCTTTCGTATATTTACTTCAGTAGTTGGATCTGTCGCTCGAGACTTACGATGACGTTAGATCTTAGAAATGTTTTTTCTCCTTCTTATGGTTTCTTCATGTGTTTCGGCTAAGGAAAACCGAGAAAAGATTTTAGCGGGGTTCGAATTTATGAAATATTTTTTCTTTTCTAGTGTAGTAGCATATTGATGAGTAGATTGCTGCCTCTTTTCTGGGTGCTATGGTCTTGAGATTTTCTTGCTTTAAAGTTTGGGAAGTGGTCTGGTGAGCTAATGCAAAAGAGGGTATCTTTAATGCTTGTTTTATTAGATCTAATTTACTGGGTTGCTTCGCCTGCATCATGAATCATGCTGGGGAGGGGGGGGGTGGTAGGTTGAGAGAGAGAGAGAGAGAGAGAGAGAGAGAGAGAGAGAGTTTTGGCACTGGGTTTCGAGAGAGAGAGAGAGAGTTTTGGCACTGGGTTTCGTACGAGATGCATTTGCGTCCATTCGGTGTTCAAGGAAATTTCTAAGAGAACGGATGACCTTCTGGGCTGTTGTACAATAGCCATAAGTGCAGGACGGCTGTAAAATGTTTGTGGCTGTTAAGAGGCATCCCAACTGCCTGTTTCGTGTCATGTGTTGGGGTGTTGTACGAACTGAGCAGCTTGAGCTTTGCTCGGGCTTGGCATGAGAAGAGCTCTAATCCAGCTCACTTTGAAGCTAAACGAATCAAGCTTGAATCAGGAATATAGGCTCAAAGTTAATTTCAAGCTGAGCTAAAAATTGACCTGACGCAATCAGGTTGGCTTCATGAGGCTTGAATATACTCAAGTTATATAAATATATTTTATACATAATGAATTATTGGATTTAGGTTTTAATTGTTGCATCTTTTTATTCTCTGGATCAATTAAACATTGATATAGGTCTGAACCAAACCTTAAACTAAGCTTCAAAAATTGAGTTTTCATTTATGCTTGAACCAAATTTCATTTAAACGCTAGTTGATTTGAGCTTGATTAAGGATTACCAAGCTGACGAGTAGCCTTGTGCACTGCTCAGCTCGAATTGAGCTCACAATAATGGTAAATAAATCAAGCTTGATGTGGGAGTGCTAGCTTGAATTAATTTCAAACCAAGCTTGATCAGTCCCAAGATCAAGCTTGGCTTGATTACACCCCTAGTCATGTGTTATTTCTAGCTTTATCCCAGAGTGCAAGCTTGAAATTAATTTCAAACCCAGCTTGGTCAGTCCCAAGCTTGATCAAGCCTGGCTTTATTACAACCCTAGTCATTTGTTATCGGGTATTCAGCCAGTCTGGTGTAGTTTCAGTGCAGCTGGGTGAATGAATGGTTGGGTGGATAGATTTACTAAAAGGACCTCTCTGGGGAAGATTTACTAAAATACTTCTTTGTACCCTTTAAACAATTTGTTTTCTGAACAGGGCTTTGTGATGTTGCATGCTTTACAGAAACAAGAAAAGAAATTAAAAGAAGATATGCCATTCATAGATGCCAGGTCTACTTTCTATAGCGCCTTAGGGTGCGCCACTTGTTAAGTAGAATAGTTATGTGCCTTAATTTTCGTGTTTATTGAGATGCAATGCTCTATGTCCATCTGTCTATTACTGAATGTTGACATACTTATTATATTTATAATAAAGCTACTGTAGCTTCGATTTCTATTGACAAATTTTGGGGTTATTATGTCATCAATTAGATAATATAAAAGAGATATCTTCAGGTTCTTTGATCCATATATTATTCTGGATGTAAGCTGTTGTTCTGAGTAGTTCTATGGGGTCAGCTTTGAGATTCAAGCGGGTCTTCGAGCTTATTAAAATTGCTATTATCCCCAGCCCTGAATGTTAAAGTCCACTGCAAAGTGAATGCAGGCCCTCAATGGAAGTAAAAGTTTCTGCTGCTGCATGGACATAATTTCCTCCCAAATCTTTCTTATCTCCAACTAAGTGAGCAGTAGTGATGTCAATCACTCGGTATAACTTGCAAAGTTCTTGAGATGTAATTAAGGATTAAATCAAATTGTTTTCTAGAACAAACCTTACGCTTGGTGAAACTGAAGTAACAAAGCTCATTTTGTTAGCAAGTAATGCTAACAATATCTATCAAAGTAAAACTATGTTCTCCTGGGAAGTTCCCTGACATGACATTATTAGTTTATTGTTTAAATGTAATGGAAGATTATAATTTTTATTGGACTGCGCCATCATCTGATCGTGGTCAAATTGTAATAGTGTTGATGCCATCATGAGATTAAATTATTGGGCTAAGTAATTGTTCTCATTAGGATTTGGTTTCTTTACTTTAGGGCCCTTATATTATTTCTGAGAATCCTAACATTTATTTTCTTTTCGAACAATCACTAAATGTGTTGCTAATCTTAAATTTTATTATCAAATATCATTTGGTTCGGTTTGAGCTCATAGCTCATTGTATTGGCAGACAGATCCGCAACCAATTTGTGGGACCTCACTTATATTTACTAATCTGAGGTTCAAGGGACTTGTGAAAAATCAAAGTTTACATTTATAGTAAGTGTGCATCTCTTAATAGGCTTAATATTGTTTGCTAATCAACCTGCCAGCAGAATGTGTAAGGGTTGTTCAGAATAGTGAAAAATAAAGAATTTAACATTCTCATAGATGTGGTTTGATGAAATGTCATAAACAAATTACTCTACATGTCTTTTCAAGTTGTCAAAGTTATCTTCAGAAATCATATAGTACTGCTAAGTGGACGTACTATGGCTTGTTTTCTATAATGGTTGGATATATTATATTACATAATTCGGAGCATAGGTGACTGAAGAGCTGTTTAGACATTTTTAGTAACCTTTGGTAGGAACTTGGTTTATTGCATGAAAAGTGAACCTAAAGAAGGAAGGTGGACTATAAGGAAGTTCAATTTTGTGATCAGCGGCAGCCAATAATCCATATTTGCCTCTCTACTACAGTATAATGTCATGAACATTTTGATGAGAGTATAACTTGGTCCTTCTAGGTATATGGGTCTGTATTTGAGGGACTCGTGATATACAGATTCTTTAGTTGTCCACATAACTGAAATATGAATATTGTGGGTTTTGTTAAATTTTCATGAGAAAGATGCTGATTGCTTAGTTTCTTTCATGAATTGTTTGTTTAGTATGATGCTAATATAAGCAAAAGGATGGGCCTTATTTTCATAGCAGAAGTTTAGTTTTTCCACATTTATCACTAAAAGTTTTGGTTGTTTCTTTGGTTTTCGTTGGTTGTGTCACTGTCATGTTGACACTTGGTGCTTCAAGCGTCCTCAAGTGCTTGACACTTAGATCTCCAGAGATCTCAGAATGGGACACTTCCATGTGGTACAATACGTAAAAAATAATGAGCATGATAAATATACTGATGGCTCGTGAAAGCTAACTGATGGCGCTTTTTATTAAAGATAAGGAAAACTTACATGCATGCCATAATGACATAAATGAAAGAGAAAAATTATATGTGACACTTCGCTACAAAAGTCCCAACACTTCAGCCTAATAGGTGAGGACTACAGTATCATCAATAGTGATGAGGTGTTCTTTAACATGATGTTCCAAAGTAGGCTTGCTAGGTGCTGTCGCTTGCAGCAAAAGTTTGGCACTCCAGTTTTGGAGTTTCTTGTTGTGTCATGTCATTTTCTAGAGTTCAAAAATGTCAGGCTATTTAGATTTTTTGTAAAACTGGAGCATCTAGAGAATACTACTACGAGGCTTCTATGGTTGGAAAAGTTTGTGCTTGTCATGAATTCTAGATAGATTTACCACAGTTCCTCAATTTTTAAAAGTTTTCAGGGAAACCATTGTGATTGTTGTCTGATGATGTTCTCTGATTACCAAGCACTATGCTCTTTAACTAAATACATGTTGTCAAAACACAATGACTGTCTTGTCCATTGCTGGATTATTATCATTTCATGGATTGAAATTGAGACTACAGGGCATTCACTTGATGTGCTTTGTTATTTATGTTGATAACTGATAAGGTATAAATGAAAATATTTCTTGTAGGAAGGGCTATGAATTTTCTCTTGTTTGGTCTTTCGAACAAGTCACTTTGTTGACTGTATTTGGCATTTGCTATTTATTTTGTTTGAGTTATTCTGCCCTGTGGTAAGAATGGGTTGGCACTGTCTCATCTCTAGTTAGGCAAAGTAACACTTTGAATAACTTGTATTTATGGGTTCTTCTATACTCGCCTTCCTTGATCCTGAAAATATTTAGTTGGACCTAATCTTGCCTAGAGTAATTGCACTGTCGATAAATATCAAATCTAATGTGAAACAATCTTTTCATGGTAAGGATTGAGTTGTAAAGTACAAAGAGGGAGACAACTTCAGGGATCTGGTAGCAAATCTTAAGATTCTTTTTGATTTGTCCATTAAAATAGGTACTTATCAAAATCATTCAAAAATATTGTAATAAAATTTATAAATATTTGGAAACAGGTGTCAATTGTTGATTAGATGAATGACTGAAAAAGCAATAGAATGTCTTATTTCCACCAAAATCTGCATGCATTTTAACATGTCTAGTGAAATAAGCATAACATACAGTTTAATATATCTGCATACAATTAGGCCCATATCGTATTCTAATTTGACCAATAAAAGCTGTGAAGACATTGGCCCTTGGAGCAATATTTCCATGAGAGCTGCCTCCTAATGATATTGCTAATTTTATATGGAAGGGGGTTATTGGTGATACATAAGTGAATTAAAAAAAGACATCTAATGAACCATAAAAAATGTTTTTTTACAATTTTTTAACATTCTAATAATACTCTTATGTTGGACCTTATGATCTTCTGTATGTATTTGGATTTTATGATATTCTTTGCCCTGGATCAGCTCCAGATTGTGAAATCCTTATCATTGACTGTAAGATCTTGATAACAATTGGAGCATCCTCACTAGCTGAAGTTGTTTAAATTGACCAGTATATTTTTGTGCATGGGTTTTCATTAAATTGTTGATATTCAGTGCTCTTTAGTGTTCTCCTATTATATGCGGTTTACAATCTAGAACTCTGGACTAGTCTTTTTGACCAAGAATGGAGATCTTTCTTCATCTGGTTCTAGTTATTGCATTCTCAAGGTAATTTATAATTTTCTTTTGCATATTTCATATTTTAAAGCTAGCTTAAACATAATATGGTCACATTGACAACAAGCAGCCTTTACTGATCCATCTCTTAGCTTTTTGTACTTTATTGTGTCTATTATCTGGAATTATGGATTATATCTTGTGTCAATAATTTTCTTTCTTCATTTTGAGTCTTTTGTAAACTGTGCTACTTGTTCCTGTAATAGTTACTATTCTTTGAAACATGAAAGCAGCTACAGATACTCTGCATTGTTGACATTTATTATTTTATCTCAAGCAGATGGATAGGGATAGGCTCATGAAGATGGCTGGTGCTGTTCGCACTGGTGGAAAGGGTAGCGTGCGCAGGTTCTGAACATTTTCTTCTTTTTTTTCGTCATATTACAATGCAAAGATGTGAGTATTGCTGAAATGCTTGCAGAGGTGCTTAAAAGCTTTTGAGAGCTAAAACATTAAACTAAATAATAGATACATGATATTGAGATATGATGACAAACTTTGGGGATTCTTGGTTGGGGATGTGCTCTTCAGGAGAAAATGATTATATTTCAAACAACATTGTTCAGGCTTTCTAATAGGTGTTTGGATTTAAAGAATGACATCTTATGAGAGTGGAGTAGATTTTTTGTGTAATTTTTTTGTAGATTAACATCAAATTACATTTAGTAGCCAAGGAAATAAAAATAGTGTCATGAGTATCTGTGCATTTTGTGGCATTTGTTTCACATGTTAATGTTAAATGAATACGATACATAGTACATACTAAGTTTCGAGGTTTAAAATCCAGTAAGCCTTTTTGTCAAGGATCATAAAATATTTTGTCTTCAAATATATTTGTTTATGTTTCCATCTTGTCCCTCAATCAGGAAGAAGAAGGCGGTTCACAAAACAACAACAACAGATGACAAAAGGCTTCAGAGTACTTTAAAGAGAATAGGGGTGAATGTGATCCCTGCTATAGAAGAAGTGAATATTTTCAAAGATGATCATGTTATCCAGTTTTTGAACCCCAAAGGTACAAAAACGCATGATGTAACCAGAGAGAGAAATCTTATGGGAAGAAATCATTTATAGCTTTCGGTTTACTAATTCGGTTGTTTCTCTCTCAGTGCAAGCTTCCATTGCAGCCAATACGTGGGTTGTCAGCGGTTCTCCACAGACGAGAAGTACTGTCATTTCTTATTAGAATATATCATGAATATCAAAATATAGAAAATTAATTGATTTTTTTTAATTTAGTAACCATTCCCTTTGAAATATGTGGAACTTTAACTTTGGTCATTAAATCAAGGATCTGTATGTTGTCACAGGACGGCTAGCTTGATATTGTTTAACTCTCTTTGAATCAGGCTTTTACTCTTTCTTTGTTTGCACAAATTTGATGGAATTAAAATTCCTTTTTCTTTTTTTAAATAATTTCTCCCTATTTGCCTTTGTTTGCAATTTCTTCTCTTGATCCCTTTCTCATATATGAAATTGTCTGCTACAGAACTTCAGGATCTGCTTCCAGGGATCATCAATCAACTAGGTAAGTTCATTGCCTTAGGGTCTTGCTTTATGTATTCATTTTCAGTAAATCTTGTCTTTTTGACATTCAGAGTGCTAGTTATTTATACCTGTTCATGAAATCATCTGTCATCTGTTTTCGTAACCATTTTGATCTCTCATCAACTTATGATAGTTTTGTCTTGCCTGATGCATTTACTCATTTAGAAAAATCTACTTTTAAATTTTGATTAACTTTTGCTTTTATGTATATCTGATTGTTTTTTTTAATAACCAATTCTCCCCCCCAAAATTTTATATGTTTGCTAGTTTGCAATTGCTTATATTCCATAGTGACACATTTTATTGTTTGCTGAAGGGCAACATCCATTTTCAGTTTGTCTTTTTGTTGGGTTCGCTATGTTGGATGTGTTAATTCTTTGAGTGGGACTAACTATCCGAAAAATGAAAAAAATGAGGATAAGAGTTAGTTGCCTAGGTCGCTTTCTTTCAGTGTATAAAAAAAGAAGAAAACTCAGTATGTTTGGTTGTCGCTGTTGTAAAATGGTCATAATAGAGACATTCCACAGAGTCTTCCAGCGATGGTTGCTGAACTTTCATGTCTCTGTTTCAGGTCCTGATAACTTAGACAATCTGAGGCGGCTTGCTGAACAGTTCCAGAAGCAGGCACCACCTGCTGCTGGTGCCAACATTGTGGACAATGACGATGATGATGTCCCTGAACTTGTGGCAGGAGAGACATTTGAAGCAGCTGCTGATGAAACTAAAGCCAACGAGACCCCAGCTTCATAAAGGTTGCAAAGTCTAGAATTTTTTTTCCCGTCTTCTAAGCTATCATTAGTTTCTCTCTGTTTTCTTTTCTGCAACTTGTTGAGAAAAGCAGCCGTTTTGTTGTAATGGAAGGACCGCAGCTAGTTCCTTCGGCCATGCCATTTAGAGATTCACCTGTTTCCTGGATTGAGTTGATGAATTGCAGAAGGATCTTTTTAATTTTTTATAATTAATCCATTTCAACCTGTTGCTTTTTATTCATACTGCCATTATATTTGGACATTTTCTGAAAGCACTAGCGTGCAAGCTCAACCAGTCTCATCATCGGCAGAGTTTATCATCAGTTATTAGGCCCTCTGTTTCGGAAGCGGCAAATTTCTGCGTCCCCGTGTGTTTGTCCTCCGTTTTTAATGTTGTTTCCTTTAAAAGCTTTGTGAGAAGGTGGTCATAATCTGTTCAGAGGTGTGCAGAGTTTTGCAGTCAGTTGCATGTCCCAATGGTCCCCGTATAAGTTTGAGGGGTTTGGCCTGAAGTCTTGGTCCAACTTCTGATCCCAAGTTTGCGCCCAGAATGGCATGATTCTCGCCTGATTTTTTTTTTTTTTTTTTTTTCAAGTAACAGGTCTGAATTCGTCATTAGGATCTTCTGGAAGTTTTTGGACGAGCTAGGCATTTTGGATCAATTGGGTCAAGAATTTTGGATCAATGATCGCGTCGGATTAGGCCTGATTTAAGACACATTGATTTTTTTCTTTAAATCGTAAAATCCAATTTGGGGAACTGTATTTTTAATGATTAAGGATAAATGCGAACGCTTACCCCTTTTTTCTCCTCTTTATTTTTTTTGGTTGTCTCTAAGAAACAAGGAGACGACACTTTCCTTTTGAGAACCCAACCCATTGTGAGAGGAAGTTGATGGAACTAACTTGACTTTCCAACGGGCGTGTGGTAATGGAGGTCCAACATGGTCGTGCTGGATCTAATCCAGATCGTAAGAAGAGAAAAAAGAGGAGGAGATAATATAAGAAGAGTGTACGAAGAAGGGTGGAAGTAAGAAGGAATTGGGCCATTTTTATTTTCAATAACATTTATGTATCACAATCTCAAAATACTGTAGCTAAAAATGAGCAAAATAAACTAAATAAAGGCCTAAAAAACTGCTGAAAACTATCTTATGTTGATTTTTCTCTGATTACCAAGGACTGGCCAAAGGATGCGATTCTTTGACAAACCATGGCCTGATTGATGTATAGTGTGATGTTCTTCTAGTCAAAGGTTGTCATATACTTCTTGCTGTTTGAGGTTTAGGATCAAAGGATACAACTTGATGGACATGACAACACTTACTCCGTTTAGCATGATGATCTTAAGATGAAGTTTGTGCTAATGGAGCTTTGACAAACCAAAGTACAAGAACATTCCTAGTGGAATTTTTAACTTGAGGGAAGTGGCTTGTTAGGTCCTTCCCCTACATGACGAGGTCAATATCTAGGAGGAAAGGTTTATAGAGCTTGAAGGTGAACTCACCCGATGGGAAAAAGCTACAATATTTGCTTCTTGCAACATGTCAAACTTCAAAAGGTGTGATTGGCTTCTTGTTTTGGACAAAGGAAGCGAACTTGACGAGCAATCTATCAACCAAAAAGGGATCTTGGGTCTACATCCATACCATAGATATATGGCTGAAATTGGATACAGAGATACTAGTATATCCATATCTATATTTATTTTGTTTGGTGAATATAAATATGGATCAGATGTTAGTTAGATGTAAAAATTCATATCCATATTTGTTCTCATGGATATGGATACAAATGGCATGCCAAAAGTATGGATATAAATATAGATATAAATATGAATATAAATCAAATAATTAAATTTGATGACCACAGAATCAAGATATTACTAAGTAGATGATAAATCAAGTTAATAGCATGTTAATATAGTAATTTATTCTTCTTAAAAATTCATCAGTGCTATATAAAATTAAATAGGGTCATAAAAAAAATCGGATATTCGGATACATATTTGATAGTTGTTTAACTATATTTATATCTTTTTTTATATATATAGATATGGCTATGTATACGGATATTAGTTGAATGCTCAAATTTCTATCAATATCTAGATAGTTTCAGATATAAGAAGAAATTCGGATGAACATTATCCAATCCACTTTCACCCCGGCTTGGATACAAAACAGGCATGTATTAAATAGAGATCCAAATTTCATCCTAAGGACAATTTGATTAGCCAACCCTAGCATTTAGTTGTCTTTTCTTATTTTATTTAGTTTAGAAATTGTTTAGGAGGCTTGAGTTATTACTTTATTTCTTTTATTAGTTGAGGAGTTACCGATACTATTCGCTACAGCCCAAGTGGTGCATGATACAATAACGGTGACTAACGAGTAGTGGTTTTGGTATTTCACATGAATACAGTCCTAAATGGATTCAAATAATCGATGTTATGGAAGCTTATTAACCTATATAATGGGGCTATTTTGGGCTATTGGGGTTGTTTTTTTTTTATAGCTAAAAAGGTTATTTTACGAAGAGAAATGAATAAGCGAGGCTATTATGCCTGCACTTCTCCCTGTTCTGATAATCCTCCTCCTTCCATTATTTTCTTCTTTTTCTACTAAGTTTCTATTTTCTTGTTTATTCCTATTGTTATTATTCATTGTATCTTCTGGACTATTGCGACATAGTACAATTTTTTTATAAAAGATACATATAAGATCTGTTCAAATCTCTTACTTCTCAATGTTACTATTAGTTACTCTTTCATTAGCTAATGAGTTTTTGCATGTTTGGATCCATTACGCTGTAATCAAGTTTCAATTGATCAAAAGCATTCTATTCACTTCTTCTAGTATCTTTGAACCTAACTATTAATCCCTATTCTTAAGTTACCTAATTTGGTTTCAGCAGTTTCACTTTAAAAGTCAGATGTACACAATCTTACCACTGTTTTCGTGCTTCAAACCCACACACAAAAATTCAAGAAAAAGAGAACTAAATTCAACACCAATTATTTCACATCATTTTATCAACCTTTGAATTATCTTGGATCGTGATTTCTATAGTTTGGAGAGTTTTACATTGAAACTAAATTGTATTGAAGATTGATACATTAAGTAGATCATAATAATGTACTAATCAATAAATACCATACATTACTTAGACAAGCATAATTAAGACAAGTACATAAGAGTATAATTTTAATTACAATTGCATATGCGATTCCACAAATATAAAATTAATAGTCTATCTAAGAAAATACTCATCCAGCATAGTTTTAATTACAAATGCATAAGTCAATTTAGTTTACCAAACAATCTAAGCAAGAATTTTCCATTTAGAGTGGTGCATCTAATACTGAATCTCCTCGAAAACTTGTGCCCACATCCACTTCCTAAGCATAATCTTGTTAAATTTTTAAGAGTCCTGCTTCCCCGCACTTGCACTTGACCCACTTCCAATGTAAGAAAAAAGCCATGGAATCATTGAAGCTGCCGAAACCAGACAAAACCGACCAAAACCAACCACAACAAAAAAATTTCAACAAGTTTCCAATCAATATCAGCTAAAACATATATAAAACCAATGCATTTCAGTAGAAATAAATCAACCTCAGCCAAAACAAATCAGTTTCAAATAACTTATTTTATTGTATTTTTTCACATTTGGTCCTAAGTCTTTGTGTGGATAGGGATAGGACTTTCTCTCCTATGCAAGGTTTTATAATTTGGTTTCATTTTCGACTTTGGTCCCCAAGGCATTTTTTTGGTTTTAGCAGTTTCGGTGATTTTGACAGTTTCTCTCAAGTTTCAAAGTTTTGACCAAAAAAGTAAGAAAAAAAAATCAAAAAAGGAAAAAATATGAATAAAGTTAAGATGATCTATTTCATATACTTTTTCATGTTTTAAATCATAATTTATGTAATTTGAGTAATGTTAGGCTAGATTTAAACCATATAGAAGCTTAACGCATTAAGTAGATTACAATAATACTAATCTATTTAGTATAAATACTAAAATCACTCCATCAAGCATAAAGAAACAAAACAAGTGAATAGAATCAATTGCATATACCTATTCAAATGCCACAAAGCATAAAATTGATAAAAACTAATAACCTGTCTAGGGAAAAATAGACATGCAAGCATATTCCATTCTATGTCCTTCTAATAACTTATCTAAGCAAGACAAAACCCATCTAAATAAAAAATCATTTTTATTTCAATACTTCCTTTCAATATTTCATTTTATTTATAAGAAAAGACATTGAAGAAAGAAAATAGAAGCCTACTAACACATAATGTTCTCTAATTAGTAAAGAAATCAGTTAAGAAATTCAAAGAAAGATAACCAAAGACGACATTAAAGACATGCATTTGTTATGCAAAAAAGGAGAAAATTCCTATTAGTTTCAGCAATAACCGTATGAAAGCGACCGAAACTGAGCAAAACCAGCTGAAACTGCCAAAACTGGTCCAAACTAACAGAAATTTGGCTGAAACCAGCAAAAAAAATACCAAAATCAAAATTTTGATCAAGCTGGGACCAACCTCTGTGAAATTTAAAATCTTGCTCTCAGTTGTAATTCTTGCTGTCCACAAAGAAAACAGTGAGGATATTTCAGATCTAAGATAGATCTGAACAGAATTTCATCAAAAATTTTAAGCAGTCATATTTGTTTTGAACAGATTATAAAAGAGTCAACACTCTCTCATTGGGACATGAAACTAATATACACTACAGTAACTCTAAGAATCACAATGGCCACCTTTGGTACCATAAAGATCACCTTGATAGCATCCCTCAGGCCATCCAAAATACATGGCCTTAAAAGCATGTACCTGGCCTGGAAACTAGGAGAAGAAGTTTCATGATATCATGGAAAAGCTAGTCTGTCCTCTTCATCCGTCATAGAAGATAATAACTAGTCTGTCCTCTTCATCAGACATAAAAGATAATAACCAGTCCAAGACAGTTGATGCAGCAGGAAAGCAGCCCATACACATCCCATAAACACAGTCTTCTGTATTTCAAATCTTGCGACGACAATATATTGATTTCTCTACTGAAAAACATTCATATTCTGATTCTACAACTTTTTCAGACAGCAAATAAAAGATTTTGTTATTGCCATGATAAACATAACTGCAACAAGAAGCATATGATAGCAGCCTTTTGTTTTTGGTGTCCATTGACAAGGAGGGGGGCATGCAAACCACTTGCTCTAAGCACAAGGCCACAAAAATGTGATTTTTTCTGGTAAAGGGAATCAAGGAACTCATCATGTTCTCATGAATTCTCTCTAAAATCTATAAATCATTCAAATTCCAAATGACAAATTTTCAAGAGCTGGAGTAAAGTTGGATGTGTCCTGGACTTTTGTAGCAAGTTGATTCCCGATTTTTTCTTTGACTCAATCCCGGTAACTGTGAAGGATTCTACAATCAGCATCAACTTTTAAAGGCACAAAAGGTGCTATTCTGCTTCTGCAAAGTTCAGACTAGCAGCTTACAGAAGGTGAATGCAGCAAGGCATACAATTTGGCAGATAGGAAAGGGAGGAGATCAAAAGCAAAGAGAGATGCCTACCCCGGGACAATGAATAAAACCTTATAGAACCTTCCATTGAATGTCCTAGATGAACACCTAGTTGTTGCTAGCAATTGCATAGGTGCTTGAGCTTCATACAGACAAGAAGATGCTTAGGCAAACCTCATCTAGACCATCATCTGTATGTACACATGCATATATGAACTATGCATACATAACAAACAAGATTATACATGTATGAATCTATACAGGTGATCAATGTAGATGTGTATATGTATGTTTATATCAGCATGCTTATATACATATATACTATATTTATAAACCTTTGCTTAGTAAATGGCACATGAAATCTAATAAGAGAGTCTGAGAGTGAGATATATCAAAATGGCTCCTAAAAGATGAACAAATTGTACTAATAAAAAACTAAAATTTAGACATTAAACAATGGATCACAAAAAGGTCTTTGACTGCACCTTTCCTTCCATTTCACACTTACCTGATTTCTTTATTATTAACCAGGTGGAAGTTCCAAAAGCTAAGTAAACCAGAATCGCTATTATCCTGAAAGCATTAACTCCTTGATTAATGATTGTTCTGGCATTATCAACAATGCTAAGACCTATCAACAAACATGAACAGTATATATATTTGTGTTATGAAGGTTATAAGAATTTCCGAAAAGAATCATCAAGAATACCAGCTGAAAAGGTGAAAGTTCTACCAATCCAAGTAAATAAGACATCTTATCTAGAGATGAGCATGACCACATGAAGCGGAGAAATAGACAGTATTATGCTGGGAAGGGAAAGAATGCGGAAATTTAACAGGGGAAGGGTACTTACAACTCATGGCCAGATCTAGGAGCTAAAGAAATGCTTGAATTCAGGGGACTTCTCATACACATAATGCATTCCACTTTACAGAAGCATCACGCATAAACCTGAAATTAATGCAGTATCACAATCACTTCCACAGCCGAAATGTTGAACTAGGAAAATATGGAATAAAATTTGAATTGAAAAAAGCATATGGATGACTTCTGCCATTGTCATCCCACCATCTCATAGTTAGGTGCGTAACTGATATGCAAGCATCACTTTTTAACTGAATCAATTACCCATATTTGCCTCATGGTCCAAAGCATCCCATTCATTCATTCATCCATCCATCCAAACAATGCTTTTGATATGGGAATTCTATAAAATCCACATCACAAATGCAATCTTCGTAAAACTGCTTTCAAGCCCTTCCACAAAGAAACAAATATCATTAAGCATCTGCTCTCGCAAAAACATCCATCCACTATCTGCTTTCATTACACGACCGACAGTGCAAAGCCACCCATTCACAAAGATCTGGGAAAGGTGGAAAGGTAGGTAGGTAGATATACATTTTTTTCTTCTTGTAGCTCATGTCACCAGTAACCAGTTCTTTAGTTCATTTGTTATTATTAATTTTCACAGTGCCTCAACAGTCCGAGTGGATGAAGCCGAGACGGGCGGCTCCTGAGGTAAAGGAGCGACGGGCGCCGAATGGCCATGAGAATTTACCCTGTGGAGGCGGCACTTGAACGAGCCGGCATGCGTCGCCGGGGCGCACACGCACTTGGGGGCGGCGGCCGTGCCGTTGCTGCAAGAGGACGAGTTCGAGGGCCAGCTCCTCTTCGGCGTCCGCGGCGACGTCCTTTGGTGGCGCCCATGGCGCTGGCGGTGCTGCTGAACCTTGCTTTCCTCGCCGGCGGGGGGAACGACGGTAGACGCCATTTTAGCCGGCACGTCCTTCGCTTTTATCAAAATTAATCTGAAGTCAGACCAATTAAATATTTAAATCTACGAAGAAATTTGACTAAAAAATAAAAAAAAAATCAAAACGTAATATTCATTAGTAAGTTGATTAAAAAAAAACTCCATGAGAGTCAAAAAAAAAAAAAAAAAAAAAAAGTTGCCGCATCAGAAAACAACCGATCTGAAATTAGATCGGAAACAAAGGCAAAAAAAAAAACGCAGAGAGTGATAAATTAAATCAATTAGGCTAATAAGAAAATTATAAAACATTCTTAATATTATCAATATTTACTTAATCAGAAACCAGAAATAATAACAAAAATTATTTACCTGCAACCGTCCGAGGCTTAAAAGTCTGGCAGGAGAAATTTTTAAAACGATTTATTTGTTAATAATATTTCTTTTTTTTTAAAAAAAGAAAGGATAATGATGAAAAGGGAAACGGGATAGACTCACAAGGAACTCAACGAGCCAAACCGGCAAACTGAGTTTCATCGGGTGGCACTCGCATTTATAGGCCCATCCCCTCGTGCCCACGGGTAGAACGGGCAGCCCTCCAACTGCCCGTGATTCCTCCTACTAAGAATCCGGGCCCCACCACTATCCCGCCTCTCCCGATCCACGCTTCAGCTACAAGGAACCGGCGATTGTGACTGATCGAGGCGACTTACCGCCGTGGAGCCCACCATGTGTGACGGAAATGTCCATCACTCGTGGTTCTTTCGCCGGTCACTATGCAATAAAGAGTACAGAAGCCGCTGCGGTAACACTGACACGGTCACGGCGACGCTCCGTCATGGGCATTAGCGTCATTTGAGCTTTTTAGCCCGATGCAACCGATACCCGGGTTTGCAGACTTGCGGGAGGCGTCATGCTTGCTATTGCTGTCGCCACTTGAACACGTGGAGAGCATCGGACGGCTGATTTCTCTGAGTGCTTAGAAACGGAACGGTTAACCAGTGGGACCGAGCCAACGGAAAATGGCATGATTGAACGGAACGGGAGCTGATGAGATGCAGTGGTGCTGTGGTGGTTGGCGCTTCATTAACTGACGTGTAGACGTTGGTGTACGTTTAACATCAAGGTGGCAATACTGCGACGAGCAGGCTTTAGTTGCTATTGCGATGAGTACTAGCTTTAGTCTCCAACACGATTCCTCTCGGGTTGGAAGTGCTAATATCCCTGTACTCGGAAAGCAGTAGCAACAGTATGTTACCATCCTGATGCATGCAACTAACTCAAAATGCTTTAAGTAAGGAGAACAGAAAGCTCGTTGGATTGGCTCCAGTGCCGGCTCGAGCCTTAGGCGACCGCCTGTGGCTGATTGGCTCCGGTCGAGCCCTCGCATATTTAAGTCAGAATTTTTTTTTTCTTGTAGGAAGTTAGATGGAAGAAGAAGAAAGTACCATGAATAACACCAATATCAAGGATTCTATACAGGGATTCAGTAATTGAGTATTAGACCATCAAGCCATTCAGTAGTTCTCGCCTTTCGTAGAGGATTCTAACCTATTTATAGGTAGGATCTCGAATCTTCAATATTCGTATACCAACAAACTCAAGATTGTACCGTAATAACCTACTAACATGATGTAATAGCCTTAGGGGTGTGCCATAGCCGCCTGACACGTGATGGAATAACTAGGACTCCATATGCGTCCAGATAAAAGGGTCAAGCTGCTTCTATCATGAGAAGGTTCTGCTCACCTCAGGCTTACTATTGAGCTATCAAATCGAGTTGAGAGGCTTCAGCTCTGGAGGTTGGCCACTTCTGGTTTGCTCATCTGATGTGGGATGAATGCGAGGGATTTAAACATAAGGGTTATCAGTAAGTTATGTTGATTAACTAGCCTGATTGCAACAGGAAATTCAGTTACATATGAGCTAAGAAAGCATTATCATGGGCATAGTAATTTCAGGACTAGTTATCCGCATATACTAATTCATTTAGGACTTAGAGTAATGGACCGTTGTAGTTGAGAAACCACTAGATTAGGATGCTTTCTTCAATAAATCAGACCTAGAGTTGAGGCTTACCAAACATTGAACTTCTGGAATTCTTCTGGAGGAGGATCCTTGATCTCACTCTCGAGGGTTGGTGATTGGATAACCAAGCTTCATCTTCCGTTGCAACAGGGCCCCCTTGCTATTGATTTGGAAGGATAATAGACCCAATGACATGGAGTACTTTAAGGACCTGCAAAGAAACAGGGATTAGAGGTTTGGCGTGAGAGAGGAATGGAATCACAAAAGAAAAGGGAGGCGAGAGGAGATAGGGCTGCGGTGGATGTGGAAGTGGCTTTAGGGCCTCACGCCCAACTTGGAACAAGGGCCTCACGCCCAACATTCTCTCAAGGTGACAAAGCAAGATTGCTAAAAAAGAAAGAAGCTCTTTTTTTTTATTCATTCATCAACTGAAATTACAAGATGTCATGAGGAGGTATTTATAGACTTTCCTCATGATTTGAAATTTAAACACATAATGAATGGCGCTCCACATTTGAAGGCTTGGTTGCTAGAGAAAAGAAAAGAGAGTTGGCCGGCTTTAAGGAGGGGATTTGAAAAGTTGTTGGCTCCCATTTGATTTTTTTTGCATTTACATTGTGGCCGACCTCTTGGACTTTGAATTTGGGTGACGTGTCAACTTGTATGAGGTGGCATGGTGATTGGTTCTTTTGATTTTGACTCATCCATTTGGCATTATCCTCTTGGTTGAGATGATTGCTGATGTGGTGTTGAGGTGGCGTCTGGTTGAGATGATTGCTGATGTGGTGTTGAGGTGGCGTCCCAATAGGTGTCACATAGCATGTTGCATAGTGATTGGTTCTTCTGATGAGGTGGCATGACGTTGTATTGGTTCCTTTGATGAGATGATGTGGTCGGCTCCTTATGCTTAACTTCATCCTGGTTGGCGTGCTTCCATTGGTTGGAGTGGTGGTGAGGTGGCCAGCTGATGTTGATGTGGATGCCGAGGTGGTGCTCCAAGGGTGTGCAAAGATGGTGGTAGAAACATGCAAGGTGGTGGTAGAAACATGCAACCTGTCCTGACTTGGCTTGCTTTCTGACTTATTGAGGCTTGCTTTCTGACTTATTGATTTTATTTACAGGACTCGATCAAAGCCACAGTGACCTTGAGTTAATTGATTGGAGTCTTTTCTGGATTCTGGTGCCCGCACCATCATCTCATCTTCCAGATCGACTAGGGGGTTCCGACTAGGATACCTTAAAGAATCTTTGGATGTGCCTGCATCGCCACATAGGTTATGAGTCGAATGAATATAGTCGTGCCACATCATCATAGTCATTTATTGCCACATCACGAATCCCCTCACTTTCAAGCCCAAAGCATCTCTCTTGATTTGGATGAAGGAAGTAACCATCTTGTTAGACTCTGTACTGCTTATGGAGAGCATTAACCCCAAGTGGTGGTCCTCCAAAGGTTGAGTTCTGACTCTTAGTCTCTCGAGGGGATGCCGTCCGAAGCAAGGTACATATTTGTTGTTCTAGATAAAGGGACAACTGGCTAGATCGATCCAATCCATCCAAATCTCTATAAAAAGAGAGAGAAAGGACTCTGCAAATCCTCCATATTTGGAGAGATTTGAAGCATCCTTTCTGTCGCACTGAGAGGCTTCTGCAGAACTTGATCACCGAATTGTGCCGAATTATTTTTGCGTGGCAGTTCTATAGTTTCTCTTCAGGTTAATCGCCTTACTATTCTTCTTTCTCTTCTTTGCAGGATGGACTCCCCATGGGAAAGATGTCTTCGGCATCATATGGAGATGGTTCAGTTGGCCTCGTGAGATGCCAAGAAAAAAATGAACAAGGCAAAGGCCAAACTAGGATCCCTCAAGAGTGGGCTAGAAGTCGAGAAGAATCAAACCAAAGTAGCCCTACTCTAGACAACTGTGACGGAGCAAGAACTGAAGGTCGCCCAGTTTCGTGTCACCGAAGCCAAGAAGAAAGCTTTCCTGGCCATGGAGAAGTTCAAGGCGTCAGGGAGCTACCATGTGTGGTTCACCCTTACCATTATCGTGTTCTTCATAGAGGGCTTCAAGGAGTGCAGAAGTCAAGTGTCGAGGCTCTTCCCCTAGGTTGACCTTAGTGGCCTCAACCCTATAGTGAATAGCAGCAACAAAGTTGGGAAGCAAGACAATGACAATGAAGTTGGGGATCCATCGCGCCCCAAATAGGCTTCTGTAGGCCTCTTTCTTATGCTTCTTGGCACCACCACAGAGTCGCACATGAGGTAAAGGGTGGTCTCCTGAGTTGGATGATCTTACCGAAGTCGTCGGACTCGTAGAACTAGAACTCAGCTAATTCTGACAGTTGACCCAATGGATTGATTTTAATGATCACAAAATAATTAAATATGTTACTGATGTTTGTATGTTCTTAGAGTGGTTTGATCTATTTTTTTGTTAAGTCGGGTAATTCTCATTGTTCTAGTATGAATACAACCAAAAAAGTCCAAAAAGTAACATATCCCGAAATTTCATTGGCGCTCGTATGAGATCGGTCCAGAGCACGTCATCCAAGTGATGAGCTATGAAGGAAGCCACCCAGTCCGCTGTCCCGTTTGCCTCACGATAGATATGACTCACCTCAAAGGAAGTACCCCCTTCTCATCATGCTCCAAATATCTCGTAACAAGGGGTGTACACTGGTTCCTTAGCTTGTCCCTGAATCTAGGCAATCACTGTAGCTAAGTCGCCCTCAACTCTATCTTTGGGACTGAAGTATCAAAGATCATACTCCCACTAGCTGCAATGAGCCTCGAATCTGGTCCCCTAATCACATATCCTATGCCACATCTGTTGCCACCATCCAGAACATAGCCATTAAAGTTGATTTTGAAAAAACTTTGGGGTGGGGGCTCTTAGGAGATGAACACTATCTAAGCATTGCAAGAGCTGAGGAGAAGTCCTAGATATCTCGAGCTATCAAATGTTCTCCAACGACATATATATGGGTGATCTCATCAGCTTGTACGAGAGCCCTCTCTAAGGTAAATCTTGGTGATTGATCGGACTCCCCAAATATCCAAGCATTATGGGCCAACCAGATGTGGTAGGCCATGTACATAGTTGTAATAACAACCGATCTGAATGGTGAACAAGAAGAGCTCCTCCTTAGGTACTCCAAGAAGGTCTGAACAGGGGTTGCCGATTGACATACCTCATGAGAGGCGTCGGCCATAGAGGAGCTGACTCCAACATGATAGAAGTCGACTCATGGATGCCCATAGGTCAAAATAAAAAAGTTCAAATTTTATAGACATCAAAAGTTGACTCTAGGTAGAGAAGGATCGACTCCAAGACTTGAGAAGCTGACTGTGGCACTCGGGAGTTGAGTGGCAAAAGCTAGAAATCAATCCTAGGTTGATAGAAATAGATCCTTGAAGAGCCACTGGTCAAAAAATAGAAGATTTCATATTTCGGCCCTTTCAGGAGTCAATCCCAAGATGCAAAAGTCGATCCCATGACTTTAGAAGTCGACCTTGAGATGCCATAGGAAGGAAAGACAGAAGACTGCATTTTCTAGTCCTTTTATGAGTCGACCCCTGAGCACCAGAAGTCGACTCTTGAGGTTCAGGAGTAGACTCTTCTATTCAAGCAATACCATAACAGCTAGTTTCCAGCATGAAGAGTCCGCATTGAATACGTCTCAACAACTCTCCAACGGTCTCCAATGATCAAAATTCCTTCTCCAGTAACTTTTTATGATATAAATGTTTCCAAAAATCAAAGAGAAACATTAAAAAAAAAACAAGAGAAAAAGGATATTCATTGAAGAGCCTTAAAGACATAAGCAACCACCACTTCAAGAGCATTAACTTGAGCATCCATCAAGAAGTAGCATTCAAATTTTTTCTCCAACATTCAAGCGTGCCAAATAGGGTTCAAATCAGCTCATACAAAGAGCAATCAACTTGTATAACTTCTTTTTCCTTTGATTATATTTGGGTTTATCAAGTTTCAAGAGGATTTGAAACTTGAATCCCTTTATAGCATCCCTAATATCGGCATTATTCACCTTACTCTCTCCTTTTCATCCTCCTCACTCCCACCAAAAAACTCTTTAACTTAAACATTGATAGATCCGTCTAGAGCCAATCCGACGAGCTCTCTAACCTTATCCTGTTGTTTCGCAAGTTCACGAAGACGGTCCATGTTGGCATTCCAGAATCGGCGACAACAATAAAAACCTAGTCCAAGTTTGACGCAAATAATAGACAAGCCAAACTTGAGAACAATCTATTGAATTTGATTACAGTTATTTTCCTTCCACATGCAACAAAATGAGTAGAACAGCCAATTGCTTTGCTCGACTCGGTAGATCAATCAAACGATCCAGGCAGTTTGTAAAATCTCCATGCCAAGTTACCGAGCCTTGGCATGCGCCATGTCAGCGACCTGGGAAATGTCGGAAGTGGCACGTGCGAGAGATGAGACACGTACGGGGCAATGAGTGAATGGCCTGGAGCAGGTGGTGCTGCCATCTGTCGGGGCGTGAAACTGACGAGAGGTGGTTCTGGGTCGGTTTGTCGTGGCCCATGAGGACGAGGACAGCAACTAGCATTCATGTGAGGCACGTACGGTTTCAGACAAGTTAGGTCGTGGGTCGAGATAAGCCAGGGACCACCCCTAATCCTTATCCTTGACACGCTACCGACAACACGCTGGCCCACACCAAGCTCGCGCATTTGCTGGGCCAAACTCTTGGTCCGCCCTTGGGAGGATCCACAATTGTCTTACCAGTGCCTTTCTTGCAAGAGTTTTATGCTTGCTTAAACCTAACAACTTTAGAAACGCCATCTTCTCCTTAAATTCTTTTGCAATGGACAGGAAGAATTTTTTTCTTCTTTTAATCTTTAAATGATGAAGTCAAATATCCTATTGATAAATGCCACATGGGAACCTCATTTGCCATTTTTAATAAAGGTAAAAAAAAAAAAGAAGATTGCTTTACTTTTAGAGATGGTTTCCCAAATTAGAATGAAACTTAGTTCTTAGCACAGTTGCATGCTATTTAACTGACGAATCAGCAAGCCCTATGAAGACCGACCGATCAACATGAACCAGAAAAGCAACAATAACGTCCAAGCTTTCCAGGATGATGTGTATTTCGCTGAATTCTGAAATCAACAACTGCAAATTGAAGAAAAACTCAGCATTGATGCAATTTCAAGGATAGATGCTTTACCGATTAATTACATAAATACAGTCTATATATCAAATCTCATGATATTGGCCACCATACAAGCATACAAACTATAATTAATATTTCCAATGAGATCAACCTCTGACAGAATTGTTGTCTGTGGGCAGGCATGTGCGTCGAGCTTCATACAATTCAGTTAAAGTTACAGAAACAGATCAAAATTTCTGTTAACAATTAACTCCAAACAAGCAACAGTTGTGTGAGCGCACATTGCACACACTTTAGACATGAGAGACTAGGCTTAGCTTTGAACTAGGACAAGCATTACAAGCATGTACAGAACCTTTTCGCATGCAGGTCTAGAAGAAAACATCTCCTCATACAAGCAGAATTTTATTCGTCGTACAATTTGGCTAAGTTCTGGCAACAGAAAGAAAATCATGACAAAATGTGCGACAATCAAGCCTTGTCCTCTTGATCAGCAAAAATTATACTGAAATATCTTTAGAAAAAAAATCCAAGAAATACTAATCAAAATTGTGTATTCCCAGCACTTCACTGTAATGTGTCAGCACTAAAAAATAATAACAATTAAACGCTGGCTACAGAAGCACCTGATGCTGCATGGTATTTTATTGAGAAGTGGCACTTTCCAATCCCTCTTAAAATTTATCTTTATGTAGCAACATAAAATGATGCTGGAAAAAATCTCAGCTGATGACTTTGGACACAACTCCAGCACCGACCGTCCTCCCTCCTTCCCGTAGCGCAAATCTTTGCCCTGTCAAAGATATATATATAAATAATTAAAAAGCATGCACAATCTAAACTGAATCGTCTCAGATAAATTCATTAGTTTCTATAGCACGGATAACCTCATGACCGGGTTCCAACAGGCAATACCGGTAAGTGATTTAATTTGAGCAAAGTAGGACAATAAAACCCATTGAACAGAACAAAGGAGAAGCCAGCTAAACATATAAACGTGTGCACTATAGTACAAAAGTAATTCCTTATATAAAGCCTACAAGTTGCTAAATCTTGAAAATGAACAGGCGCACTGAATAAAATTGACGATAGAATCACTTGAAACACAACTATTGTATAAACTTCAATAAACAAGAAATGCAAGCTAAAGATCATCCAGATCATTCAAACAAATTTTTGACAGAAAAATGTGTCAAAATGTCAGTGAGTACAGATAGTAGATCAAGGCTACAAATTCCTTAAAAGGTATCTTTCAAAATTATGCAAACATCATATATATCGAAAGCCATTTTTTTACATGTTTAATTCCTAACTGAAAAGTTTTTGATTTCATTCTATATAGCAGCGGACCATATAGACAAATCAATCTCGCATATATCTGAAGCACTTCAAAACAAGTCAACATTGAAGCATCAAAGCTGCATTAAAAAGAGAAAATGACGGTCTATCAGAAGCCAATAGCATCCCCACCAAACATGAGTCCACATCTGTGCTCCCAATATAAATTTCAGCCTAAATTCAACTACATTATATGTGGTTTTTATAAGTTTAATCATCTGGGATAAAAATGTATTTGCAATTATTGACTTCCAGAGCGACTTGTCACTGGTGCACCAATCAGATTAAGCTATTTTCAATGTAGCTCTTGATTTTAAAACGACTGTGTACCAAAATATTACCTGCTTCAAGAGGAACTGGTGATATCAATTCAAAAATTGCTGTTACATTGTCACCGGGCATAACCATCTTCACATTTTCAGGTAATTCGACTTTTCCGGTAACATCTGCAGTCCTCATGTAGAACTGAGGTCTGTAATTTGAGAAGAAAGCAGTATGGCGACCACCTTCATCCTTTGTAAGCACATATATCTCTGCCTCAAACCTCTTGTATGTCTTCAGACTACCAGGTTTACAAACTACCTACAATCATGACAACATCCGCAAATATTTTCTATGAACAAACTGACAAGGTCAAATTCAGATCACAGAGTCAGAATTCAAGTATCAGTCAGTAAAACCATGGGTAATAAAAACATTTTAAATATGAAAAGTCGGAAAAGGTAACTACAAAGAATAAGCAGCTTTGACTGAGGTAAACATATCAACCACGCCCCGGCCCCTCCAACAAAAAAAAAAAGAAAAAAAAAGACCTATGGAGGGCCTGAATTTTAATTTTAATGGATTGGGTGAATAACAAACAATAAATACATGCTGAAGTAGTGTTCTGTATACTTGGGTAATTGAACTGCCTGCTTGGAAGGCCTTTAAAAATGAAAAGAATAGAAGTAGCCAGATTTGAATAGTTATCTATATGTCTACTTTTATCATGGTAATACTAACCTGCCCACGCTCTACATCTCCGCGCTTCAGGCCACGTAAAAGAAGACCCACATTATCACCAGCCTACAGCATGCATATTTTAAACAAGGGATATTTGGTATCTAAACCAGAGAATACATAAAATGTCTCTACACGCCAGTTATACCTGTCCATGGTCCAAGATCTTCTTGAACATCTCTACACCAGTTACTGTGGTCTTTGCAGGACCACCCTGTCAGAAAAGAAGAAGCACGTGAGAAAATTATCAAAATCACTTCCATTACATCCTATCAGAATTAGTTTAAAATTCTAAGAATTTATCTTCTTTTCTTCATTTTAAAAATATTTTACATCATGAGAAAGGCCCAATATAATTAAGTGAATATTTTGACAATCCTCACTGCACCCCAGTCCAGTGTACATGATGCAATAACATCTGCCATGTGCGCACATAATCCAAGAAATCATACAAACATAAGCATCTGAGTCATATGTGCTTGCATAACACCATGCAGGAGCCAACTTGTAGGGAAATATTAAAAGAGCAGCATCGCACCACTGTTACAATGTGCATATATGTGGCTAAAACAAGTGAATTACAATAATCTTATCTTGTTAGGTGGAGCCCAAATCTAGCACACACTAGCACATTGTGTATAAAGCCTTGCACATGTCCTCACACATGCAAATGTAGGCAGAAAGGACTTGTTTAGATCCAAAATAGCAATGGACATAAGGTGTAGTTTTAAATTCTAAGATTAAGCATTAAGTACTGAATGCATTTAACAAAGAGTTATATGTGCACTTAAACAAAACCCAATGTGCATTTTATGCAATGGCTGAAAATGACCATGAGGAACAAGTGAAAAATTGTGCTCCAAAATGCGAAGCAAACCAAAAATTACAACTTACTTGATTTAGACCTAATATCTCAACATCCTCTCCGACTTTAATAGTCCCTTGCTCAACACGTCCGGTTACAACAGTTCCACGTCCCTATAGTACAAAAACCATCCAAATGATTAAACTAAAATTTCAAAATTATGCAGAAATAGAAGTCACCATATTTCAGCATAAGTTTTATGGTATGTTTTGAAAGAACAAAAATCAGAAGTTTTGTTTAGCTTTTGGGTTCACAATGCCCCAAAACAAACTACTGTACAAGATAAAACAACAAAGAGGATCTTGATCAAAATACCATTGAAACAATGCCAGCACATATGAGGTTCTAACTCCCTTTATTTATTGAATGGCCACATCATGTTTTAATGATTGTAAAAAACTCACCTACATTTCAAGAATGATCATCGATAATCATTCTCAACAAAATAAATCCTGGATGTTAAGCTTTAAACCCATGGGAAGAAAGATCAAAGTTTTGAATCCAGATTTAAAAAATTTTGATTGCATATGATGCTTTTGCATCAAAGAAACACCAGGTGTATCAAATATTAACATGGGCAGTACAGAAGATGCACATCATGGTATCTTTACAGGTAAGATGGAAATAATATTCTCAGAGTAATATCACTTGAGAAGACAGCTGCAAAACCCAATGAAAGATGAGAAATTTAGAAGCTTCAAGAAGAAAGAAAAGAAACAAGTTTATGGTAATAAAATAGCATAAATGCAAGAACTTGACTTACTATGCATCTTAACAGAATAACTCCATCTAGAACTATCAGCACAATATCCTAGTGCAATACAAACTCTTGTGACCATATTTGACTGCATATTAGATAAAAAAAACCTTATCACGATCCTTAGATCATAAAAAATACTAAGTGAAATGTGCATGCAACAAAGTCACCCCTATACATGTACTGTCAACTCTCTCTATCATGTTTCATTATTCCATCCATAACCCTTATAAGAGCACCAACATCTAATAATCTTTCTTTGTATCTTTCTCAATTTATGACCCCAATTATCGCAAATTTATTTTTCCATAATAGTACTACTCTCTCTCTTTCTAAGTGTTGTCATTCATGATCTCATTACCCCACTGCCTTAGTGAGCGAGGCCAATCAGCCACTTGTATTCCTGCTCTCCTCTAGTGGGATCACAAGAATCATCACAATCTTTTTATCTCATCTACCAATTACATGACAGCTCTTGCCCTTGGATTACCTGAATGTGTAGAGTGCATCATATATAAGTAACTTCCAACTTTGTAGAAGATAAACTTATTGTCGTGGAATTATATTTTAGTAAGAAGGAAACAGATAATCCACTCATTTCTACGGACATACTCTTATGACTGTCTACCTCAAAAATCCATACAGAGAGAGAGAGAGAGACAGATAGACTGGAGAAATAGATAATGCAGTTGCTGTATTAGGGAATGAATACTTTGGTTTTAATGCATTTTATTTTTATTCCATCACATCATAATTGTCCGCCCATCAAACATTCCAAAACACATCCTCTCCCATGAATGATCAACAGTCCATATAGATCATAATCAATCATTAAGCTCTTCTCCCTATGATCATTTATGACTGTGACCATGAATCACTAACATGGGCATCACATAAGTACTAATAACATCTATGTCTAAAGTCAACAGGGCTGCAGTTGCTTTCTAACTCAAACCAACTACTAATTCAATTATAAAAAAGGGACCAAATCGTAATCACCTGAATTGAGAAAACATCCTCAATAGGCATGAGGAAAGGCTTATCAAGCTGCCGTACAGGTTCTGGTATATATTCATCAACTGCATCCATTAATTTTAGAATGGCCTGCCTTCCTATTTCATCATTAGTGCCCTGTAAGGCAGACAAAGCTGAACCCCGAATGATTGGAATTTCATCGCCAGGAAATTTGTAGAAGCTAAGCAGCTCTGTAATAATTAAAAACAACAATAGATGAAGTTAAAAAATAGTAAATGAAATTAAGAATTGTTTAACAATTAAATAGGAATAAGGACACTCGTGACAACATACCACGGAGCTCCATCTCTACAAGTTCTAGTAACTCTGGATCATCAACAGCATCAACCTTATTTAGAAAGCATACAAGTGATGGTACACCAACCTGAGAAGTAGAAAAAAGAGTGGATTAGATGATTTATGTAAATATTATAGATCATTTCAGAACGTCCACAAAGAACTCGCTAAATGAGAGAAAAATTATCCACCAACCTGACGAGCAAGTAAAATATGTTCCTTAGTTTGCGGCATAGGTCCATCAGGTGCTGATACAACGAGAATACCACCATCCATTTGAGCAGCTCCAGTAATCATGTTCTGAATTTAAACCAAATTAATATTCACAGAACCATGTATAATCAACAAGATACATTCAAGTACACACTTAGCTCTATCAGACTAATAAAGGGAACAAATTGAATTGAACAAAATCATCCAGAGCACTCAAAAGACCAGCTGCCCCAGAAAATATCCAAAGTTATACATTCAAAACAATTTTTTGTAATGGCAGCCATCATATTTGTTGGGTTTTATTACCTAGACTTGTCAGAGATATACTTACATTAATTTCTCAGCAACACATTATTATGAATGTAAGTTCATATTGTCAAAGAATAGTACCAAAAGGAATTTAGGGCCTTAAGAAATTTCCTCAGCATAGAGCAAAAGACACCAATGTTACCTGATAAGACAGATCTGAACCAAACATGCCCAGCCTTTAATCTGAATTTCATGGGCCAATATAATGTTTTCTTAACTACATGTATATGATGGACACTACATGCTAAGCCTACGTACAAGCAAATAGGCTAGCTGCTTATATTTCTTTTCTTGCTAACCTCCTCCCACGCTCAAACCTTTACCATCACAATAGCATCCTAACGCCTGCTAGCATTACAGAAGTTCATAAGTGGAGCATAGATGTAGGTCCGAGTGGTTTGATCATGGATCTTGACAATGCTCGTACATGAGACAGACAAAGCTCAAGCAAGAGGCAAGTATGAGTCATTCCACATCTACCACAGCTGTACTCCACCCAAGTCAAGAGTGACGCTACTAGTGGATACAATCACCACCACCAAGTGGTGGCAACAAGACCAAGTGTTATTTGAAGAAGTAAATGTGAAGAGATTGACCATATAATAGCCCTAGTGTTAAAGGATCTGGTTGTTATGCAACAATCAAGGAAGGATAAACGATTCTTTTGGACCCAAACCAAAAATATAATGGGAGTACTTTTGGGTTTTAGCAAATGAGTTGATTTGGGGACTTTGGCCTTCGCTTAGGGGCTCTGACCCCTCATTTGGCCTTAGCCTCCAAAGAGGTCCTTATTGGAGTACCTTAAGAAACTAAGGCGAACATTTGAATATACAACATCATCACAACACTAACAACAACTTTTTATAATACAGAATACACAATGCTTTACATCTACATGTTAAGTTAGATGGGCACATAATAAAAATTTAAGGAAATGCCCAAATTCAAGAAATTTCCAAGGTATAGTCCAATTGATGAAGAAAATATTTAAATATGCTAAGCAATAAAACCTTTGAATTTTGAAATATAACTATATTATATTGATGAATCTTTTACTTATTGATGCAGTTAAGTACTTTTGCAGATAACTCTATTACAGCCCAAATTTTATCAAAGCTATAGAAAAAGGTTCCTGTAGGCTTTTTTTGGATTCTCTTATCTTTTTCTCCATTTTTCTCAACGTTTTTCCTTGGCTGAGACTCTAAGATATGGGGAAAATTTGCCAAAACAACCAAAGCTACCCAAATCAAAACTCTCCAGGCCTGGCCAAAACCAAAATCAAAATTGCGATTCCAAATCTTGGTTACAACCTCATCACATCAATCTTGAAAAATAAACTTATAATTGTAGGGGAGCAAAATATACTCCCATATCCTATTTAAGTGGAAACAAAAGTTTCTGGTCAACTGAGATCTTGTCAGGATTCAATGCATATTAACATCAGCCACTGGTCAAGATGGCTTCTTTCACCTAACAATATAAGCCCTCGATTCTGCTAAGTCGGCATATATAACATAAACAAAAGGATTCGACTTCCTTATATTGTGCATCGGTTAAAAAGGGAGTTCTAATATCCAGTTCCTGGATTAACTAAAATTGTTCAGCTTAGTTTCTACATTCTCCAATATAGGAATGATTATCTTCATTTCTTTTACAAGGTCATTACCACTTTAATGCCTTCATTAAGGAACAGATTTGTAATTCATACATGAATGAATAATAATTTTATAATCAGGAATAAATCAAAGAAAAGAGAAGCAATCAGAAACAACCATAACAATGACCAACAAATTTTATCTTGTCCATTTAACATCATCAAAATAATTAGTTGTTTCCATTCAATCTTGTACATCAAGATTATATTTCTAGGTCTTGATTCCATAACCTTCTTCCATACCTCTCAATCAAAATTTGGATGTCCTCATAGAGCATTTCCACTAGCCATCTCAACCATTTCCCATCATTTTATTCTCTTGGTGCTAGTTTGCACTCCAGAATGTTGTAGTTTTGTCATACAGTGATTTCAAAATTCTCATCTTTGTATGGCTTCCTTTGAATTTTTTATATATTTCAGAACTTGTAAACTTTTCTGAAAGTCTGGCCAGTCCCATGACTATATGAATATGTCAATGCACTGAGAACTTACCTTAACATAATCTGCATGTCCTGGGCAATCTACATGAGCGTAATGCCGCTTAGCAGTCTCATACTCCACATGAGCCTGTGAAACCATGTTAAGAATTTCAGAAGCATCAAAACAAAGATTCAAGTATCTCAACCAGGGTTCATTATAAAACCTACTGCAATACAAACATGTAGCAACACGTCAAAAAGAAATAAAATAACCTAACTGTTGCTATGGTAATCCCTCTAGCTTTCTCCTCCGGGGCCTTGTCAATTTCATCAAAGGCAATTGCCTTGGCTTTTCCCTCGTCAGCAAGAACCTGACAGCAACAGAATGCAGTTCTTTTACACAAAACTATGTAGGTCAACACTTTACATTTTGACTTATAATTTTAGATGATCTAAATTCCCCAAGGTTAAGACGTAAAGATAATAGGTTTAAAGGGAACAACCACGATAAAAGCAATAAAGTTATCAAACCCATTATGACAGATCAACCTTGGTAATTGCTGCTGTGAGTGTAGTTTTCCCATGATCAACATGTCCGATGGTACCAACATTCACATGAGGCTTCCTAAGACAACAAACAACTCATGATAAGAACAAAGTTATATTCTAAGCCTACTATACAAAGTTAAATTAGAGCATGCACTACCGAAAAATTATCTGATACCTATGTATGGAGGTCACTAGTTTACATAGATAATACACTTGAAATATCCACCCATGCCTTACGTCAACCAATTCAAAACCATAACTTTAGAGGCCCCTCGACAGCACATCCAGACCTATGTTACTTTTACTGAATGCAAATGGCCATGTTTGGGATGTGCAAAAATGCGGATAAAGAAAGCATGGTTGATCAATTAATAGGCAAAAAGACCCACCAAACAAATGCAAGTAAAACAGAATGAATTGCCCCAATTAATCGGGGGACGCAAATAACTCAGTAGCAGTCGAACTTGAGCGAAACGGGAGAAAGAAAAAAAAAATAAACAGCATAAAACGTTTCATAAAAACAAACCATCCTTTTATGCAGGAATAACAACAACAACAAGATGGACTCGTCACAAAACAAGAGAACTAAAACATCAAAGAAAAAAAAAAGAGACTTATGCATGCATCGAGGGGCAAGGTTGAAACTTTCATCTAGATCAGATATAAACACTGTGTAAAACCCAACAACGAAGAGCCGTTGCATTCCGACTTACGTGCGAGTGAAGGTGGCCATCGTCCTCCACCAAAATCCCGCCTCGAAGACCCTACCCCCATTGAAACCCTGCAGAGAGCACGGCTCTGACGCCGAGAAAGGGCCCGAGATCGCTCCGCGACAACAGGAGTAATGGAGAGGGGAAGAGGAGGAGGAGAAGCGGAGGAGGCGCCTCGAGCTCGAGTTTCTGAGGACGGCCGCGGCGGCCATGTCGGAGGAGGAGGAGGCAGTGTCAGGAGAAGACCCCGATGTGAGAGGAGGATGAAAGGGAAGAACAGATCTAAAGCAGCGAGAGTTCGGTTCCGGTGGGTTTGGCGGAGGTTTAAGGACGAAAAACTTTGGGCGTGGGAACTAGGGTTTTGGGACCATTGGGGATGAGCTCGCACGGTTAAGAACCGAGGGTTATGACGGAGTCTCGCTGGCAGATGCACGTGAGTTACGCATGCATTCAGGGGGTTCTTGCGGATGGATGGTGGAGATCCATGCGTGACCGGGATAAACCGTAGGATTTGAAAGAGAGTTTCTCCCAAGCAAGTCTCCTACCCTCCTATTGAAGTGCTAGTTTATCACGCTTTTACTTTCAAAAAACTTACAGAAACACCCTTTGCTTTTTAGCAATTCGCACTCACACTCTCTTTTTTTTTAAAAAAAAAATAATTTGATTCTCTAATTTACCCTACTAATGTGATCTTGTGATTCATCTCCACGAGTGATATCGCATACCTATCATATAATAGTTTTAAATTTCTTTTAGGGTTAAAATACCTTTGGCAGGGCGGAAACCTGGTGCCAAGAAACTACTACAAATTATGTGAGGTCACATGATTTTTTTCAAAATAATTAGCTAGCATCTCTCTACATCTAGAAAAAGAAACCCAGAGGGAAAGGGAGAGGGAGAGCATATCATGGTAGAAGGGCACCATGGAAGGATATAGTAGGCGATAGATAGGGATGGAGAAGGAGAAAGAGGCCGGGATGAAGGGAAAAAAAAATCAACATAGAAGCAAGCCAAGTAAACTTTGGTTCATCTTTGGTCCACCATGTTCATTATTGCTATTATGTAAGAAGGGCACCACTGAAGATATCATGGACCAGCATAAGCCTTAGGTCCTGTTTGGAGGAGCTGTTAGTAGTAGAGCTTTTGAAAATAGAGCTGTTAGAAGTAGAGCTGTTTGAAGCAGAGCATTTATAAAAAAACTGTTTGTTGTTTGGTAACTACATTTCTAAAGTGCCGTGGCACTTTAACATATGTTTGATAAACAAACTGAGAAAGTACTTTTGTGTGACAAAATGACCATAAAGGACATTACCAATATTATATAACAGAGTATAATAAAATATAATATGTATTAATATATAAATATATGATATAGTATAATATTAATGTAATGTAATATAATATTATTATAATATAGTACTATAACATTATGTATTATAGAATAATAATTTAATATAATAATAAATTATTTAAATAACATATCAATGTATTTTGATATAATGTAATATAATATTATATTTATAGTATAATACAATAATAAATATATAAAATATTATAATTATTAGTATAAATTAATTTTTCCTCCTTCTAATTGTCACGCCCCGAATTCGGATCATGACACGGCCGTGCTATTGCCAAGTTAAGCATACAATAACACGCAGCCTCTTTAAAACTTCAATTACTAAACAACTATGTTCAGGTATTAAAATCCATACATAGCTTCTAAAAATAATATTATCATTTAATATTTATTATTCCCATAACCCTGAGGCATGTCACGCTCCTTGTTCCTAGCATCTCCTATTCATCTGTAAGAACATAAATAAATGGGTGTGAGCTATAAAGCTCAGTAAGTAACAATGCATAATCTTATCAGATCAAGCATAATATTTTTGTATGCCAATGCACTATTTGAAGAACAAACAGTTGTAATAAAGAAAGCATTTTCCAAATCAAACCAGACGTAAACCTTTTGTCTTTATTCCCTGCTTTAAAATCCGTACTCATCATTATTCTTGCTTTGAAATCCATACTTATCATTATTCATGCTTTGAAATATGTACTATTATTATTATTCATGCTTTGAAATCTGTGCTTGTAATAAAGTAAACATTTTATATAATCAAATCTTTGCCATAATCAAACTAGTTATAAAACTATGCATGTCCATTCATGCAACTTCATAAATATAATTATGCATCATACAACTTTTGCCATTTATGCATCATAAAAACTTTTGCCATATATGCATCATAAAAACTTTTGCCATATATGCATCATAAAAACTTTTGCCATTATTCCATACTTTGAAATTCATACTCTCAGATGATAGTGTAGCTATGGCCGCTCTTATTCCCACGGCAAGGCCTTTACCACTGCAGGGTCATCTTCCAATTACTATTACCCACTGGCGGGGGTCGTAAAGCCAAGTTACTTTTACCCACTGGCGGGGGTCATATGCCTAGTTACTGTTACCCACTGGCGGGGGTCATACATAGCGATCTGAGAGTTCTTAAAACATATCATGCTTTTCATAAATCTTTTCTCATAGATCCATTGGAAAGTGAATAATGGCATCATGCTAATAAAACTCATGATCATGCTGAAAACTTTATTTTTCCATGCATCTTTCTACATCATCATAATCATGTGTACATAATATAATAATAATAATCATGATGGATGCTATGTATCCAAAATCTTGTAATCATTTGCTAACACATGCTTGATCCTAATTTTGTGAAAACATAAATAATCATATACAATTTCATAATCGAGTAATCACAAGTGTTTGATGAAACATAAGATTATATCAGGTACTTTTTCCACAATTCTTATACATAATTCCAATTGCATAAATAATACTTTTTCATCTTATAAAACGTGATACATGATCCATAATAAGATTAAGACAGGTTACTTACCTTAATTTGCTCACCAAATGCCAATTCTCCAATACCTAACAAGATCATTAAATTACATGTCACTTGCACATTTCTATTTATAATCTTAAAGTCATTTATAGCCCATTCTTAGGACTCAATTTCATTTTCGGGTTCATGGCCCAATTCAATTTTTGGTTCAGGCCCATGGCCCAATTCAATTTCTGGTTCTGGTCTAAACTAATTTCTGGTTCGGATTTGATTTCATTTCTGGCTCAGGTCTGATTCAGCTTCTGGCTCAGGTCTGATTCAGCTTCTGGTTCAGGTCTGATCCAGCTTCTGGTTCAGGTCTGAGCCAATTCCACTTCTGGTTTAGACCAAATTGCCCTCTGGTTCAGGTCTGGGCCCATTTGCATTCTGGCTCAGATCTGACCCAATTACTGGTTCAAGTCTGAGTCAATTGCATACTGATTCAAATCTGACCCAATTAATGGTTCAGGCTTTGGTCAATTGTATACTGGTTCAGTTAATTCTGGGTTAAAAATTATTGGGCTCGGACCAGGACCCAGCCCGGCTTCAAGCTTCTAAATCCAAATCTATTTGAAGCCCATCCCGGAATTAGGCCCATTGCGGCCCACAGCATTTTTATTTTATTTTATTTTATTTTCTTCTTTTCTTCTTTTTCTTTTCTTTTCTTTTCTTCTTTTTTTTTCTTTTCTTTTCTTTCTTTTCTTCCTTCTACTTCCCGATCTAAACCCATTTTCTCCGCCTTCTTCTTCCATTTTCCATCCCGATCTCCTCCCCTCTTCTTCTTCTCTCCTCTCATGAGGCAAGGAGGCGGGCGGAGCTCTCGGGATGGAGGCCGCACGAAGCCGGCGGCGCCTCGGCGACCGCGGTCCTGCAGCCAGGCTGGCCGCTCCTCTCCTCCATCTCCGGTGGGGGAGGTGGAGACTCGGCACCGTCGAGAGCACGGAGGGCCTCGGATCATCACGATCCATCCTCTCCGAGGTCTTCGGCTACCCAGTCTAGGGCCACCATCACCGGACTCTCTCTTCTTCCCCTCCTTGACCTCTCCTCTTCCCCTCCTTCCTCGGTGGAAGAAATGGAGCTTGAGGTCACCTACCGAGAGGAAAGGGAAGAGGAAGGGCCTCCACGGTGGTTTAAGGATGTATTGCGGCCGGATCCATGGAATGCTAGGTACGGTTTGGCCACTAAGGGAAGGAGATGATTGGGAGGAGAAGGGTCTTCGGCCATCGACAGCCGGGGTCATGACCGTGGCCGGCTCAAAGGCCGAACACTGCAGGTTGAATCTCCCCCTTCCCTCCTCCTCATCTTCTTCCTTCTCTTCTTCCATTTCTCTTTTGTTTTATTTCCTTCTACCTCTGTTTTGTTATTTCATAGCTACACTAGTTTATGGGCTTACCTAGCTCCGAGGCTGTGAGGCCTTTCCGGCGAGATACTGTATCTCCTCCGGCGGCTCAATTGCGGTGACGAGCTGGGTTGTCTCCTCCTCCGTCGCTCCCGATCCAGCTCCTTTGCACAGAAGGAGAAGGGAATGAGAGGCAGTGAGAGGGTGAGGGCTGAAGCATCTCTGAGAAAAATCCCTAGGTTCTTATAGCCCTGGTGTGGGGGAGAAAAATGGTGGTGATCGTGGCTGTCAGGCGGTTGTAACCGCCTCAGCTGGCGATCACCGCCTCTGGGTCTCCAAATGGGCCGGCCATGTTGGGCTTGGCCCATTAGCTCACTGTCTTATGGGCTGGTCTTCACATTCTTCCCTCCTTAAAAATAATTTCGTCCTCGAAATTTACATACCTTAATTCTTAAACAAATAAAGTTACTTAGTCATTTATCTAACATTCTACCATGTTTCCGCTGCGCACTCTGATTCAAAACACTAAAATCTTTGGATTCAGTAATAACTTTTGATCAAAATACTACTTGTATTATGAACTAAAGAGATCCATATTTTCAATTTTCCAAGTAAAGCCTAAAAAATAAAATCGCTGATTCTTGTCCCCCAATTTACCTCAAATACATCTAATATAGATTAACTCTCAAGTCAATTGTTCCATTCAAAATCATCATATGGGCTCGTTACTATAATTCCAAAATGTATTGAATCTTAATTCTTTTATCAATTCAACTGGACGATTCCAAGTCAAATTCTTATAACTAGAGATTTTTTTTTTTTTAATGCTCCACCAAATTACAAGACTTTAATTCAAATGAGTCAAATCTCAAAGATCTTCCATCATAACCATCTAAGTCTCTAAAATTTAAATTCTTCATGCAAATTTAGGTTTCAACAATACCCTCAACAATATTGTCAAAAGACCCTAGGTTAACTTATAATTCTAAACTTTGAATTGAAATTCCATATACATCATACAGTCCCCGATAAACATGAATAAGATCTATTATTTGGATCCAAAAGCGATAATTAAAATTATTAGTAATTCCACCAAGATGAATACAATAAAATCAACAATAGACCTATTTGCAATAACTCACAATATATTTTTCTTCAACATAAGAGTTTCATTCATACTCCCCAAACATGTTCAAACCTCGAAGAGTATTTTAATTAGGCATCATAAAAATCTTTTATAGCTTAAATCTTAAACAATTTCTTATGAAGAGATCCTAACTTGCCACAAAATGATTAACTTCAAGCTAGAAGTAATATTACAATATACCCCCATAACAAAATGAACTTCCAAATTAACTAATAAACAAATAATTACATTCTATGATAATATTTCATGATCAATTCTCTTTCACTAAATTTTGGTCAAAATCCAATTAATCATAACCTAAAATGTCCACCGAGAGGACTCCCAACATAGCTGATCCACACTTTGGCTACGAGCCCAGTTAGCAAGCATTCCAATTTCAATATCTATCTCCAAAATCAAAGTCTCCACTCAATAATAAAGATCCCTTGTCAAATCATAAACTTAAACTTGAGATTAAGCTAACACATCCAATAGTGTCCTATAATTATGAGAAAAATCTAATAGCCCAATCCAAACATGAAAATTCAAATAACAAGAATTCTCCCATCAACATGCATAGTCTATGGTCTTAAGAATTTAATCCACCAATAGTAATACAACTATTTGCAATATCCAAGTATGCCAATACCAATTATAATCCCCATACGGATTTAACCTTGAAGAACAATCCTTTATAATACTATGAAAAATCTTCCTTGGCTCACTCCAATTCTATGACCAATCCAAGTACAAATCACACTCAATAATCACCTCCAAATCCATAACAATTTTAAACTATCGAGTCGTTTAACCAACATCCGAACATGGTATAACCGCTATACCATGATTAACCTGCTTACACTAATCTTAGGTCAAACATCTCTCATCATGATCAAAAACATCTATTCCCAATCCTTCCATACTCATTGAATACCAAAATCTAGTACTTATATTTTATCACAATGCTTAGCGACCTTTCACCTAAGCACTGAATGTAATTTTACTACTTTTGTCATGTTCCAGGTGATCATAATCTTAAGCTGTGATACATTTCTATTGCAAACCCTAGTGATCTTAAACTTATTCTCTGATTTTAATTTTGTCACAATCCCATGTGATCGTAACTTAAGCTCTGGCAGTTTTCCAATCACAATTCATAATGATCTTAACCTAAGCTTTGATAGTTTTTCTGTCACAATCTCGTCCCTAGAATGGCTTGTATTAGCCCTACATTCCTTCTTTTTGTTGCTCATTGTCACCTAAGACAATATAAACCAACATTATTATTTTGCTATTTTTTTCTTATTATTATTGTTATTCCAATTATGTGAAAGCTAACTTACTACCCATTCCCATGATTAGTCTTAAAGTTTTTAATCATGGTTAAAATTATTGCTCTGATACCACTTAATGTCACGCCCCGAATTCGGATCATGACACGGCCGTGCTATTGACAAGTTAAGCATACAATAACACGCAGCCTCTTTAAAACTTCAATTACTAAACAACTATGTTCAGGTATTAAAATCCATACATAGCTTCTAAAAACAATATTATCATTTAATATTTTATTATTCCCATAACCCTGAGGCATGTCACGCTCCTTGCTCCTAGCATCTCCTATTCATATGTAAGAACATAAATAAATGGGTGTGAGCTATAAAGCTCAGTAAGTAACAATGCATAATCTTATCAGATCAAGTATAATATTTTTGTATGCCAATGCACTATTTGAAGAACAAACAGTTGTAATAAAGAAAGCATTTTCCAAATCAAACCAGACGTAAACCTTTTGTCTTTATTCCCTGCTTTAAAATCCGTACTCATCATTATTCTTGCTTTGAAATCCATACTTATCATTATTCATGCTTTGAAATATGTACTATTATTATTCATGCTTTGAAATCTGTGCTTGTAATAAAGTAAACATTTCATATAATCAAATCTTTGCCATAATCAAACTAGTTATAAAACTATACATGTCCATTCATGCAACTTCATAAATATGATTATGCATCATATAACTTTTGCCATTTATGCATCATAACAACTTTTGCCATATATGCATCATAAAAACTTTTGCCATATATGCATCATAAAAACTTTTGCCATATATGCATCATAAAAACTTTTGCCATTATTCCATACTTTGAAATTCATACTCTCAGATGGTAGTGTAGCTATGGCCGCTCTTATTCCCACGGCAAGGCCTTTACCACTGCAGGGTCATCTTCCAGTTACTATTACCCACTGGCGGGGGTCGTAAAGCCAAGTTACTTTTACCCACTGGCGGGGGTCATATGCCTAGTTACTGTTACCCACTGGCGGGGGTCATACATAGCGATCTGAGAGTTCTTAAAACATATCATGCTTTTCATAAATCTTTTCTCATAGATCCATTGGAAAGTGAATAATGGCATCATGCTAATAAAACTCATGATCATGCTGAAAACTTTATTTTTCCATGCATCTTTCGACATCATCATAATCATGTGTACATAATATAATAATAATAATCATGATGGATGCTATGTATCCAAAATCTTGTAATCATTTGCTAACACATGCTTGATCCTAGTTTTGTGAAAACATAAATAATCATATACAATTTCATAATCGAGTAATCACAAGTATTTGATGAAACATAAGATTATATCAGGTACTTTTTCCACAATTCTTATACATAATTCCAATTGCATAAATAATACTTTTTCATCTTATAAAACGTGATACATGATCCATAATAAGATTAAGACAGGTTACTTACCTTAATTTGCTCACCAAATGCCAATTCTCCAATACCTAACAAGATCATTAAATTACATGTCACTTGCACATTTCTATTTATAATCTTAAAGTCATTTATAGCCCGTTCTTAGGACTCAATTTCATTTTCGGGTTCATAGCCTAATTCAATTTCTGGTTCAGGCCCATGGCCCAATTCAATTTCTGGTTCTGGTCTAAACTAATTTCTGGTTCGGATTTGATTCCATTTCTGGCTCAGGTCTGATTCAGCTTCTGGTTCAGGTCTGATCAAGCTTCTGGTTCAGGTCTGAGCCAATTCCACTTCTGGTTTAGACTAAATTGCCCTCTGGTTCAGGTCTGGGCCCATTTGCATTCTAGCTCAGATCTGACCCAATTACTGGTTCAAGTCTGAGTCAATTGCATACTGGTTCAGATCTGACCCAATTAATGGTTCAGGCTTTGGTCAATTGTATACTGGTTCAGTTAATTCTGGGTTAAAAATTATTGGGCTCGGACCAGGACCCAGCCCGGCTTCAAGCTTCTAAATCCAAATCTATTTGAAGCCCATCCCGGAATTAGGCCCATTGCGGCCCACAGCATTTTTATTTTATTTTATTTTATTTTCTTCTTTTCTTTTCCTTCTTTTCTTCTTTTTCTTTTCTTTTCTTTTCTTCTTTTTTTTTCTTTTCTTTTCTTTCTTTTCTTCCTTCTACTTCCCGATCTAAACCCATTTTCTCCGCCTTCTTCTTCCATTTTCCATCCCGATCTCCTCCCCCTCTTCTTCTTCTCTCCTCCCATGAGGCAAGGAGGCGGGCGGAGCTCTCGGGATGGAGGCCGCTCGAAGCCGGCGGCGCCTGCAGCGACCGCGGTCCTGCAGCCAGGCTGGCCACTCCTCTCCTCCATCTCCGGTGGGGGGGGGGAGACTCGGCACCGTCGAGAGCATGGAGGGCCTCGGATCATCACGATCCATCCTCTCCGAGGTCTTCGGCTACCCAGTCTAGGGCCACCATCACCGGACTCTCTCTTCTTCCCCTCCTTGACCTCTCCTCTTCCCCTGTTGCCCAGTAGATACAACCCAAGAGGAGGGGTGAATTGGGTCTTTTAAAACTTTTAACCTACTTCTGAAAGTTTTTGATTAATTATGCTAAGTTGTATGGATGCACAGTGAAAGTCAAACTTAGCAACAGTTTGATGTATAGAATGTGACTTCATTGAATATGCTTGCAACTAAAGGATGCGCGGATAACAGTTAAGCAAGCACTCTATCTAAGTAAGTAAGTGTGTTAGTTAGACAATGACAGGAGGCATTACAAACACAACAAACATATAGTGGTTCGGTGCACCCCAGCACCTACATCCACTCCCCAAGACCTCTTGGGAATTTCACTATAATCCTATAGATTACAGCCGATTGTTTTACAAGCTCACAACCCAACTTGTTGTTTTACGAGCGCACAACGAACTCGGTCGGTTTTCCCAGGCTCACCGACTAGAACCACCCCGATTGTTTTTCCGGGATCACAATCAAACCCTTACACCGTTGGTTTCAACCTAGGCTCACCAACAAACCTCTCACCGTTGGTTTTCCCTTTGGCTCACCAACAAACCTTAACCCCTTGATTCAATCCCTTGATTGAATCAAGTTACAAGATATTAAAAACAAAGTTTAAAACAAATCAAAGCTTCTTAAACAAGCAAATATAACAATATAAACAAAATAGTGTAAAGAAAAGCCCTCAACCGAGTTTTGAAGATGAAGGAGCTCGGCTTCTTCTTTACTTGACCCTCTTCTGATTTGGCACGAAGTAGAGGATCTCCGAGGCAGCACACGGATGAAGAGGAAGCTTTGTGATTCACTTGGATGCTCTTCTTCTCTCTATTTTGCTTTGAATGGCCCTTTTGTGCTTATGGGAGATTTTCCTTGTTATCTCTTTGGAATCTCTTTCCTAAATGTTCTCTCCCACTTCCATAAGTTCTCCCCTAGCTCTCTTCTTGTTTTTTTATAGCTTTAGATGGTGTGGAAACAAGAATATAGCCGTTAGAGACAAAAATAGAGCCGTTGGACATAGTCTGCACTTCCTGACAATATTACCGTTGGGATCGGAGTCGACTCGCGCGATCAGGAGTCGACTCGTCTGTTGCAGGAGTCGACTCGTGCTTTACTGGAGACGACTCGGCCACTGTTCCAAATTTGAATTATTGTGCATCCTCGACTGGGAGTCGACTCGTCTTAACCCGGAGTCGACTCGCCAACATCTGGAGCTGACTTGGCATCTTCGGAGTCGGCTCATCCCATGAATTCAGAGGACATACTTTCTGATTTTCTTCCTCGAGTCGACTCGGATTCTCTTGGAGTCGACTCGGCTCTCAGAGCCCGAAAACTGATCCTCTGTATTTTGGGGTCGCGCTGCCTTGGAGTCGAGTCGAACTGTATTGGAGTCGACTCACCTATCAGAGACGAAAATACCGTCTTCTGTCTTTGGGGTTGCGCTATCTTGGAGTCGACTCGTACTTTGTGGGAGTCGACTCGAATCTCAGTGTCCGAAAAACTGCTCTCTGACTTTTCCCTTGTGTAACACTGAGAGTCGACTCTCGCTTTCTTTGGAGTCGACCAGCCAACCATCGGAGTCGACTCGCGTTCCACAGGAGTCGACTCGAATCTCAGGGTCGAAAATCGCTCTCTGACTTTCGCCTTGTTTTCCTTAGGAATTGACTTGCCAGCTATTGGAGTCGACTCGAATTCTTCAGGAGTCGACTCGCCTCTCAGGGTCCAAAATATCTTTTCTGTCTTTCTGTCTTGTTACTCCCTGGAGTCGACTCGTTCTACTATGGAGTCGACTCGGCAAGCATCGGAGTCGACTCGCGCTCTTCAGGAGTCGACTCGTTGACAGGTTCTGAGATGAATCTTTCTGTCCGGCTGTCTGTTGCTCCTTGGAGTCGACTCGGAACTGTAGGAGTCGACTCGAGTGCCTTTCCTTTGAATTTTTCTTAAAACTTGCTCTTCTAAATTGAATCCTTTGAACTTGAGACTTGGGCCAATAAATTGTAGCTTTCTTCCAACTTTTCTTGAGAGCTTTGGAGGCCTTCTTGTGTTCTTCCAACTTGTTATGTTTCTAGCAAAATAAATATCTTTCTTCTTGCAACACAAACATTAGTATTTATACTTCAAGGTTTTGTGATCATCAAAATCAATCTTTAAATCAAAATAAAAACATATATATTTAAGAACATACTTCATGATAATGCTTTAGATTTAATCAGCTTAACACAATCAACATATTTCAATTTAAGCTGATTTGTATTCAATACAAAACACAAAGCATTATGAGCATATACTTAGATATTTCTCCCCCTTTTTGACAACATCAAAAAGATAGTGAAACATTAAGCACAAAGATCAGAATACTCAAATAAGATTAATCATATATGAATCATATATGAATCATATAACTCAAGGCAATAATATTAGAATCAGATTAATGAGTATAGATCAGAGCCAATTAAGATAATTTCAGAGCAAAACACATCGAATGTGATTTCAAGAAGTTTTCTAATTTGATACCACAGATAGTTTTCTAATTAAGTGTAGGTGGAATCTTTCTTAAGTTAATTCAAGAAGTACCACAAATGATATTCAAGGAAAACACGAATGGAAATCTAACCTCTCTTCAATAATAAGTATGAAAGCTTGTTCATTTAAGATCTTTTGCCCAATCTATTAAGTATTTTATCAACATGAGAGCAATTTAATTGATTTTCAGAGTAAAAGATCAAAACTTATATATTTGAAAGACATATCATCATGTTGGATCATTAATTCTTAATGACTTCAAGGTTCTTTTATGATAATAAGAGCATTGGGGCACAAATACCAAAATATGAATTCATGCAATTTATGATTCATCTCAGAGCTCTTTTAAAGACTTTCTTTTGTTCTTTTAGAAAATAAGCACAATTTGATACATAAAAAAAAATATGAATTGGCACACAATTTAAGTTCTAAAGAGCAAGCCAATTTGGACTCATTAGTAAATTTCAAAATAGATTTTCTAAGAGATACAAAAAAATTCAACACGTTATTCTCCCCCTTTTTCATTAAGTTAGAGGCTCTTAAGATCAACTGTTTGACTTGCAATTTGGTTCATGATGTATGCATAAGAAATATTAACCAAATAACAATCCTCAAGGTGTATCATAAAGATTTTTGCGATTAAGTTCCATAATACCTCTCCTTCTGAAATTTTCTTTCTCCCCCTCAATTGATTATTCCATTTAACAGTTTAGAGTTTGAAGATAATGTTCAATAAAATTGTCAATCTCAAAAATATGTTTTCCATAAGTTTCAGCTTATTTTCATAAGACTTAAGGTATGAGATAAGACAACCTTTATAGAACTCTTCTCAAGGCATAAACTTATAATTAAAGCAAGTATTGCATTATAAGGAGGTTCATCAAAATCAATCCATAAAAATCAAGGTATGCTTCAAATTGAAGTAACTTTAGGATAAGATATCTAAAGCTCCCCCTCAAAAGATGCATACTTCTTTAATCATTCTTTTCTTTTGTTGAATTTCAGATTTTAATGTTAAATGTGAATAAACCTGAAACTTTATGATATCAAGAATGTAGAGTGATCTAGAATTATTCAAAATTTATAGTAATCACTCTTTCTAATCCTTTAAGAACAAGTTATGCTTTCTCCTAATCTTAGAGAAAAATGTATAGAAATATTAATCAGAAAATGATTCATTTGAAGCTCAGTTTCTTTCAAAGGCATTTACATTTTCTTTCTTTTAGAATCATTCGAGTGAGCTGAAATATTTCTTGCTTTAAGATCATTCACTCTATTCTGTCTTTAATAATGTAGGAGAGAAAAACATATAGATGATCATTGAAATATATATATTTATAGAACTCAATTTCTTAATCATAGTTTTTCAGCAATGTATACATGAAGCACAATAAATATTTTTAATATCAAAATAAAATCATATATTTAAAAATATTTGCTTGCAATCAAGATCATTGATCATTTAGACCAATATTAGTAGATTTTAATGATAAGAAAGGATATGTTTCGGATGCGTATCGGAGCAATCAGCCAAGACATCAAAATTAATTCTGTTTTTCTTAAATTAAGATTTTATTTAGAAATCATATTGAGTTTAAGCTTTTATACAAAATCATATTCTGAATTACATAGGATTTTCAATAGAGGCTTTCAAAATCATAATTTGAGATATGTATCTTCCACATTATAGCTCATCTTAAATCATTACGATTGAAAACACATATTTCAAACATATAAGAGCATATTCAGAATATTTGTATTTATGTTGAGTTTTGGTACGAATTAGAACATTATATACCAAATTTAAGCAAGTTGAAGGATAAAACAAACTCAATTCATTTTGCCTAAATAGAGATATCCTTCTCTTCCCTTTTTACAAATTTTATTCATCTTTCAGATTTTAACGATGATTGTGAACGACAAATCTGAAATTTCTTTTTAATAATACCCAAAAAAAAAAATTTATGTAGTATTCCAAACATTCAATCAAATTATCCAAGCATGAAGCATTGAGAACCCATAATTTAAACCATCATGCCATATGCAAAGTATACTGTGTGCTAAGTCATGCATTAAAATATTAAGAACAAGCATGTCAAGGATCAAAATCAATTCTTTTTCAAATAAACTCCCCCTATTTAAATATTATCTTGCAATGATTTCATCCTTAAAGTGTGTTTTCAAATGATTAAAAATTTGACTTGATTCTTCTTATATACTTTCATTAACTTTGTCTTTCATTTTTACTTTCTTATGCTCTATACTCTATTTGCTCCCTATCCGGTGGAGTTGGGAAGGGGCACGAGGTACTACCAGTAGCCTCCCTCTTGTGCCGTCCCTAATATGCCCTACACCAAATAATTGGGTCAAATAGTGCCGGGTACTACCACTAGCCTTCCCGTTGGCACCATCCCTATGATGAGCAATATAGAAAGTTTAAAATGTTTACTTCAAACTCTTCCTGTTTAAGTGTAATTAATTATGGATTTTATCCCTTCCAAAAGAGTGCTCACCCAAGTCTCATAAGTGTGCCGAATATATTATGTTTGTTTTGCTTTTCCTTAAGATTGGAGTACTTGCCTTGCTTAGATTTTTCATCTCTTGAATAATGTCCACTTTCTTTTCTTTATCTCTCTCTCTTTTTGTTATTCCCAAGTAATTTACATGAAAGAGCAGAATAAAGAAATAATCTTATGTATCATATAGATGTATATCATGCAAACAACATTTTCATTATGCTCATGGATTCATAACTTCTCACAAGTTATTTTACATCAAAATTTTAAGCATATACTTGTGTATTTCATGGTTATGATATAGTCAAAGATATATTTTAGTTTGTGCAAACCATGAAACAATTTCTAAGAGCATAAGTCAATCAATATATATAGAGACATGATATCAAAAATTAATAATTAAAGACCTTAATCATGCCATAATAGGATTTAAGTTATTGACTTTGCTCAATTAATTTATGAGAGAAGTATCTAGAATTACCAATTCATTCTGCATTCTTCAGCAAATATCTACTAGATTTCTTACGTGTGAACTTTTGGCTGAAGAAGATCCTCTCTCTTGTTTGCATGTGAATGTTTATTGTATCTTACGTGGAGATATCCTTCAAGTTGAAATCTCTCATTTTCTTGCTCAAGGATCCTGCATTATTAACAAAATTCTTTTCTTTCTTGAAAGAGAGTTATTAGTTTCTTCAAGATACAAAACATTCATATAGCATATTTTTAACTAGGTAACTCAACCTAAGATATGATAATAATTGAATGTTGAGTCACTTTACTCAAGAGATTGCCTAAATATAAGCAAACATATGTCACTTGAACTAAAGAGATAGTTTCATTAACCAAGACTGTTCAAGGACAAGCATGTGAAGCAATAGGAAGATTCATCAAGGTCAAATTAATTTCTTATTTTCAACATCAATTTAGCTTAGATTCTATTTGCTTAAGATAATTATCAATAAGGCATGCTAGCTAAGTTTTGATCAAATTGCCTTAAACAATTGTTTCTATCAAAATTCAAATTATGATTCATTTGTTATCAATAAATTATGATTCATTAGAGTTAGATTGAAGTCTTGCACAAGGGCACATAATGATCACACAATCTGGTCTATTAGGTATATGATAAAATAATTATTCTATCATGCTTTTGATGCTTGTTCCAAATCACAAATTGTTTTATCATATTTGTAATGTGTAATCTTTAAATATGGTGGTTATTTTATATAGATCTCCTTTTTTTTAATGAAATAACCACATAGGAGTGAATTCTACACATTCATTTGACAGATTATAAAGCTCATGAAGCAAACAAATGATAATGGTGATCTTTACTTCTAATCATGCAAAAGTCTTATCAAGATCTATTTCATCTTTTCTTGATTTAGTCTTTTAGTAGTTATCAATTTTTCTTTATTGAGTGCATTTCTGAAAAACTCAATTTGGTTCTAATTATTAACAAGTTTTCAGATTGTTAGACGTAAAAGATTAACCATATACATATATAATCTAATTTTAGTATCTTGATAATAAATCGTTAGTCTCATAGAGAATAAAATGAATTCATATTTCTACAACTAGAATCTTTTCATGAATGTTCTATATGCATTGCTTGATGAATGATATCCAAAGATAAAAATATCTGTATCAGATTTGGCATTATTTTCAAAAGACCATATCAAGCATATCATAAGTTACTGAAAAATATGAAAGATATGCAATAGATCATTTTCTATTTTTCAGAAGATCAAATGGAGTTTTCATCAATAATAGACCTAATAGATACCATATATATGACAAGCAATGATGATAGCTTTTAATCAGACTATCATACAACATTGCCTTCTTCATTTCTTCAAGGATTCTATTGATCCTATTTTAACTTATGGTGTTCTTGGTGCAGAAGCAATTGCATTCTATATTATCTTCTGTGCACAACTTAATACAAAATTGGTTTTCAACACTATGCCATGATTCATAGTTTGCAAACCTTTTTCATTTGATTTCTTTTTGTGAGTTTGTGCCAATGCAGAAAATATTTCAATTTAAGTGCCAAGAACAAAACCAATGTAAGCTTTTGAAAACTTAGTGTTGGAAACAACATTTTTAGATTTAAAAATTGATTTTTGTTTGTTTCCTTAGTTAACATGCATAGTAAACTTTGACCTTTCAGAAGATACTCTAAGGAAGCCAAAGGCAAGGTCTTTTGAGATTAAGTACATACTAGCATGAGTTGATTTTATATCCAAAATGGTTTCTTTAATCTTGGTATTCATAGTGCATATATTCAAAGGTATACCAAGTGCACATTTTCATATCTATGATCAATAAACAATAATGCCATGGATAAAAACTCTCAACCAAGCATATAGAGAATTCATAGAGTTATTCTTAATAAATTGATTAATCATTTAGCAACTTATTCAATAATGAGTAAAGTATCCTATAGAAAGATGGAGAAATTTGAAGTTATTTCTTCTATTTTAATTATTTTTCTTGATTACATTTAAGTTTCATTCTTTAATATATGTCTAGAGCACCCAATGTCCAATTTAACATCTTTTGTTGGAGCCTTGAGTGCTAGACACACCTGCAGAAAATATTTAGATTTTCAGCTTAGGAACCCAAGCGCTTTTGGGTCCTTGCAGGTTAGCTATTATTGTTCCTTTTGGAACCCATATTTTCTTAATAGCTATTTTGTCCATAGGCTTGCAGATTTTAGGACTACAAGAAGTGTATTTCTGCATCTTCTTATTAAATTTAACAAACATGGATTTAACATGAGTGGTAGATAATCCTTCAGTTTTCTGTTTTTACCTTTTAGGTTTATCAAATTTGTAATGTACAGATTTAGGAACAGAAGAGATTTTGCATAACCTTTGTTCCTGTTTATCAGCATTATAAGAATCTATTTTAAAATGATTAGAAACTGTTTTAACAAACATATTCTTGAAAAATTTTTGGGTGTACCAAGGTTGACATCCCAATCCAATATTATCAAATTCAGCTCTTTGATTATTTATCATTAGATTCAACTTTTCAGAGCTCAAAGTAAATCTTTCAACAACAGGTTTTAATTTGTCAACTTCTTTAGTTAATCTTTTGTTATCTTCTGAAAGCAATTCATTATTTTTCTTAAGTTTATCATGGCTTTCAGTGAGAAGTTGGTTTTTCTGATTTAGTTCTTGATTTTCTTTAATTAAGATTTCGGTTTTACTAGTTAGTTTCAGTTTTTCATCTATTAGAATTTGATTTTCATTCTTCAAGTTCTTGTTCTTACAAACAAGTTTCTTATATTCTAAATACAAATCAGAAAAGGCATCGTGAAGTTCATCAAATGTAAAATTGCTTTCAGTTTCAGCATGTACCTCATGTGCCATGAAATATGAATTTGCAATATGATACTGCTCTTCTTCTACACATGATGTTTTAGATTTGTTAGTGCATTCATATTTGTCTTCAAGCATATTCCATATTTCTTTAGCAGTCATGCAAGAAGATATGCAATTAAACTCATTCCTATCTAATGCACAATATAATAGGTTCATGGCTTTTGAATTTTGTTGAACCATTTTCTCATTATGACTAGTGTTTGTGTGTGTTCCATTGACTATAATGCTCCATAAATTATAATCAAGTGATTGTATAAAAATGCGCATGCGTGCTTTCCAATGTGTATAGTTTATGCCATTAAATAGTGGAGGTCTATCAATTAATTGTCCCTCTCCTAGAAAACTATCTATTTGAGTTGTCATGATCTTTGGCTCTAGTCGGTTAAGACTACAAATAATATTTGAGCACCTGCTCTGATACCACTTGTTGCCTAGTAGATACAACCCAAGAGGGGGGGTGAATTGGGTCTTTTAAAACTTTTAACCTACTTCTGAAAGTTTTTGATTAATTATGCTAAGTTGTATGGATGCACAGTGAAAGTCAAACTTAGCAACAGTTTGATGTATAGAATGTGACTTGATTGAATATGCTTGCAACTAAAGGATGCGCGGATAACAGTTAAGCAAGCACTCTATCTAAGTAAGTAAGTGTGTTAGTTAGACAATGACAGGAGGCATTACAAACACAACAAACATATAGTGGTTCGGTGCACCCCAGCACCTACATCCACTCCCCAAGACCTCTTGGGAATTTCACTATAATCCTACAGATTACAGCCGGTTGTTTTACAAGCTCACAACCCAACTTGTTGTTTTACGAGCGCACAACGAACTCGGTCGGTTTTCCCAGGCTCACCGACTAGAACCACCCCGATTGTTTTTCCGGGATCACAATCAAACCCTTACACCGTTGGTTTCAACCTAGGCTCACCAACAAACCTCTCACCGTTGGTTTTCCCTTTGGCTCACCAACAAATCTTAACCCCTTGATTCAATCCCTTGATTGAATCAAGTTACAAGATATTAAAAACAAAGTTTAAAACAAATCAAAGCTTCTTAAACAAGCAAATATAACAATATAAACAAAATAGTGTAAAGAGAAGCCCTCAACCGAGTTTTGAAGATGAAGGAGCTCGGCTTCTTCTTTACTTGACCCTCTTCTGATTTGGCACGAAGTAGAGGATCTCCGAGGCAGCACACGGATGAAGAGGAAGCTTTGTGATTCACTTGGATGCTCTTCTTCTCTCTATTTTGCTTTGAATGGCCCTTTTGTGCTTATGGGAGATTTCGCTTGTTATCTCTTTGGAATCTCTTTCCTAAATGTTCTCTCCCACTTCCATAAGTTCTCCCCTAGCTCTCTTCTTGTTTTTTTATAGCTTTAGATGGTGTGGAAAAAAGAATATAGCCGTTAGAGACAAAAATAGAGCCGTTGGACATAGTCTGCACTTCCTGACAATATTACCGTTGGGATCGGAGTCGACTCGCGCGATCAGGAGTCGACTCGTCTGTTGCAGGAGTCGACTCGTGCTTTACTGGAGACGACTCGGCCACTGTTCCAAATTTGAATTATTGTGCATCCTCGACTAGGAGTCGACTCGTCTTAACCCGGAGTCGACTCGCCAACATCTGGAGCTGACTTGGCATCTTCGGAGTCGGCTCATCCCATGAATTCAGAGGACATACTTTCTGATTTTCTTCCTCGAGTCGACTCGGATTCTCTTGGAGTCGACTCGGCTCTCAGAGCCCGAAAACTGATCCTCTGTATTTTGGGGTCGCGCTGCCTTGGAGTCGACTCGAACTGTATTGGAGTCGACTCACCTATCAGAGACGAAAATACCGTCTTCTGTCTTTGGGGTTGCGCTATCTTGGAGTCGACTCGTACTTTGTGGGAGTCGACTCGAATCTCAGTGTCCGAAAAACTGCTCTCTGACTTTTTCCTTGTGTAACACTGAGAGTCGACTCTCGCTTTCTTTGGAGTCGACCAGCCAACCATCGGAGTCGACTCGCGTTCCACAGGAGTCGACTCGAATCTCAGGGTCGAAAATCGCTCTCTGACTTTCGCCTTGTTTTCCTTAGGAATTGACTTGCCAGCTATTGGAGTCGACTCGAATTCTTCAGGAGTCGACTCGCCTCTCAGGGTCCAAAATATCTTTTCTGTCTTTCTGTCTTGTTACTCCCTGGAGTCGACTCGTTCTACTATAGAGTCGACTCGGCAAGCATCGGAGTCGACTCGCGCTCTTCAGGAGTCGACTCGTTGACAGGTTCTGAGATGAATCTTTCTGTCCGGCTGTCTGTTGCTCCTTGGAGTCGACTCGGAACTGTAGGAGTCGACTCGAGTGCCTTTCCTTTGAATTTTTCTTAAAACTTGCTCTTCTAAATTGAATCCTTTGAACTTGAGACTTGGGCCAATAAATTGTAGCTTTCTTCCAACTTTTCTTGAGAGCTTTGGAGGCCTTCTTGTGTTCTTCCAACTTGTTATGTTTCTAGCAAAATAAATATCTTTCTTCTTGCAACACAAACATTAGTATTTATACTTCAAGGTTTTGTGATCATCAAAATCAATCTTTAAATCAATCTTTGGGTCATCATCCCCTCCTTCCTCGGTGGAAGAAATGGAGCTTGAGGTCACCTACCGAGAGGAAAGGGAAGAGGAAGGGCCTCCACGGTGGTTTAAGGATGTATTGCGGCCGGATCCATGGAATGCTAGGTACGGTTTGGCCACTAAGGGAAGGAGATGATTGGGAGGAGAAGGGTCTTCGGCCATCGACAGCCGGGGTCATGACCGTGGCCGGCTCAAAGGCCGAACACTGCAGGTTGAATCTCCCCCTTCCCTCCTCCTCATCTTCTTCCTTCTCTTCTTCCATTTCTCTTTTGTTTTATTTCCTTCTACCTCTGTTTTGTTATTTCATAGCTACACTAGTTTATGGGCTTACCTAGCTCCGAGGCTGTGAGGCCTTTCCGGCGAGATACTGTATCTCCTCCGGCGGCTCAATTGCGGTGACGAGCTGGGTTGTCTCCTCCTCCGTCGCTCCCGATCCAGCTCCTTTGCACAGAAGGGAATGAGAGGCAGTGAGAGGATGAGGGCTGAAGCATCTCTGAGAAAAATCCCTAGGTTCTTATAGCCCTGGTGTGGGGGAGAAAAATGGTGGTGATCATAGCTGTCAGGCGGTTGTAACCGCCTCAGCTGGCGATCACCGCCTCTGGGTCTCCAAATGGGCCGGCCTTGTTGGGCTTGGCCCATTAGCTCACTGTCTTATGGGCTGGTCTTCACACTAATGACCATTTATCTCTCTAACAAATAGAGAGAAAGGAAGAAGAAGATTGAGAGGGAAAGGAAGAAAGGAAGAGGCGGGATAAAGATTTTGGGGAAAAAAGTGTGATTTAAATGGGAATATTTTGGTCCAAAAAACAGTTTCTCGACAAAGCTGAAAACTGCATTTTCGGAAAGCTCCAAATTGGAGCTTCTCCCCAAAAGCTGTTTTCAGCTTCCTGCAAAAACTGAAATAGCTTTCCAAAAATTTTACCAAATACCATTTTTTATATCTAAAAGTACTTTTGAAGGGGCAGAAAGTACTTTTTAGCCCTCCAAAAGCTCCTCCAAACAGGGCCTTAACCAATAGTTCTATAAATGCACGATATGTGAGGTATTTTGCCATTGCTCTAATTTCCTCGATTACTATCTCACTTGTCGATTGAATCTCCAATTTTAACTTAGTGTTCCAGGTAAATTAGGAATGGTTAGTTTTGTTAGCACGATCCACCTTCAAACACAAGGGAGAAAGAGATATTCATCCAATGCAACAGGAAACTAGAGAGTAAGCTTCAAATCTACAAAGCAAATAGAAAGTGTTTGATCTTTTATATGTTGGCTTCTTGGATTGTTGCAAGTAATTGTTTGGCTTTATGTTGAAATTAAGGGACTATAGTTTGTGGTAGGGGTGTGCATGTGTTGGTGGTTCAGTTTGGAGATATATCTAAAATCAAAACAATGTAAACTGGTTTCTACCACCAACAACTAAAACTGAAACTCGACCGCGCGCGCGCGCACGCAAACCGAATCCAAACTATTTATTTTTCAATTCAACACTTTCTAAATTGACACCAAACCGAATTTAAAAAAAAACAAATATAAACCGAACTGGAGGGACTAATTTAGGTTGGCTTTGCAATTTAGATAGCTTTTTGCACACCCCTAGTTTATGGTTCGTTAAGAGAATTTTCAAGGATGGTTATGTATGAGGGTTCAATATCAATGGAGTCCCAGGTTAAATATTTTGCGGACTGAGGGAATTATACAATGGGATCATGTGTTGAGCTAATATTATACGTAATGAACTATCTATGCAATAACAACCAAATTGCTAGCTTTCCTTTCTCTTTTGGCAATTTACTGATGCAAGCCTAACTTGATGCATTAAAAGCAATGAGCAATCCCAAACTAACCTTCCATTCAAATTCTCTACTAGAACAACCAAAGCTTTTTGATCCCAAGCAAGTTCAAAATATCCTAGATATTTCTAAGCCAAACCCCCAAGACATATATCCCACCTAGAAAATTACGGTTCACCCCTCATACTCTTTCCAAGTTCCACACACAATCCCTCTGCTTTTATATAGTTGCACTTAAGGGTCGTTTGGTAACCCCAACAGGATCACCACGGTGATCTAAGATCTCCGGTAATCCGAATGCTGAGGTGATTTGATCCTAGTGATCTAAGATCAATGTGTTTGGTAGGCCATGGTCCAGTGATTAAAAATCTCCGGATATCCATGAATAACTTGTTTGATATGGTACGAAGATCCAAGATTACCTACCACATAATATCACAAATACCCCTAATATATCTTAGATGGATTTTTTATGTATTTTTAATTTTCATGAATCAAAAATGTAGTCAATATGCTAATTCCTATAATAGCTCCATAATTTTGTCACATATTCTACTTTTAGTAGCCCTTATCATATATTTATTAATCATATAAAATATATTATAATAAAATATTAGTATATATATCAATATATTAAGTATTAATATATTCTATAAAAATATATTTATTACTCCTATAAATTATTAATCTTATAAAAATATGTTATTTTTCATTATAGAATTAATATTTTTATTTATACTTATAACAGATTTTTTAATACTAATAATTATTTTGATTAAAAAATAAGGTAAATAGGAGTAATATATTAAATAATTTCATTATATAAATATAAAATATAATAATATATTTCTACTATAATTTAAATTATCCTTCAATAATAATAGAATAAAAATATGATTAGTAATATATTATAATAATATTATATATATATCATTTATATAATATATAATATCAACATAATATATATATATATATAACATTGACATAATATATTAATGGTATATTGATATATCAATTTTTCTGCTATATTGAGATATATTTTTGTCTTTAACTTTCAACCTAGGATCACTGCCCTATCACTGTCCTGGGATGATCTTGGATTTCCAACCTCAAGGATGGATATCCCATCACCGAGTTGGGCGGTGATTTGAGAAGTGGAGGTAATTTAGTATCACTGCCACGTAAGATCACCGTGATGCAACCAAACGCAGTGATCTCATCATCTCCACCCATATCATCCTTGATTCTGGGACGATCACTCCATACCAAATGCCCCCTTACACCCTTCTACTTTAACCGAGTCATGCCCACACCCCCTTATGCTTAGAAATGGCAAAGATTGGGCTCATCCACAACCAAACAGTAGAGAAACACATACCGGCAGCACTTTAGGTACATGTTGAATTGACAATTCATATCGAAAACAATATCCATCTGTTGAATTAACAATGCATACCAAATGCAATACCAAACTTCTGTAATTATGAATTCACCCTTAGAAAGGCATGGATGTCAGAGACTTGTCAAAAGGAAAGATATCTACTGGCTTCCAGTTCTTATGGCATGATTTTGGCTGCAAGACTTATATATGCTATCATAGTCTGTCCTCCAGAACAAATACCCATGAAACACAGTGCCTGATGATGAAGAGCCACAAAGCTTTACTCTGACTTTTCATGTCGAAAATATATTGTCTGTGGCTGAATCAAGTAGGAACCATCATGTTGTCCTCCATACTCCTCATAAACTTCGGGATACAAATATAGCACTCTCATAGTCTTTGGCTGTTTAATAGTCATAAACAAACTTGTAACATATCCATCGTTTTTTTGGTCGAAATAACATATGCATTTGTTGAACCAACACATCAAACTAATATGCACCATGAAGCCATCACAACCAAATAAGAAATCATCATGGCCTTTTGATCTCTTTTCTCGTGAGTTCTCCTGTCCATCTCCTCAAGCTAGGATATGGCCAGTAAAGTCATTCATGCTCATGCATCAACATAACATATGCCCATCATGACTATCTGCAAACAACTACTATAGTCCCCAGGCGACAACAAAATGGCAGTGTGTCAAATTATCATGGGCAAAGTTTCACTTATAATAACAAGTTTTTCAAGTTTATAACATCATCTTCATGAACCGTGCTTCCCATCTCGATACAATGATTTTGTTCTTAAATTTAATGTTCTCATCCAATACATCCTTGGGGCACCATATACTCTTCTGGAAATCCATATAGAAGACCAGTATAGTACATCAATGAACTTTAAGTAGGGAAATACTGGTAACTGTAAAACCCCTAAATTCTGACATATATCAAAGAAACAAATTGCTTGCCTATGCAAATGTTTAGCAACGAAGCACATTACACATGCTAGGAAGACAAAAATTTAACCCATCCTTATTCCATGGAGATAGAAGGGCCTTCTACTAGAGATGAGTATAATCAACTCAATGCAAAATTAGAACATCCATGATTGATAAATTGACAGGCATAAAATTCTGTTTCAGTTTTCATCTCAGAAAAAAAAAAATTTTGCATACCAAGCTAAGAGTTTTCCTTCCCCACTGAAAAAGAAACCACTCATTTATCATGATTGTCTACTTTTTTACTTTCAGTTTCCTTCTGTTTACAACTCATGCTTTCTCTTCATAAGGGAGTCATAGTTCTTTTTAATGTATATTACAAAATGGAGAATTAATACAACTGTCTAATTTGATTGACTAAAAGACTTTTCATATTGAAAAGAGGATTACAAAATTGAATTTCATTGATAAAACAATCACCCGAAAATTAGATGATTGATAGTACTAATAATCTAGGAATATAGAACCAACACAAAGATGCCATGCATTGAAAAATCATGTCAGATTGATTGCATTAAGTGCGGAAGGTAAGAAAATAATTAGATGTCAGTCTTTACACAAATTTAAATTGGGAAAGTGAGAGGCGGTACTCAAAAAACTGGCACTTTTCTGTGATCAAGCATTCATCACCATCCTCAGCAATATGTTTATTGAAATCTTCCTCACCTTGGCACAGAAAGTGCTTTCCATTACATTTGATGGCTTACCCTGAGGCGGTGAGAGCCAATGTCCCACCACCGTTATCCCTAACACGCGGACATCTCACAAAGAGTAGGCATGAGATAAATCCCTTTCCCATCCCTTCCTCCATTGTTCCCTACCTCCAAATTCTCCAACCATTCATCTCCTTGATAAATCAACTTCAATATACAGACATATTAGGATAATTGACTAAACTGGTCTTAGTGGTCTAGCGAAATTACCCACTGAAGCAAGGAGTTCCACTTGAAGAGTTCAGCTTATATTTGCAACAATGCATGTATATCAAGTGCTTTAAAGAAAATATACGTAATAGCTATATGTGCATATGCACAGAAATTAAAAGGTTGGCTAGGATTTGACATGGAAAGGAAAGAAATGTTTCCAAGTATTCTCAATTAGAGAGACAATATTGACCTCATGCACTTCTCAACTAGAGAAAGGAAAAGATCATTTGAACATTCACTTAACTATTTCGGTCTTCTAAAAATGCTACAACCATCCTAAAATACTTTCAACTGATTATAGAAATGTAACATTTTTGACTTCTCAGATTAACTGAATATAGGAATCCAACACTTTCTCTAATTAAGTGGGCTAAATGTAAAATATCACTTTTTTGGCCTGCTTTCTGCCAGAAGTGACAGAATGGAAATCATTAAGGCCCTGTTTGGGGAAAATTTTGGAGGGCCAAAAAGCACTTTCGAGCTCTCCAAAAGTACTTTTAGATAAAAAATGGTGTTTGGTAAAATTTTTAGAAAGTTGTTTCAGCTTTTGCGGGAAGCTGAAAACAGCTTTTGGGGAGAAGCTCCAATTTGGAGCTTTTCGAAAGTGTTGTTTTCAGCTTTGTCGGAAAGCTGTTTTTGGGACCAAAATACCCCCATTTAAATCACACTTTTTTTCCCAAAATCCTCATCCCGCCTCTTCCTCTCTCACCCATTCTCTCCCTCCCCCTCTCTATCTTCTTTTTCCTCTCAACGCCGCCACCTCTGTTCCTTCTTCTTCTTCTTTTTTTTTCTTTTTTTTTTGTTTTGGGAGCTCGTGGCTGCCCATGGTGGCAGCCACCACGCCGGCCACCACCCATGGCTGGCGACCCCTCTATATTTCAATGAAATAAAATAATAAATAAATAAAATAAATAAAATAAATAAAAAATAATGAGTGAGTGGCAAATAATCTGATCTAAATAAATAAATAAATAAATAAAAATATTAGTAATTAGTTAACCAATTTTATCACCTAGTTAGAAAATTTGTTAGAGAGATAAATAGTCATTAGAAGGATGAAAAATTAATTTACACTAATAATTATAATATTTTATATATTTATTATTGTATTATACTATAAATATAATATTATATTACATTATATCATAATACATTGATATGTTATGTTAAATAATTTAATATTATATTAAATTATTATTCTATAATACATAATGTTATAGTACTATATTATAATAATATTATATTACATTACATTAATATTATACTATATCATATATTTATGTATTAATACATATTATATTTTATTATGCTCTGTTGTATAATACTGATAATGTCCTTTATGGTCATTTTGCCATACAAAAGAACTTTCTCAGTTTGTTTACTAAACATATGTTAAAGTGTCACAGCACTTTAGAAATGTAGTTACCAAACAGCAAACAGCTTTTTACAAACACTCTACTTCAGACAGCTCTACTTCCAAAAGCTCTACTACCACAGCTCCCCCAAACAGGGCCTAAGGGGGCAAAACCCTCTAGTCTCTCAACTACAAAGCAAAGCTGGCAAGCATATCTGTTCACCATTTCCTATTTATTTAACTTCATATCATCTGTAAGCAAATACTATAATCATTATTTTGCTTACGATGTTTGTCTATTTCTTGGTTGACACTCAAGATAAACGATACAATCAAATAAAAAAGAAAGCAGTTTCAGAAGCTGAGGTTGCAGTCTGATGAATGAAGAAAACTTGGAACAGACAGAATATAGCTCAGCAGTCAAAAAGAAACTTACATGCACAAAGGCATTGTTCAAAGAAGAATATGTTGCTCTTGAAGATGTCTGAAATGTCCAGCTAGGAAGTCTCAGTGTTTGGTAGAAAGATCATGAAGTTAAACTTCTACCAGAAATGTCCGGTACCAGCTCAACATCAATAATGCTTTCATAAGAAGAATTTAAAAAACTAATAGCATTCGATGAAGGTTTAAAAGGGTCCATGCTGAACCTCAACCAGCATAACATTATCACCAATCCAAATGCAGCAACAGCTAGTAGGGTGCTATCAGTTTCGATAGCTTCAATGGCTAAATTAACCACTGCCCAGGCTAGGCTTCTATATCAACAAATGAAGCAAGAACCAAATAAAACATATTTAGAAAATGGACCACTGTAGTAACTGGCCTTTTTCACCTATACTTGATGGCAAATTTATCTGAAAAGATTCATTAGTTTCATAAAATAAAAAAGGGAAAAATGGAAAGATTGCCAAACAGAAAGCTTTTTCAAAAATATTCAGTTTGAATATTCAAACCAAACTTTAGCAAAATTAAGTGATGGAACATTGCTTTAGGTCATGCTTTGGGATAGTTCCCTAAGGTGACAGTTTGTTTTATTTCAAATTAGTTTTTGCAAACAGCCGAATACAACACAAACTTAAAACCATCAAGCTTTCAGTGCTTCTCCTGCTTTAACAAGTTCCTCGAGTTTCTTGTTAATCTGAGCCTCTGTCAAACCATCCAGACGAACATACCTCTCAACACCCATGTCTGGTCAAAGAACCAAATGCATGCAATCAGATAGGTAGGAAGATCAAGACAATACCAAGTTAATGTTCAACTAATAGCCAGACAACAGAAGAGAAGTTGAAGATATATTGGCAATGTAAGATATAAAGTATGTCAGGAATGCTTATCAGATAACTCTCTCTTACAGATTAAATGCAGACAAATAAAAGTACAGAATACACATTGAATTTATCAAGAAACAACAAAACATTCATGAATTCAACAAGTTAAATCTTTCAGAGCATGAAACTCTCTACCCCAGACAGAGTAGAGGTGGCGCATATATCTGATATAAATAAAGAATACCTAACTCGTCTAAAATAGTGTATTATTTTTTTTTGCGGTGTTGTTAAAGGCATGCCTAAGGTGCGCTGAGGTGGAAGGAACTCTCAGGTGCAACCTTAGTGCCTCGCCTACAAAAACATATGCCTTATATGCACCCCACTGAGGCACAAAGGCATAAAAAAGGTGCACCTTCATGATTATATATGCGTCGTGCATATGCGTGTGAACATTGGTGACTATATGTTTGTCTTTTGTGTGTCATATGCTATGATGATTGTGTTCTCTAAGTGAGTTGTGTGTGCGTGTTTCTGTTTATTGCAATGTTTATTTATGGGATTGTTTGTGGGCATGGCTAAAACTATTTAGGTGTTTATAATTGCTTCTTATATGCTCTAATTTTTTGTGCTATTATTTTTTCGAATATATTTAGCCTCACAAATCATTAGAAGTGTACATACATGTATGTGTGTCTAGCCTCATATAAATGTACGGTATGCATGTCTATACATATGTACATATGCACATGCACATACATGTGCCCATATATGAGTGTACAAATCTACATACAAATATAATATATGTATACACACACACATACGATGCATGATATGTCTGTTACATATATTGCACCTTACTTTGCTAAAACACATACCTCAGTTTGTGCCTTGTGTTTAAGCTCCAAGAGACCTTGGCAACTTGGTGCGCTTTGAGCCTTTAACAACTTTTTATTTTTCTTAACAGTTGGATGCAGTTAACGTGATACTAAGCAATGAGGATAACATCCATTAAACTAACAGCAAATCAAACACCATCACTTCAGCCAGATTAATTTACGTGACATAGTGATAGACTAATTCTAAGCAGCAACATATCACAAAATTGTATGGCAAGAAAATACACAAACACCACCGAAATTCAATACAACTAAGATCAAGTAAAATAAAGATTGAAAATTCCATTAAAATGGTGCAAATAAAGTTTCTTGATATCTATAATTCCTCTATCCATAAATTATGCTGCCACACTCCTCTTCATGTCAAAATGAGATCTCTTCTTCACTCATATTTATATATTTATTAAAATAAATCTGGGTTCGTCCTCTTATATTCGTTTATACTATTTTATTTTTTTTTTACTTTGAGGAAAAAAAAGAAATGTAAAGGATGGGTAGAATCACCATATCTCGCCCACAGCTGAGGCTCAACTCCGCTGCATTCGCGGATCAAGATGGGAAGCTTGGGATTTAGGGTCTTCAGATCTTTGTAATTCCTGTGCACAAATTCCCTGCAGAACAGTATATAGATAAATCAACCAATCAAGAAGGGCGGAAAGAAATCAGAAGAGAAACCCTAACAGCTTTTCCAATCGCAACAACAAAATTCGTAACTAAAAGGAAGGGAGAAAAAAAAAATATACCGGGTTTGGGTGCTAGCGGGCGAAGTCTGGCAGTAGAGGAACCTGAGCTCCTTCAGATTTCGAGAGAGACGTCCCCTCCATGCCATGTCTCTCCGATCCTCTCCTCCATGGCCTCTTCCCGAGAGTCATCTTATAGCCCGTCGGGCAACGGAGAGTGGGACTCGTATTTCGCACGTGAGTTGCACGTGATAGAAGATTAGATGGTTGGGATCCGTTCTGTTTCGGCTGGACATTGGGCAGGTCCATGTTTCTTGGGTTCAATATCCGGACCTGGGACCGGGTCTGGATGGTTCGCTTCAGAGCACGCTGCAGACCACTGTTATGAATATGGATGATGTGCTTTCTTGTTTGATTTTTTTTTTTTTTTTTTTTTTTTTTTTTTGTACTACAACGGCAATTCACACCATAAGCGTTTAAGTACATTCAAAAGGATCAGAAAGAAATAGCCGATGAAAGAGTAGGAGAGCACACTCCGGACTCTTATAGCGAAATTCTTCTGAATGATGTGCCACATAAGAGGCAACCCAGTCAGCCGTATGATTTTGATCTTAGCAGATGTATGCTTATCTAACTAAAATTAAAAGTAGACGTGCGATGCAAGAGTTATTCATTCCGGTAATATCTGATGCTAGAAGTCAGATATTTTATGATGGTTCTTTTTTTTCCTTTCCTCCTGTAGTTATTTTGTTGCTTTGCTTATTATTATTATTATTATTTTCATATAGATTATAGATTGGCATAAAAGCAGAGAGGTGATCACAGGTTTGGAATAATAAACTTGCCGGTTCTTGCTTAATCCACCAATGCTAGAACAGGTTGGTGTTGTTCTTGTTTCCCGTTTTCGTTTTTCAAAAACCAAATAAAAAATGGAGTAGATTGAATATATATCATGAAACCTTTATTTTTGTTTGAAATTGTTTTTCCCCTCTTCGGAGCTTTTGGAAGCAAATTTTACTGCTTTGAAAAAAAACAGTGGAAAAAAAGGATAGCAAAAGTTTTGTGCAAATGTTATCTTCAATGGCAATCTTCATATAATATTTCACTAATCTGTTTATAAACAATACACAAAACCAATTATGATGCCTATAGGTCCTAAAAATCATTAGATATTTGGGAATCATACAACTCTTGAAAGTCCTCTATTATCTAGCCAACTAATAATCAAAGTTTAAAACCTTAACTTTTATCATATCTTCAGCATCTTTTGTTGTGAATCTAATTCATGTCTTACAGGTATTCTTTTGGTACTTTGCAAATATACCTTTGTTAATATGACTTTTACATATTTACTATTTGAAAATTACTATTTGTTTGTGTTGCTGCTCAAAACATGATATGACCGATGGATGAGTTGATGAGCAAGCCACTCTGCTCGATTAGCCTAGAAAAGCGTTGCACTGTGTTAAAGCTGATCTGCAACCACAGAAAATGATTAGAGGGTCATTAGAATTAATCAGACTGGGAATTCTCTGATGCTTAAGTCAAGTAGAATTTCAAGAAAAAATAGGTGGAATGAAAAAGACATAAAAAAAGAGTGTGAATCTACTGATTGGGGCAAGCACTTGAGTTCTTTCTATATCTACTGATTGGGGCAGTTAAGATATTTCTTTTTAGATGCGTCATGATCGAGCCCTTTCCTTATCCGATGATTTGGTCAATTATGATATTCCATTTTGGGTACGTTGAGATTGCCGAGCTATAACCAATCATGCTGATTATTTAAAGATTTGATTGGCCATTGATTTTTCTAGACACATATCGTTGTCTAGTTGGCAGGATGAGCTGTCAAAAATCTTAGGAATGACGAATCCGAGTTTTATCACTTGCCCTCTACTTTCAAGCTCGAGCTATGCTTGCTCGGTTCAGGTGAAGGAAGTAGCCATATACTTATCGAGCTCGTTTGGTTCGCGGAAAGCATTTTTCCTCCAAGAAATATGATTCTTGGGAAGAAAATTTCTAGGAAGAGAATGCTTGGGAATGTACTTTTGGCATGTTTAGTTAAACATGAAAAAGTGACAGATTTCCGTAGTGCTTATGTTTGGTTGACCATCCACTTTCCTGAAAAAGTTATGTGTAATTCCTATTACACCCTTAATAAAATTAGGTCTTTATGCCTCTTTAATGCTGAAAGGCCTTTTTGGAAAAAAAATAAAGATGGAGTGATTTCCGCCTCATGGAAAAGTAACTTTTCCATGTTTCTTATGGAAAAGACTTTTTCATGAAATGTGGGAACCATATTCCTATAGAAATACAACTTTTCCATCTCTCTCTTTTGAAAACTCCAACAAAACAAGAGGCATCTCATTACTTTTTTGTTGACCACACTTTCCCCTCTTCTTTTTCCGCGAACCAAACGAGCCCATCAAGTGAGCCAACCGAGTGAAATTGGAGCTATCATATCATCCTTTCTTCTAAAAACTTCATTTAATAACTAGTATGAATTTTACGGAGCCGGTTTCATTGTTAAAGCATCATGCATATGGATGGGATTTTCGCCGCTTCAATTATTCCTTCTCGCAGTTCTAAAGAGAATCGATCCGTAAGAGCCCACAACCACCAAATACCAAGCTTATATGTGGCAGTTGATGGACTGATGATCGAACAGGCATTAGGATCAACATCGTTCAAGGCTCTATATAAGGGGCGGAGGCTTGAGTCAGTTCCCTCCACTTGGTGATTGTTTACCATGTCTTAGAGTAATCTATCTAGTGGAAACTTTGGCTCCTTTTTTTCTTCCCTTCTCCAGCATCCTTCTATCAGTCATTTTTTTCTAGCAAACCTCTATAAATTGGCTCTCTCTCTCTCTCTCTCTCTCTCTCTCTCTCTCTCTCTTTTCTTCTCCATCTCCTTTGGCTGTCATGATTGCTTCATTTGAGAGTGAACTCCCTACCCATCAATTGACTCCAGCTGCCTTGTCCCTACATTCCGATGGCTCTGGTAGCACCAAATTGAAAACCAACAGTCTCAACACAGAGGAGTGCATTTTGGACTCGGACAACTTAGACCAATTTTAAATAGGCTATCATGCTCTAGCTAGCTTCTACTTAGGCAGCTTGAAGGTGAGAGGAGGGCTAATGCCTGCTATCCTACCCAGGTTATCCTTTATGAGGAGACTTTGAAGGCTAGGTTGAGCCCTTTTCTTTCTTCTTTTATACTCCTTCTCAATAGTTTCCAGTTAGTACCTACGAGTTGGTCTCTAATACGTGGCAGATTATTATTGGTTTTTTGTTTCTTCTGTCTGTGTATAGTATTCAGCACAAGTCGAGCTATTCCGTACATGCTACATACTCAAGGAGCATCCTACCGAACGGGGCTGGTGGTACATCTGTTGCCTAGCTATGCAGCCCAAGAGAATGAGGATGAATTGGATTTTTCAAAAACTTTAATTAAATGCAACAGAATTAAATGTTTAACAAATGAATAGTAATTTCAGCAAATGAGTACTTAAGTAACTATGCAAGAAATTAACGTAAGTAAAACAAGAAAGCAAATATACAGAATTTATAGTGGTTTTAGTGCCAACCCTACACCTACGTCCATTCTCCAAGACTTGCTTCTTAAAAATTTCACTATAATGTCTAACCTAATTTATAGCACAATTGTTTTCTGAATTCACAACCAAATCCAATTGATTTTCTTAGGCAATCAAACAAAGCCTTCAACCGATTATTTTCTCGGACTCACAATCAACCTAGTTGATTTTTCTAGGAAGTCAGCCAAAACCTACACCGATTATTTTACTTGGGCTCATAATTAACCCAATTGATTTTTAAAAAAAATCAACCAAAACCTTCACAATCTAATTATAAGTTTGGATGGACTTTTTTTTAAGTTTCAATTCCTTAAATTTGTTACAGCAAAGTATAAAAGAATTTAAGCATAATAAAGTACAACTCCTAAACAATGAATACAAAACAATAAATGGAGTTTGACTCTATTGGTTTGCTTTGATTGCTCTTGAAGGCACTTCACCAACTTTTTAGATGTTGAAGATGTAATCTTTTTAGTTCGCAATAAAAGCTCTTGAATGATGTTTTCTTTGAAGCTCTGCTTTTTTTTTCTTGCTCTAGTAGATTTTTCTTTGTAATGCTTAATCTCTTTCTTTTTCTTTGGTGTTACCATTTTTTTATACTCTTTGAAGGTGGTTAGAATATTTTTTTAGCCATTGGATAGGTAATAGAACCGTTGTAAGATGAAAACATCCATTCTAATTCATAAAAAAGTAGCCATTATTGTTGTCTGGGGTAGAGGGGTTAACTCGCCATTTTGTAAGGTCAAATCGAGATTTTCAAAAGTCGACTTGTGATCTTCATGAGTCATCTCGAACTTGCTTTTATTTTTGTTGTACTCTATCTTTCATCTGTGACACTTGTGGAGCTTGCTCTCTAAGTTCAGGAATCAACTCGTCAGATGACTAGGGTCGACTCATTGCTTTCAAGGGTCGACTTTTTAACGGACTAAGTTTTACTGCTTTGTGTCTTTCAATTATAGTCATTCTGGGGTCAATTCGTCTCTTTCTGGGGTCTACTCTAGTTTGTCTGGAGTCAGCTCTCTGCCTTTTCTTTGTGATCATACAGAGGTTGACTTGCATTTGTCTTTTAATACTAATTTTATTAGAATTATTTTATCTCCTACTCTCTTCATATCGATAACATTATCTTTTAAATTCTTATTTATAATAATTATTACTCCATTTTTATTCCTATCTTTTCCAATATATCAAAGTTTATAATCTAACTTACAAACACTTTTTTTCTCCTATCAATTTAGTCTCTTGCAGGCAAGTTTTGTTAATTCTCCCCCTAGTCATTGTATCTATTTTTCATCAATTTTTCTATCAATGCCCTTATATTCCAAGTTGCTAAATGATAATACTTTTTTGGCCTAACTTATTTACCCACACTACCTATCTGTTAGAGTATGAGAACCCTTGTCTACGTCCCACCATATTGCGAACTAATGTGGTGTGTCACTTCTAGAGAATGCTTAGTTAGTCTTTGCTTACTTTCTACTATATCCATAGTCTAATATAGCATGTTGGTGGTAGGGAATGTCCTAGTGATTTTCTTATATAGATTCATATTTATAGGATATGACTATAGTTTTATACTAGTTAACATACCGCAACGCTCCTTCTTTATCTAGGTTTGGGACTGGCTATGAACAAAGCATAGTTGGAGCTAATTCTACTATTTATTGTACTCGCCTTTAGAACTCGTAGTTGAAACCAACTAGTAATAGTTACAAGCAAAATAAGCTCAATTATTTACTCAAAAATGGATGATGAGTATGTTAGAATAATTTCAAAATATGGGCTTACACTGATTGCGTATTTTTGTTTTATAAAACGGGTTAGACGTATGGCTCAGAATGGTACTATGGTTAAGCCCAATATGATGTGTGATCATTTTGTTTTATGGGCTTTGGTGCACCTTGGATGTATAGGATTGAGTCCTATTTATTGTGGTACTTTTGGTATGTAGGCCAGGAAACCCAATTAGGGTTTTGGAGCCTTTAATGGGAAGGCTCCTCTATGTTTCCTATATATAGGCTAGGTCCCCCTCTCCTCTCCATATGGTTGATAGCTTGCCCCATTGACGGCTATCTTTTGTGAGGAGCAAGGAAGGGAAGATCCAGCCGCTATTATTCCAGGTGATTGAAGAACGTATTCAATATGTCTTCCGCAGGTATATCTCTCAAACTTGAATACGGCATGACTGTGATTCTAAATCTTAAACATGTTATTATTTATATCTAACAATTGGTATCAGAGCCTCCATGCTAAGATTAGAGTCCTTCATACACAATTATGATTTCATCTGGACTTACGGATTAATTTTATGCATTGGTGAATGGATCTTCTGCATAAATCTGCATACACAGATTTTTCATTGATAATCAAATATCAGATTTGATTTTAATTTAAATCTGCCATTGTATATTATTTTCGGATTAAAAAAAAAAAAAAACTCTGTTTTCCATCTCCCGCATACATCCTTCATCTTCTTCCCGTTCTACAACTCCTCTCTTCATGGGCTAAAAGAAGAAGAAGATGAAGGATGGCAAGGGGCCTTCCTCGCCGCTGGCCGGCGCCTCTGTGCCGTGCGACGGCCGGCGGAAGGAGGCCGAGGCGGCTCGCCCGCCACCACCGCGGGCGGACGGCCGCCCCACGGCGCCACAGCAGGCGGACGCCGCCGCCGCTGCGGGCTGCGGGCGCATCCCAAGCCACCCCACGGCCGGCCGCAGGCCGTGGGGCCTCGCCGGGACGCCGCCAGGCTCGGCCGTGGGGGCCCTCTCCCGGCCGCCCCACGGCCGGCCGCGCGTCTCAGGGCGTCGCGGCGGCCCGGCGGGGGGTCGCCGGCCACGGGTGGTGGCCGGCATAGTGGTTGCCATGGGAGGCAGCCACGGGTTGCTTCCATCCCAAAAAAAAAAAAAAAAAAAAAAAGGGGGCGGCGGCCGTGAAGACTGAAGAGGAAGAAGATGGAGAGGGAGAGAATAGCTTAGGTTTTTTTTTTTTTCTTCTTTTGCTTGGGCTTAAGCTTGGGTTTTGGTTTTGGGCTTGCAAAGCCCAATCTGAATAAGTCCATGATTGCAGGTGGGCCTTTTATTTAGTCAGCCCATGTTTATTTTATTTGCACTGCATCCTAATGGACCAGAATGGGATTTTGGGCTGGAGCTAAGAGTTAGTAACCCATTTAATTGTTATTTAAATATTGAATAATCTGAATCAAGGCCCTCATGCATGTTAATTATTGAGGTGTTAAATTAATAAATTGTTAAATTTTGGCCATCTCTTGCTGCCATATATGCCTTTTGTAATTAACATTTTTGTTTAATCAATCACATGTATTTTTGATTATGTTTGAAGCATGTTTGATGATTATGTTTTTGTCACATAAACCATTATTTTTGTGATTGAAAATTGTTGGGCATAAAGACTATCCTTATTTTCCCATTAAGAGAATATTTGAAATTGAAGTGGGTGGTAGCCACCAAAGTGGCACACTCACTGATATTTATCTAATCTTCTCAAAAAAAAAAAAGGGTAGCATTGCATTTTTCTAGATTATTGCATGCAATATCTTGCCCGAAGGTGTTATTGTGTATGATAATTTGGAAAAATGACATGAAGTGATTAATGGGATTGCATTAGCCTAGAATCATTCTTCTGCCCAAAAGTGATGGTGTTTCGAAAGCTGATGTGATTTTGTTAATTAGCTTCATGATATGTTTTAAGAGTACCTTATAGCGTGTTGTGTTGTTACCCAAAGGCGACTCTACAATGATGCACCGAGGCTCTTACCGTAATTAGACTTATATATTTTTTCAAGTTGATTACGGACTATCTAATTAATAGCCCAAGTTGATTAGATAGATATATTATCATCCATTGATTGCATGCATCACTTTTGGATGATATTAAATAAAATATGTTGTTTCCGCAGTCTTGAATGCCTCTTCCCTATCAAGCCAATTGTCTGCCGTTCAAACCTTGACTGGAAATAATTATGTGAGATGGAAACGAGACATAGAAATAGCACTGGGTCTCTTGGGTTTAGATTTTGCTTTGGAGGAGCAGCCTTCAAAACCAACAGATAAGAGCACTATCGAATACAAGGCTGAGTATGTCAAATGGGAAAGAGCTAATAGGCTATGTTTGAAGATTATCAAGCGTTCCATATCTGATTTCATTATGGGTGCTATACCGGACCACGACAATGCTAAGATTTTTTTGGATGCTATAGGACAGCGATTTGTTGAGTCCGATAAGGCTGAGACTGGGGACCTAATGGATAAATTTATGAATATGAAATATGATGGTGTTTGTAGAGTTAGGGAGTACATCATGAAAATGCTGCACATAAGTTCTAAATTGGAAGCCCTCAAAGTTCCCATTGCAGAGCCTTTTCTTATCTATCATATTCTTAATAGCCTTCCTAGCCAGTTTAATCAGCTTAAAGTTGCTTATAATGCCCAGCGTGACAAATGGGATTTGAATGATTTGATTGCTGTGTGTGCCCAAGAGGAGTATAGAATACGTCGTGAGACTGTTGAAACTGTGCAACTGACCCATCAGGCTTCTCAAAACAAGAGGTCTTCTCATAATCGTAAGGGCAAGTTCCATAAGGGCAACAAACCTCACTACAATCAGCAGAACAAAGGGTCTGGAGGGCAGACTTCTGGTGGTCCTAAAAGAATTATGAAAAAGAATGACAAATGTAAATTCTGCGAAAAGAAGGGTCATTGGCAGAAGGATTGTTTTAAGTTTAAGGCTTGGTTGGAGATGAAGAAGAATTCATCAGGGATTAATAAGGAGACGGAGGCCAAGTGAGAATGAAGTGAACCTATGCGTTGGAAATGGAGTTCAAGTTAAAGTTGAGTTTATAGGAGCAGTGAAGTTATCCTTGGAGTCTGGTTTTTCTCTTATTTTGGAAAATATATTTTTTGTATCGACGATGAGACGGAATTTAATTTCTGTGTCAAAGCTTGATCAGTCTGGATTTTCTTTTAAATTTAGTAATGGAATGATTGAACTATTTTATGACTCTCGTATGGTTGGACATGGCATTTTGTGTGATGGTTTATACAAATTGATTTTGGCTCCAGTTGATGAAGTCTCTTGTGTTACTAAAGTTGGAAAGAAAAGAGCTTTAATTAGTGAATCATCTTCTATATTATGGCATAAGCGTTTAGGGCATATTTCAAGAGAGCGAATGGAGAGATTCATGAAAGTTGAGATTCTACACTCTCTGAATTTTTTGGATTTTGACACTTGAATAGATTGCATAAGGAAAAAGTTGACCAAAAATTACTAGAAAGGGATCTACTAGGAGCGATTGTCTTTTGGATCTTATTCACTCCGATATTAGTAGACCGTTACCTTCTACTATATGTGAGAATAAATACTTCATAACCTTCATTAATGTTTTCTCGTGTTATGGTTATGTTTACTTAATTAATGATAAATCTCTCGCTCTTGAAAAATTCAAGATATTTAAAATGAAAGTTGAAAAACAATGTGGGAAAAGTATTAAAGTTGTAAGATCTGACCGTGGTGGTGAATACTATGGTAAGTATGACGAGTCTGGTCAGAACATGGGTGATTTTGCAAGATTTTTACAGCAAAGTGGGATAGTCCCTCAATACACAATGCCAGGAACACCTGAGCAAAATGGTGTTTCTGAAAGGCGTAATCGGACTCTAAAGGATATGGTCAGGAGTATGATGAGTAGAACAAATTTGCCAGAATTCTTATGGGGTGAAGCATTGAAATCTGCCATGTACATTCTGAACAGGGTTCCTAGTAAAGCTGTTGAGAAAACTCCTTTTGAATTGTGGACAGGTCGTAAACCCAGTTTAGCCCATTTTAAAGTTTGGGGCTGCCCAGCTGAGATTAGGATTTATAATCCTCATGAAAAGAAATTAGACCCCAAATCCACACCTGGTTTTTTTTCATTGGGTATCCAGATAGATCAAAAGGCTACAAGTTCTATTGTCCTAATCGTGGCACCAGAATTGTTGAGTCCATTACAGCAAAATTTTTAGAAAATGATGTTGGTAATAGTGAGAGCTCCGTGTTAAATAAAATTTTTGCTGAACCGGATCAAGTTGTGGTTCCGATTCCTGTTGTACAAGAAAAAGTTATTTCTCAGCCAATTACAATAGTTAATGAAGAACCTGAGCATCAAGAAGAACTTCACGTTCCTCCTCCAACACCAGTAGAGTCATTTTCTGAACCACAAGTTAGGAGATCACAAAGGGAAAGAATGTCTGCCTTGCCTAATGACTATATTGTCTACTTACTGGAGAGTGATTTTAATATTGGGCATAATATTGATCCTGTTTCTTTTAATGAAGCATTAACAAGACCTGACTCAGATAAATGGCTGAATGCCATGGAAGATGAAATGCTTTCTATGAAGAGAAATAAAGTTTGGGAACTTGTTGAACTTCCACCACATGTTAAGGCCATAGGTTGCAAATGGGTTTACAAATCCAAGTTAGACTCAAAAGGGGATGTTGAACGACAAAAGGCTAGACTGGTTGCCGAAGGGTTCACTCAGCGAGAGGGCATTGACTATAATGAGACTTTTTCACCGGTTTCATCCAAGGATTCCTTTAGAATTATCATGGCACTTGTAGCACACTATAATTTGGAGCTTCATCAAATGGATGTTAAGACAGCATTTTTAAATGGAGATCTCTATGAAGAAGTTTACATGAGGCAACCTGAAGGTTTTGTCGTAGAGGAAAAGAAAAATTTAGTGTGTAAGTTGAACAAATCCATATATGGGCTCAAGCAAGCATCCCGACAATGGTATTTGAAATTTGATGAAGTTGTGACTTCTCTTGGTTTTGTTGAAAATACAGTGGACCAATGCATTTATCTCAAGATCAGTGGGAGAAAATTCATTTTTCTTGTTTTGTATGTGGATGATATTTTACTTGCCAGCAGTGACCTAGGGTTACTTCATGAGACAAAGAAAATATTATCTGCTAATTTTGAAATGAAAGATCTTGGAGAAGCTTCCTTTGTACTTGGAATTGAGATACAGCGTGATAGAGACCGTGGCTTGTTGGGACTTTCACAGAAGACATACATACGACGCATCCTAGAGAGGTTCAATATGCAAAACTGTGCACCCGGTGATGTACCTATAGTAAAAGGGGATAAGTTTAGCAAAGTCCGGTGTCCAAGAAATGAACTTGAAAGAGAATCTTTGAAGAACATACCCTATGCAAGTGCTATAGGGAGCTTGATGTATGCTCAAGTTTGCACTAGACCTGACATAGCCTATGCAGTAAGCGTCCTTAGTAGATTTCAATCGAATCCAGGACATGAGCATTGGAAAGCAGCTAAAAAAGTTATGAGATATTTGAAAAAGACTGAAGGTTATATGCTTACCTTTCAGCGTACAGATCATCTTGAGGTGGTAGGCTACTCAGATTCTGATTTTGCAGGATGTCAAGATGATCTGAAGTCAACTTCAGGTTATGTTTTTATGATGGCTGGTGGTGCTATTTCTTGGAAAAGCGTTAAGCAAACTCTAGTGGCTTCTTCTATTATGCAGGCTGAATTTGTGGCATGTTATGGAGCTACGGTCCAAGCCATTTGGTTAAGAAATTTTATTTCTAGACTGAAAGTTGTTGATTCCATCTCGAGACCAATTACCATCTACTGTGATACTAGTGCAGCGGTGTTTTTTTCAAAGAATAACAAGAGTTTTGGTGGCTCTAAGCATATAGACATTAAGTACTTGGTAGTCAGAGATAAAATTAAAGAAGGGCAGACAAAAATAGAGCATATAAATACAGAGGTAATGATTGCAGACCCATTGACTAAAGGACTCGCATCGAAAGTCTTTAAGACACATATTGCCAATATGGGCATTGTGGAAACTTTTGATATTTTGGATTAGTGGGAGTTATTTATGTAAAAGAACTATGTTTTGGCTTGATCCTCTTTACGAGGTACGTAGGCAACCCATATGCTTCGGGTACAGCCTCTTCCAATTATAAAAATATTTATCTCCCTATTTATAATTCTGTATTTTGTGCATAGAAATTATAATTATGTTTGAGCATGCATTGCACATATGTCTTTTATTATGATATCATTTTGATCTCGAGATATAATGCATAAAGACATGATGTGAGTCTCTTTTGAGACATGTGGCTTCTTTTGAAGCATTTATGAGGACCGATATGAATTAGCACACCTTTGATCACATTTTGGTGCTAAGTTCATACTACATACTACCACATTGGTTGGAGGATGGGGATCCATGTCGATAAGGATGTTAGCATTTGTAGCTGTGGAGTGGTCTTACATCGATTAAATGGTGTAACGACTTCCATGCTCAATGTTGATGTTCTTGTTGGACCGGATCATGTATCTAAGGTGATTATCATTTGAGCTATATGTGTGGCCACTTTTGTAGTCTAACCCGAGAGTCGTTTTCAAAACAAAGTTTTTAAATTAATATGACAATCCGTGTTCGCCAAGTGGGAGAATGTTAGAATAATTTTAAAATATGGGCTTACACTGATTGCGTATTTTTGTTTTATAAAACGGGTTAGACGTATGGCTCAGAATGGTACTATGGTTAAGCCCAATATGATGTGTGATCATTTTGTTTTATGGGCTTTGGTGCACCTTGGATGTATAGGATTGAGTCCTATTTATTGTGGTACTTTTGGTATGTAGGCCAGGAAACCCAATTAGGGTTTTGGAGCCTTTAATGGGAAGGCTCCTCTATGTTTCCTATATATAGGCTAGGTCTCCCTCTCCTCTCCATATGGTTGATAGCTTGCCCCATTGACGGCTATCTTTTGTGAGGAGCAAGGAAGGAAAGATTCAGCCGCTATTATTCCAGGTGATTGAAGAACGTATTCAATATGTCTTCCGCAGGTATATCTCTCAAACTTGAATACGGCATTATTGTGATTCTAAATCTTAACATGTTATTATTTATATCTAACAGAGTATTAATAAAGAAAATATACTATATAGAGAAGTAATATATCAAAGTCCAATTTTACTGTATCCCAATCATCAAATAGATAGTTTTGGAAATAAAAAAAAATTGTAGATAACTAATCCTCATCTTGTCCCCCCCTCTCCATCCATTCGATATGGCGTTTTTTTAGCACCTTAAATTTCCAGCAAACTTATTCCCCTCTATGTCCTTCTCTCTAAAGCCCTATGCACCTTCGGTCACTATCATTTTTTATATTGATTTACTATTATTTAATAATTTTTATGTGATTTATATTTTTTTGCTGCTAGATGCATATTTCATGTGCATGTATGCTAGTTTTTTTTTTTTTTCGGTGACACATGTATGCTGGTATTTATTGCATATTTGACAATAAAATTTAATGAGACCCAAAATATATCCGGTTGTAAGCCTCATACTTGTCCAGATCCAATATTTACAAAGATTGATCCAAGGTCAGTCCAAGGCCCTCTAAACCTCAATAGACTAAGAGTATGCACGGGTCCAATTGAATTGATTTGGAGCTAAACTTGAAACTAAACTAGTTTAAATTTGTTTTCTAAAATCGAAATCGAAATTAAAACCGAATCGACCAACTATAAAAACAGCTTGAAATCAATTCAAAAAATTTAGTTTGGCTTGGTTCGGTAATATATATATATATATATATAAAAGAGACTAGATTGAGCCGGTTTGAATATATATATTTATATATACATATATAGACTGGTTAGATTAGTTTAGATTAGTTTTTTGAAAATCCAAGCTGAAAGCAAACTTTGAATTTTTTTCGGTTCTGAATTTCTCAAACTAAAATCAAGTGAAAGTTTAAAAATAATTAACTTAAATTGAACCGAAAAAACCCGATCGGATTAGATTCGCAGATCGGACCATTTTATATATATATATATATATATATATATATATATATATATATATATATATATATATATATATATATATATATATATATATATATAAAAGAGACTAGATTGAGCAGGTTTGAATATATATATTTATATATACATATATAGACTGGTTAGATTAGTTTAGATTAGTTTTTTGAAAATCCAAGCTGAAAGCAAACTTTGAATTTTTTTCGGTTCTGAATTTCTCAAACTAAAATCAAGTGAAAGTTTAAAAATAATTAACTTAAATTGAACCGAAAAAACCCGATCGGATTAGATTCGCAGATCGGACCATTTTTTGCACACCTCCGCAACTGACCCATTCCTGCCCCAAAATAGTGCCTAGGGTTTAAGGCCCGGGCATCCTTGCATCCATCTCCCCCGTTCCTCTATAAAAGCCACTTCTCTGTCCGCTTTTGCTTGTTCTTCCTCCGGCGGCGACGAGATGAGGGAGGTACGCTTCTTCGCTCTCCTGCTTGAGGTCCGATCTAATGACGGAAAAATCTTTGATATTTTATTGTTTATCTTTTAGTTGTTTATCTTTTTGGTTGGTGTGATGGATATCTCCGACGATGATCACAAGAGTAACTTTCGTTCTTCCGAGGGTGGCGATGATCGCCATCTATGCGGAAAAGCTTATGGAGACCTGAACTGAGGAGACCCATCCATCAATTGAATCGGTACTATTTATTTATTTATTTATTGTTATCTGATTTACCTTTTTAAAATTCTGTTTAATTATAATTTCCGGTGATGATCAGATCAAAACTTTCGTTCTTCCGAGGTATTTGTTGTGCAATGCGGAAGATTCATGGAGACCTGAACTGAGGATACTTGTGTCAAGAATTTTTACTCCTCGATTTTTCTCTTACTTTTTGCTGTTATACTTTGTATTGGATTAACGCGATTATTATGCTCTTTGAATCTCTGTGAAGATCATTTTTTGAGATTAAAATAGTGGGCTGACATCATTTTGATGAATGGAATTATCTGTTTCTGAGGGATTTATCTGCACTTGCGTTTGAGATAAACGTTATTCCGTTTTCCCTTTCAGGATCACTATGGGGTTGCGCACGAAAGCTGATCTTTTGTGCAATGCCCTGATCAAAATTGCTATGATTTCTGGGGTTTGTTATTATATTCCATTATTAGAAATTAGTGACTTGCATTTTTGTTTGACTAATTTATTTCTTGGAGCCGTGTTTTCCAATTTCTGCCATTCTTAATAATTGGTGTCTAGTCGTTCAATACTTCACTCTATACTAGCTTTTAGTATTGATTTATTTTATCATGCTTAATTACTTTAGAAAATCAAAATTAAAGGTATGGCCTTTCCAGATGAATGGGTCACTTATTGTTTTATTCAAGTTAAAGCATGTTTTATTTTTCTTCTTTTGTGATGGTTTTACAGGTCATTTACTGTCTATTAGGTGCTTTTGTTTGCAGTTCCTGATTGGGGCCAGGATTTTGATTGGTAGAGTAAGTTTGCCCGAGGATGGATCTGTTTTTGAATTTTTTATCTGAAATATCAGTTTAACATGATTTATTATAAAATACTATTATCCATATCATTGTAGTATTTATAAAAGTATATTGCCCTCACAAATTCAATCAACCTTGTTTTCATTTGATTCTGTGTTTAAATATGGTGGTGTCATGCCTTACAGGCTCCTTTTTCTATTTTAGACGTGTCTGGAGTCATATTCAGGATTCAACAATGCAAATTCAGGGTCATATTAAGAACTTTGGGTCTTTGTTTTGTTGTAATTGGCAATGGGTGTTTTACTTGGGGAAAGATCGAAATTGTAGCTCTCAACTTTAATATGTATTTATACTGCTTTTTACCGTGATATTGATTTCTTTGTTGTTTATGTTGCTATTCACTAGTCAGGTAATCTTTACATTATCTCTTCAGTTAAGGCTGGCTGCAGCTTCTGTTGTTTGATAATTTCTTAAGGGATAGTTACCAAAAAAAAATTCCTTAAGGGATATTTATTTTGCAATATTTTAAGTTACATGTTTCTTTGCAGATTCTGTGTTTATTTCACATATGAATGATTTCAGATATCATGTTCATTACTCTATTTAACTGGTTTAATGTTATCGATATTCTATTGATCTTTTGAGGTCCAAGCTTCCAGTGATTGAACATAACATCAGTTTCAGCCTTATCTGAACAATGTATTGATGTTGAAATCTCAAATTTGTTCTGAGGGAGCCATTTACTTGCCATAGTTTACAAAATATTAAGCATATAGGCGTGTCCTTACTATTTTCTTTTGACATGTCCTTACTCTTTGCATTTTCTTTTGCTTATCTTTTGGGTTTTCACAATGGGTCGAAGACTTGCTCGCTGCTACCACCGACAGATCAAGAACAAGCCTTACTCCTAAGGCCCTATTTGGGGGAGCTGTTGGAAGTAGAGCTTTTGAAAGTAGAGTTGTTGGAAGTAGAGCTTTTTGAAGTAGAGCTTTCAGTGAGCCTACTGTTCCCATTGATGAGGGTATCGACTATCGATCCACCTGCCCCCATGAAAATGCCTTTAGTAGAGCCAGAGATTCCTGTGAAGCATGGAGTTAGGAATTTCATGGCATCATTTGACTTTCAGCTTCCACATCTAAAGAGCAGCACAAGTCACGCTATTAGTTGGATGAGGAGCAGATGAGAACCATAGTTGAGCAGGTGATTTCTGGGAGAATTGCTTCCAGAGCTGTTAGTCAGGGGGAGCAGAGACACATGGTTCATTGCCTACGGATCAGAGGATGGAACCTCATGTATCTTCATTGACCTAGATGGTAGTTGAGTTGAGGCACAACATCTCGGACATCCACTTCTTGGTGACCAGTCAGCTCAGAAGGACTGGAGACATTGAGAGGGAGACAAGGACCTTGTAGACCTCTGTACAAGATGAGATCAAGCATTTTACTACAGAGGCTCAAGGGATTGGAATGGAGATTTTGTGTTTGCTAAAGGAGGTTTGGGACGAGTTGCGGTGACTGATCGAGTCTCTTATTGCATCTGCATCTACTCTTGTTGCAGTTATTTGTTGCTTTACTTAGGAGATGAGAGTCAGTCGACCTTTTTAGCATGGTCCCTCTAGACCATCAGCCCATTGGCCTAGCCGCTCCACTATTTAGCATCCCCATCATAGCTCATCTTCATCTTCTGATCAGTCACCTAGGAACCTTCATCTTCTTATTTTGTATAGATTCTTAGGGATCTTAGAATTACATTTTATTATATGTACTTGTAAAAAACAAAATACAATGAAGTTATCCTTTTTGTTTATGCCTCTTTGCATAATGATGTTACTTTCTAGTTTTAGTTCTTCCATATATTGCTATGTATTGTGTTCTTATATTGTCTTTATGTACTTTTGCTCCTATGCTGTTCTTATATATTATGGACTTGTGGGAAGTTTCGTGAATGACTTTATTTTGACGGGTTCATGTTTATGACTTTGTCTTAATGCAATGCTGTTGAATTCTTACTTCTATAATATGTTCAGTTAAAAATGCAAAGCAATGAAGCTATCAATTTTGTGTATATGCCTCTTTGCATGTTGCTTACTTTCAAGTTCTTACTTTCCATCATCATATCTTTTTCATTATCACCATGATAGTAAGAGAAGGGGAAGAGTTGCTATATTATGGCAGTAAGGGATAATCAAAATCTTGAAAAAAAATTATAATATTGAAAACTTGCAAAATCTTAAGGAAAATTTTTCAAAGAATCTACAAGAGGATACAAAATTTCAAAGAAAAAATTGAAGGAAATGTAAATCAATAGAACTTGAAGCACTATTTCTGCATGATTTAATCATAATTCGAGCACTATTTTCTTGTGATTCAATGAAGGGTATTAGTGAATTTCATAAATTACCTTCTATTTAAAAAAAGATGTTATTTTTTTAAAACTATTTTTTTTGATACTTAAAGATTTTGTCATTATTAAAAAAACAGAGATTGTTTACCTAAATGATTTGATTTTAGTGGTACAAAATGTTTGAGTAAAAAGTTTATTAATTACCTATTTAAAGTGTACTAGAATGCTCATAGGATGCTAAGAATATATCAATCCAAAACTCTTAATATGGAAGAATGAAACCCAAGTTAATGAAGTGCTGAACTAAGAGGAGTCAACCCCAAGAGTACTGCAAGCAGGCCTCTGTATGTCCACAGGTAAAAACAGAAGACTTCAATTTTGGGTAGTTTCAAGAGTCGACCCCAGCACACTAACAAAGACTGGCACGCATTTACAAGTCAGCCCTTGGATCAATCGAGTCAACCCCAAAACAATCTCAAAAGAAAGATAGAAAGAGGTCAAAATATGCACTTTCATGAGTCGACCCTTGTTTAATGGCTAGAAATATTTTCCAATTACTTTTTGAAACTATAAATGCATAGAAACACCTGAGGAGGAAAAGCAAATGAAAGAGAAGTGATACAGGAGAGAAGAAAGAGTGATATTCAAGTGCCTTAAGTGTGGTCTTAAATATCACATCTTCCACTATAAAAGAAAGTTGGTGTAGATCATTCAAGTCCATTCAAGGCCAACTAACAGCTTCTAGGAGCTGCGTCAAATCTTTCTCAAATTTCTTTTAGGGGGCTTTAATTTTTTTTATTACAAATACTTGTACTTTTTTTGTAACAAGTTTTAAGTATTGAAACTTGGAGAAGGGTCCATCCAAATTTTGAATTGGAGCATATCAAGCCTAGAAAAGACTTGGAGGTGATTTTGATTGATTTTCTGTGTAAAATCTACTGGATTGATTGTGAGCCCAATCAAAACAATCTTGTTATAATTGTAGAGAGATTATAGTAAAAATTCTCAAGAAAGGTGTCTTGGTGAGTGGACTTAAGTGCAGGGCTTGGCACCAAACCACTATAATTTTTTTATATTTGTAGTGCTTGGTTTGTGTGCTATATTCTTTTTGCATATTCATTTAGTTATTACTCATATCTTTCATTGCATGTCACATACACATTAAATTTTCTTGAGCTACACTTATAGTTTGAAGTTTTTGAAAAACCCAATTCACCCTTCTCTTGGGCTTTTCAAAAACTCTAAGTGTAGTAGGCTATGGTAGAATTCTAGCATTGGGCAATAGTAGCACTAGGTTATGGTAGAATTTTAGCATTGGGCTATAGTAAGGTTATAGCACCAAGCTATGGTAGATAATCTAAATATCTATTCTTAGGATAAAAGGCTAAGGTAAACATAAAAATAAAAGATAATTTGATTAGATTGTTTATCGAAAAGTTCCAATACATAGCATACTTTCCACTTATTTATGCTAACAAATAATAATTGCACACTATGACAACTGTTCTCACATCCAACGTCCATTCTTGGTAGTTCTGGTAAGTAGCACTAGTTATCCTCGAGTATACATATTTGATAACACGGTTGCTCTGCAACTGTCAAGCCGATAACCATGTCTTTTCGATTTGAGACATAGTTCTACATTTGCAACTATCCTTGAGGCTATTTTAATCACCTTGATCTATTTACCATATTATGGTTGATGACAAAAAAGTTTTAAGCTTTTGGGCTGCTCTTGATCGAATTCTCCTTTCTCAGTCTATACTTCCATATTTGGTGAAATTTGTTATGGTCGAACTCTTTCCAATTCAGGAAGGGCCGCGTGAGTCTTTCTTATACTAGTTTTATCTAATCCACATTGAACTTGCTCTCAGTCACCAACTGGCTTGTTGAGATCGGGTGTAAATATTTGGTCCCCTTTTCTTTCATTAGTGAATGGTAAAATTGAGTTACAAAGTTTCTTTAGTAGTAAGGTCTGCACTTACATAATTCGAGTTGAATTTCTCTTCTAATTAAAAAGATTACAGCTTTTCTGAAATAGACTAACTAGTAGAAATAACTATAAAAAAGCTACATGAGGTAGATCTCAACTTTATCTTCAATCTCTACCTAATTCTTTCATAATTGGGAGATATATTCGAGCAAAACCTTTTTTTGGAAAGATATATATTTTTTTTGATTAGCCTATCTCTCCCAGCTAGAATTGTTTGCTAAATTGTTTCATCTTATCACCGGATATATGGTGGCCCATCTCTCTAATTCTAAGCCATTTAGGCCATTTAGTGTCAATCAGCTGCCAAAATTTTAAATTCGTTGCGATATGGCTAAGCCATCTCTGCTATAGAATGTTATCACATGATAACTAATTTTTTGTAAAATTCAATAACTGCTCTTCCCACTATATGAGCAAGAGGTCCTTGTTTTGGCAAAAACTGAAGGGAAGAGTAGTGCTATGAGATCTGTACCAGTGGATAAATGATAAAGGATTGAGTATTTTGAGATCTGTGTATATGAATGGATGACAAAGGATGAAACCTTTAAGAGCCAGACAAATAGATGAATAATATAGGATGGAGAGATTTAAGATCCATGTAGGCAAATGAATGTTAAAGGTTGGGCAAATGAATAACAGTGGATGTAAAATGTAACACTTTGAGATTTATGCATGCGAATGGATGATAAATGATGGAGTGCTTTGAGATTTATGCCTGAGGATGGATGATAGAGGTTGGTATGCTTTAACATCCATGCAGGCGGATGGAGGATGGACCACTTTGAGATTTGTGTAAGCAATGACATAGAATGGACCACTTTGAGATTTGTGCAAGCGGATGGAGGATAAAGGATGAAGCATTTCAAAATCCGTATAGGCGAATGAATGACAGAGAATGGAGTGCTTTAAGATCTATATATGTATATTAATGATAGAAAATGGAGTGCTTTGAGATCTATGTAGGTTGATGAATGTTAGATGATGGAGCGCTTTGAGATATGTGTAGATAAATGGACAATAAAGGATGAAGTATTTTGAGATCTATGCAGGTGAATGGTTGCTAAATTTTTTTAAGATTCATATACTTTTATTAAATTTATTTTAAAAGGGATTTTTTTTAGCCTAAAATATAATATTTTTATCTAATAAATCGGGTATGAAAGATGATCCTGCTTTATTTTTTTTAGTTATCATCTATTATTGTATGCTATGACACTTCTAGGGGAAGCAATACAGTAACATAGGCGGGTCAGTGGGGAAGAGCGCAGAGAGGGGGGGATGCATTAATTTTCGTGCACTAGTGAAGAGTCAGTGGGGAATTTTGTCGAATAGCTGAGGGGTGGGGACCATGGAGGTTGGGGGGGGGAACGACACGACCCGAGGCGGGGTCGACCGGTGGACAGGCAGTCCGGGATCCCGGGGGTGCAGTGAAGGGTCGGACCTGGGCGGAGGTAGCGAAAGGGGGTCCCCGGCAGCTAGCGTGGACGACCCATCGGATGCCTTCTAGGGTGTTAGAGATGCTGCGGAACAGCACGACCGAGGTGGTGGTCTTCCCGGAGGAAGAGCTGGAGGGGACCCGAGCGGAGTGGTGGAGTACCGCCGTCATTGTGAGGAGCTTGGGTAGACCTGTTCCTGTGGATTGGGTGGCCAAGGAGATTAAGCGGGTGGGACGGCTGGACTACAATGTGAACTGCTTCTTGCTGATGGATGGCTTCATTGTCGTCCGGTTTGCCAAGGAGGAAGATCGGAGGCTGCCTTGATGAGTGGTCTGTGGACGGTGGCCGGCCAGCTGCTTGCAATGGAACGATGGCGACCTAACTTTGTGCCCGGAGAAGGAGGGATTGGCCGGGTGGTCGTATGGCTTCGGATGCCAAGGCTGCCTTTGGATTATTGGAAGAAGGAGACTATCCTTAGAATTGCGGCTTGTGCTGGTAATCCATTGGCGGTGGATGAATTCACGGATCAGGGGCGGCGATATGGTTTTGCTCGGGTGAAACTGGAGCTGGATTGTTCTCAACCTCTTAAGCCGGGTACCTTGATTAGGGGGAGTTCGGGGGGGGGGGGGGGGGTTGAGGAGACCTTTTTGTTGCCCAGATAGACAACCCAAGAGGGGGGGGGGTGAATTGGGTTTTTAAAATAATTTGACTAATTAAAACTTTGTGGATGATTAATTAAAAACTATAGCAAGTTATTTAATTCAGGCCTAGTGCTGTGAGTAATGTGCGGGGAAGAAGATGAGAGACAATGCACTACAAACACAAAGTTTTATAGTGGTTCGGAGCTAACCCTTGCTCCTACGTCCACTCCCCAAGTCTCACTTGGAAATTTCACTATAACCCCCTTGGATTACAGCCGGTTGTTTTGCAAGCTCACAACCAAACTTGTTGTTTTACGAGCTCACAACGAACTCGGTCGGTTTTCTCAGGCTCACTGACTAGAACCAACCCCGATTGTTTTCCCGGGCTCACAATCAAACCCTTACATACGTTGGTTTTAACTTGGCTCACCAACCAACCTTAAACCTCTTGATTCAATCCCCCGATTGAATCAAGTAAATACAAGAGATAGAAGAAAACAGAAAATAGCTTCTCAAAAAGCAGATTTAAAACAATATAATCGTAAAGGAGTTAGAAGCCCTCAAACGCTTTTAAGCTGGTGAAGAGGTATGGCTTCTGGAACTCCGGTCTCCTCTCGAAAGAGTGGTCGACTTGAATGCAGGAGGAGGAAGCTTTGATTGTTGGGAAGAAGTTGTTGGAGCAGTAAATGCAGATCTCCCCTTTTTCGTTTAAGAGCACTTGGAGAGCTTGAAAACTTGAATGCTTGGAGTGGAATATCTGTTCTCTGCCTTGCTACAGTCCTCTGTGGCTATTTAAGCCAACCCCCATGGAAACTAGCCGTTACTCTGCTTTTTCTGGCCGTTCTGCACACTCTGCGCAGCCTGACAATATGACCGTTGGTGGGTTGGAGTCGACTCGCGCGATCAGGAGTCGACTCGGCTGTAGCAGGAGTCGACTCACGCTTTTCCGGAGTCGACTCGGCAACTGTTCCAAATTTGAATTAAAGTTGCCGTCTTGATTGGGAGTCGACTCGTCTTGACCTGGAGTCGACTCGCCAACTTCTGGAGCTGACCTGGCAATTTTGGAGTCGGCTCATCCACTGAAGTCCGTGGATCCAATTTTGAATTTTGTCCACTCGAGTCGACTCGACTGTCCTGGGAGTCGACTCGAATCTCAGAGCCCGAACTCCCGTTTCTCTGTCTTTTGGCTCATCCAGTCTTGGAGTCGACTCGAACTTCCTTGGAGTCGACTCGGCTCTCAGTTTCCGAAAGTTGGTCTTCTGCCTTTTGACGTGAAGCTTGTCTCGGAGTCGACTCGAGCTGTCTGTGAGTCGACTCGAATCTCAGAGGCAGTAACTTGGTCTTCTGTCTGTTGATGGTCGCGGAGTCTCGGAGTCGACTCGTGCAATGCGGGAGTCGACTCGAATCTCAGAGTCCGAAAACTGCTTTCTGACTTTTCTTTGTGTTTCTCTTGGAGTCGACTCTTACTACCATGGAGTCGACTCGTTGAACATTGGAGTCGACTCGCGCACTTCGGGAGTCGACTCGTTGACAGTCTCTGAGTTGAAGCTTTCTGTCCTTCTGTCTGTTCTCAGTCGGAGTCGACTCGTACTGATCTGGAGTCGACTCGAGCTCGTGCCAGTGAACTTGATACGCTTGGAGTCGACTCGTGATACTCGGGAGTCGACTCGAGTCTCAGACATTGGTTCATGCAGACTTCTTAACTTATCCAAAATACTATGAACCAAGTCTAGAAACACTTGGACAGGATTTTCACTGAAACACTCAATTGAATTCATTAGTAATCACAAGATATACTCAAATGCTTTGAGCTCATCAAAATCAAATGGGGTTTTAATCAATCACTCCACAATCTCCCCCTTTTTGATGATGACAAAACTTTGAGTATATATAAAATGAATTGCTCATAAAACAATGAAGTAAAATCCATAAATGAATTCAAATGTCTGATAATTTAATTTATCCAAGTTTGAAAGGAGTGAAACATTAAATTTCGGAGTTAAAGCTCCACCTTTCATTTGGAATTATATAAGCCTTCATATTATGCAATCAATTGTTCGGCTTATATGTCATTAATGATTTAGCTTGATTAAAATTCAGATTCTCCCCCTCAACATATGCATTCAACTATGTTTTGATTCTCTGAATTTCCTTTTAATGCTTTGAAGTTTTTGAACTGAATTTTATCTTTTTAGAGGGAAAATCTGTCAATTTGTTCTTGAGTAGGATTCAGCTAATCTCCGAATATCCCTTGAATAGATTCTGGAGATTACTCCATTAGGAGCCCCAAAAGAGAGATAATGAGCCTCGAGGTACCGAATCCACTTAGAACAAATTTGTGTGTGTTATTAAGAGTTTATCTTTTTATTTATTTCCATTGATTTCTTTTACATATTTTTTCATATTTCTCCCCTTTTTACATATTTTATACATATTTCTCCCCCTTTTTGTCATCATACCAAAAAGGAGGTAATCACACACAATCAATGGCACAACCAATCATCAAATGGCACATAATTGAAGATAAAATGTCTACTCATTGTATTGATATGAATGTGAATACATGTAAGAATACAATAAGTAAAGCAAAGCAAGACAAAACACAACTCAAACACATCTATGTCCTCCTCGAGGATGAAGCTCCCCCTCTCGAGGATGCATCTCCTCCTCTGGAGGATGTGGCACCTCCTCTCGAGGATGGTGCTCCTCCTCTCAATCGGCTCTGCTCCATGAGGAGGGTGACTGCATCTGTCACATGTCCGAGCTGCGTGATAATAGACGTGGTGGCTCTGCTGTGTGTAGTGGAGAGCTCTGTCACCGACGCCTGAAGCCCAGTCACCGATGTCTGAAGTGCGTCCAGCTTGTCGATGAGTACATTCACCAAGCGCTCGGCCCCCTCGGTGGTGGTGTGCATGTCACGACCTATCTCCTCTCGCATCTGTCGAGTGGAGCTCGTGACCTCACTCATGCTGTGGAACTGGGCCTGGACCAAACTCCGGACATTGTAGATCTCTTCCCGTACATGAGCCGTCATGTCAGTCACGGCTGTCAAGGAAGGGACCAACTGAGAAGATACGGGTGCAGGAGTGGGGGCAGGCACCGCACCTCGGAGCTCCCGAAGCAGCTCATCCCTCAGATCTCGGACGATCTCCTGCCGCAGCTCCCGGAGCTGCTCTGTATCAATACGGACCTCCATAGATGGTGGAACTGAGGAGGAAGGTCCGGCAGAGGTGGTAGGAGCAGGAGGAGTGGATGGGAGGTCTGGATGGTCTGGAAGGTCTGGGTAGTCTGAATCTGGCTCAGGACTGGGTGATGGTCTGGTGGTCTGAGCAGTGAGAGTGGACTTCCTAACCCAGATCCCTTCTCTCTTCCGAAACCCCATCCTGTGCATAGTCCCCGTACATAAGCGATCAGTCCATCGCAAGGCACGAGAGGGTTCCCTCTCAGGAATGGGAATCTCGTACTGCCTAAAAAGAAGAGTGAATAACATCCCGTATGGGAGTGAGAGCCTAGGTCTATCTAGGGGCTCACACATATACCTATAAATGAGCTTTGGGAAGTTGATCGGGGTGTCCTGAAGGATATAAGACATAATAGCTAAGTCCCTCTCATTCACAAAATCAAATCTCCCTGTCTTAGGGAAGATGGACCTGGACAGAATGCTCAAAAGGATTCTCACTTCAATAGGAAGTGAGCTAGCAGATACCTCATCTAGGGGGGACTGAGGTGGATGCCCTAAGACGACCGTAAGGGCCGCAACTCTATCCTCAGGGTGTGCGGGAGCCACCCCTACTAATGGAAGGTGAAGGATATGGGCAATGAGGTCCTCTGTGACACGCAACGGGACACCTACTACCCTGCCCTCGATACCTCCATCTTCCCGATGGACGGTACTGTAAAACTCTTGAACTAGGCCAGGATAGGTGGGAAGGTCCAAGGTGAGGAAGTACTCTAGGCCCTGGGCTCTAAGCCTATCGCCTATGGTGAACCCCTCCCGGGAGAGATAGTCGAAATCGACAAACCTCCCGGAGGTGACGGCCTTCCCGGCCAACGGCCTAACGAGAACCACCCTAGGCGGGGAACGATCCGGAGGTGGTTCCCTCGCGGGATCGTGCCGCGCCTTGGAGCGCCGCTCGGGACCGGCCTCGGGACGGGACCTCTTCCTAACGACGGTCTTACGAGGCATCTTGACCTAAACGGGAAGAAAAATACCTAGAGGACGGTGAAGGACCGACAGAGGAAGCTCGGGACGGACCGGAAATGACCTAGGAACGGACGGAAACTCAATGTCCGGCGAAAAATCGACGGGAAAAGGGCTTGGAGACGATCGGGGATGACCTAGGAGTCGGCTCTAGGGCTTTGTGAACAGTGGCGGCTTGAGGAAGAGTGTTTGCGAAACGACAAACTTAGGGTTAAAAAGTCGGATCCCGACTGCGAGTCGACTCCCCTGAGTCGCGAGTCGACTCCAGAATATGCGCGAGTCGACTCCCGATAGTGTGCGAGTCGACTCCCCCTCAGCTGCCAACTTTGCGAGTCGACTCCCGCAAATGCGCGAGTCGACTCCCCCTCAGGAGCCGGCTCTGAAACTTACTCGAGTCGTCTCTAACCTTGGCACGCACCTAAAAACCATGCCATAATCGTGCCAAATGAGGGAAAATCACCTAATTAAGGACTGATTTGATGATCACTGCATAGAAACTCTATTTTAACCTCATTCTAATCATCAAAATCAATTAATCTAGTGAAAAACCCACTAGGATGGATCAATCACTCCTAATCCCCTCCTAAGCACACTAAACCTCTCTTCACTTAGGGGTTTTGTAAAAATATCTGCTAATTGATTATCAGTACAAACAAATTGGAGTGACACATCACCATTCAATACATGATCTCTTATGAAGTGATGTCTTATCTCAATGTGTTTAGTTCTTGAATGTTGAATTGGATTTTTAGTTAGATTTATGGCACTTGTATTATCACAATTAATGGGGATTTTATCTTGTTTAATGCCATAATCTTCTAATTGTTGTTTAATCCATAAGATTTGAGCACAACAACTCCCGGCTGCAACATATTCAGCTTCTGCAGTGGATAATGCAACCGAGTTTTGTTTCTTGCTAAACCATGAGATTAGGTTTTCTCCTAGAAATTGACAGGACCCGTTGGTACTTTTTCTATCAAGCTTACATCCAGCGAAGTCTGAATCTGTGTACCCTATTAAGTTTAGGCTAGATTCTTTAGAGTACCACAGCCCTATGTTCTTAGTTCCAATTAAGTATTTAAAGATTCTCTTAACTGCAGCTAGGTGTGATTCTTTAGGATTAGCCTGATATCTAGCACACATGCACACACTAAACATAATATCAGGCCTACTTGCAGTAAGATACAGTAAAGAACCTATCATACCTCTATAAAGTTTTTGATCTACAGATTTACCTGATTCATCTTGGTCTAACTTGCATGATGAGCTCATGGGGGTGCTGATTGACTTGTTTCCCTCCATATCAAACTTCTTGAGCATCTCCTTGATATATTTTGCTTGATTGATGAAGATGCCTCCTTCAGATTGTTTGATTTGAAGCCCGAGGAAGTAGTTCAGCTCTCCCATCATGCTCATCTCAAACTCACTCTGCATCAAATCAGCAAATTCCTCGCAGAGGCGATTGTTAGTAGCACCGAAAATGATATCATCAACATAAATCTGTACTAATAACATATCCTTATTTTTCTTTTTCAGAAATAATGTTGTATCTACATTTTCCCTAGAGAATTCATGTTCTAATAGGAATTTACTAAGTCTCTCATACCAAGCTCTAGGTGCTTGTTTTAGTCCATAAAGTGCTTTGTTCAGTTTATACACATGATTAGGGTATTGATGATTTTCAAAACCAGGAGGTTGTTCTACATACACTTCCTCATTTATATACCCATTTAAAAATGCACTTTTTACATCCATTTGAAATAGTTTGAAATCCTTAGAGCATGCATATGCTAATAATAGTCTAATAGCCTCAAGTCTAGCTACGGGAGCAAAGGTTTCATCAAAATCTATGCCTTCTTCTTGATTATAACCCTTTGCCACTAGTCTAGCCTTATTCCTTATAACAATTCCATTTTCATCTAGCTTATTTTTATATATCCATTTTGTACCTATAATTGGATATTCAGAAGGCCTCTCTACTAGATCCCACACTTCGTTTCTAGTAAATTGGTTTAGTTCTTCTTGCATTGCATTTATCCAATTTACATCATTTTCGGCTTCTTCTATATGTTTGGGCTCAAAGTGTGAAACAAAAGCTAGATGGCTATTTAGATTTCTTAGTGAAGCTCTAGTCCTAACCGGTTGAGATGGATCATCTAGAATGAGTTCCTTAGGATGTCCGTGAGCATACCTCCAAGCTTTTGTTAGCCCATGATCCACAATAGCCTCTTGGCTTGATGATTCTCCTTCAATTAACTTTTGATTATCATCTTGTAATCCCATCTCATCTATCTTTTCCTCAAGTATTTCAACATCATCATCAAAATTAACTTTCTTACTAGAGGAGATGTCACTAGAGTCATCAAATACTACATGTATAGATTCTTCTATGACTAAGGTTCTTTTATTAAATATTCTATAGGCTTTACTAGTTGTAGAATAACCTAAGAATATTCCTTCATCAGATTTAGGGTCAAATTTCCCTAGATTGTCTTTCCCATTATTATGCACAAAACACCTACATCCAAAAACATGAAGATAATTAACCTTTGGTTTTCTGTTTTTCCACAGTTCATATGGTGTTTTCTTTATAATGGGTCTTAATAAAACTCTATTTAATATATGGCAGGAAGTATTAATGGCTTCTCCCCAAAAGTACTTAGGGAGGTTACTTTCACATAACATCGTTCTAGCCATTTCCTCTAGAGTTCTATTTTTCCTTTCCACAACTCCATTTTGTTGTGGTGTCCTAGGTGCAGAAAAATTATGGGTTATCTCCTTTTTACTACAAAATTCGTCAAATAATTGATTTTCGAATTCGGTACCATGGTCACTTCTAATGGCTATGACTGAAGACTCTCTAGCATTTGTTACTTCCTTATGGAACTTTTTAAACATAGAAAATGCTTGATCCTTATGTGCTAGGAACATGACCCATGTGTACCTGGAGTAATCATCTACTATAACAAGACCATATTTATTTCCACCTAGACTTGTTGTTCTAGTTGGACCAAATAGGTCCATGTGTAATAATTCTAGAGGCCTAGAGGTAGAGACATATTTTATGGATTTAAAAGAGTTCCTAGATTGTTTGCCAAATTGACATGCTTCACATATTTTGTTCTTTTCAAATTTTAATTTTGGCAAACCTATCACGGAGTCTCTTTTAACTAATTTAGTTATTGTGTCAATGCTTGCATGACCTAACTTACGGTGCCATAACCAACTAGCATCATTATCTTTAGTTTCATTTACAACTAGACATTGGTTATGTTTTGCAAGATCTTCTAGGTCTACAACATATACATTTCCACGTCTAATCCCTTTAAAAACTAAGCTATTATCATTAGGATTTGTTATAATACATAGTGATGGTTTAAACATAACATCATATCCTTTATCACATAATTGACTGACGCTTAACAAGTTATGCTTAAGACCATCAACATATCTAACATTATCTATAAAAGTAGAAGGGGTGATTTGAACTTTACCAATACCAATGATGTGACCTTGGTTGTTGTCTCCAAACGTCACAGCACCTCCCTTCTTAGCTTCAAGGGTGAAAAATTGGTCTTTATCACCCGTCATGTGCCTTGAGCAGCCACTATCCAAATACCAGTAATTTTTGTTGACCTTGGCTGCAAGACACTCCTACACAAGCAAATCATGTCATCTTAGGTACCCAAGTTTTCTTGGGTCCTTCATGGTTAGTCAAGTTGGTTCCTTTTGGAATCCATACCCTTTTAATTTTTCTTTTAGTTTTACTTTTCCTAAAATTACATACATTTGCTTTATGGCCTACTGTACCACAACAAAAGCAGGTTATTTTCTTAGTTTTTGTTTCCCCAGCTTTAACAAAGAAGTTACTAAGAAGTTTTTGCTTATTCCTTGGTTTATATCCTAAACCGGCTTTATTAAACACTGCACGTTGACTATTTAGTATCATGTTTAATTTTTCAGAACTATAGGTAAATCTTTCAACTAAGGGTTTGTATTTGTTAAGTTCTTTAGTTAGTGTTTGATTTTCGGCTTTTAGATCATTAAGTTCTTTAGTAAGATCCTTATCTAAGGTTTGTTTATATTTTTTAAGTTCTGAAAGTTCCTTAGTTAGTTTTTCATTATCTTTCGTTAAGGTGTTAGTCTTCTTAATTAAGAGTTGGTTGCTTGTCTTAAGTTCTAGATTTTCTTTGGTAAGATTATCTTTATCCTTAATTAATGAATCATGCTTATGAATATAAGTTTGGTTAGTTACTTTTAGTTCTCTGTTTTTAACATTTATATTCTTATACTCAATCATTAATTCATTGAACGCATCATAAAGTTCATCAAATGTAAAATCAAAATGCGTATCGGAAGTTACCTCGTTTTCGTTGGCCATGAAGCAGAAATTGGCCTTCTCTTCTTGTTCTTCATCTGATGAGGAGGATGATGAGTCGGAGTCCGATAGGGTAGTGACAAGTGCCTTTTTCTTCTTGTATTTACTCCCCTTCTTCAGTAAGGGGCACTCCGCTCTTATGTGACCCGGCTTCTTGCACTCGTAACAACCAATCCCCTCATTTTCCCTTTCCTTACCTTTGTCTTTGCGGTAGGAATTTGAGGGGCCTCTCCTTTGATGATAGGACTTCTTGTGGTTGATGAATTTTTTGAACTTGCGCACAAGAAGAGCCTCACCACCATCTTTCTCGTCTTCTTCTTCTTCACTGCTGCTGCTGCAAGACAAGTCCTTGTTAGAAGAAGTAGATTTAAGGGCTATTACCTTTTTCTTATGGGAGGACTCTTCCTCGTTGTGTTGTTTCATGGTGAGCTCGTGCGTCATGAGGGATCCAAGAAGCTCCTCAAGTGGTAGCTTGTTCAAGTCCTTGGCTTCTTGGATTGCTGTCACTTTAGCTTCCCACGACCTTGGTAGACACCGAAGGATTTTCCTGACAAGCTCACTGTTAGTATAGTTCTTGCCAAGGCTTTTTAGACCATTGACAATATCAGTAAACCTAGTGAACATGGATGTGATTGTTTCATTTGAATCCATTTTAAATAGTTCATATTTATGAACCAAGATGTTTATTTTGGATTCCTTGACTTGATTCGTGCCCTCATGGGTCACTTCAAGTCTGTCCCAAATTTCTTTTGCTGAATTACAAGTTGAAATCCTATTGAATTCATTACGGTCTAAGGCACAATAGAAGACATTCATTGCTTTAGAGTTTAATTGTGCCTTCCTCATGTCATGTTTATCCCAGTCCATTTCTAGTTTAGGTACCTTAACACCATCTACGTAAATGGATGGGATGTATGGCCCATTTACTACAATGGACCACATCTCATAGTCTTGGGCTTGGATGAATATTCTCATCCTAGCCTTCCAGTATGAGTAGTCAGATCCATTGAAGAAAGGGGGTCTTTGGGTGGACTGACCCTCAATGTGAGAAGATCCAAATGGGGTTGTCATTTTGATCTTTTAACTCTTGAGTGGAAGAGTTTTTGGCTCTGATACCACTTGTTGCCCAGATAGACAACCCAAGAGGGGGGGGGGGGTGAATTGGGTTTTTAAAATAATTTGACTAATTAAAACTTTGTGGATGATTAATTAAAAACTATAGCAAGTTATTTAATTAAGGCCTAGTGCTGTGAGTAATGTGCGGGGAAGAAGATGAGAGACAATGCACTACAAACACAAAGTTTTATAGTGGTTCGGAGCTAACCCTTGCTCCTACGTCCACTCCCCAAGTCTCACTTGGGAATTTCACTATAACCCCCTTGGATTACAGCCGGTTGTTTTGCAAGCTCACAACCAAACTTGTTGTTTTACGAGCTCACAACGAACTCGGTCGGTTTTTCCAGGCTCACCGACTAGAACCAACCCCGATTGTTTTCCCGGGCTCACAATCAAACCCTTACACACGTTGGTTTTAACTTGGCTCACCAACCAACCTTAAACCTCTTGATTCAATCCCCCGATTGAATCAAGTAAATACAAGAGATAGAAGAAAACAGAAAATAGCTTCTCAAAAAGCAGATTTAAAACAATATAATCGTAAAGGAGTTAGAAGCCCTCAAACGCTTTTAAGCTGGTGAAGAGGTATGGCTTCTGGAACTCCGGTCTCCTCTCGAAAGAGTGGTCGACTTGAATGCAGGAGGAGGAAGCTTTGATTGTTGGGAAGAAGTTGTTGGAGCAGTAAATGTAGATCTCCCCTTTTTCATTTAAGAGCACTTGGAGAGCTTGAAAACTTGAATGCTTGGAGTGGAATATCTGTTCTCTGCCTTGCTACAGTCCTCTGTGGCTATTTAAGCCAACCCCCACGGAAACTAGCCGTTACTCTGCTTTTTCTGGCCGTTCTGCACACTCTGCGCAGCCTGACAATATGACCGTTGGTGGGTTGGAGTCGACTCGCGCGATCAGGAGTCGACTCGGCTGTAGCAGGAGTCGACTCACGCTTTTCCGGAGTCGACTCGGCAACTGTTCCAAATTTGAATTAAAGTTGCCGTCTTGATTGGGAGTCGACTCGTCTTGACCTGGAGTCGACTCGCCAACTTCTGGAGCTGACCTGGCAATTTTGGAGTCGGCTCATCCACTGAAGTCCGTGGATCCAATTTTGAATTTTGTCCACTCGAGTCGACTCGACTGTCCTGGGAGTCGACTCGAATCTCAGAGCCCGAACTCCCGTTTCTCTGTCTTTTGGCTCATCCAGTCTTGGAGTCGACTCGAACTTCCTTGGAGTCGACTCGGCTCTCAGTTTCCGAAAGTTGGTCTTCTGCCTTTTGACGTGAAGCTTGTCTCGGAGTCGACTCGAGCTGTCTGTGAGTCGACTCGAATCTCAGAGGCAGTAACTTGGTCTTCTGTCTGTTGATGGTCGCGGAGTCTCGGAGTCGACTCGTGCAATGCGGGAGTCGACTCGAATCTCAGAGTCCGAAAACTGCTTTCTGACTTTTCTTTGTGTTTCTCTTGGAGTCGACTCTTACTACCATGGAGTCGACTCGTTGAACATTGGAGTCGACTCGCGCACTTCGGGAGTCGACTCGTTGACAGTCTCTGAGTTGAAGCTTTCTGTCCTTCTGTCTGTTCTCAGTCGGAGTCGACTCGTACTGATCTGGAGTCGACTCGAGCTCGTGCCAGTGAACTTGATACGCTTGGAGTCGACTCGTGATACTCGGGAGTCGACTCGAGTCTCAGACATTGGTTCATGCAGACTTCTTAACTTATCCAAAATACTATGAACCAAGTCTAGAAACACTTGGACAGGATTTTCACTGAAACACTCAATTGAATTCATTAGTAATCACAAGATATACTCAAATGCTTTGAGCTCATCAAAATCAAATGGGGTTTTAATCAATCACTCCACACTTTTGGCAAGGTTTCATCTACGAAAACTTGCCTGCCCCTTGTTCCAAGTGCGGGAGGATAGGACATCTGGCGACGGAATGCGGCTGCCCTCCAACGGGGGGGGGGGGGGGGGGGGGGGGGGGGTTCGACGGAGGCAGCATCGGTCAGGGGGAAGAAGAAGGTAGATGCGGAGGCGGAGTCTGGTGGGCAGAAGGAAGGAGTAGGAGATGCCTCGGAGGAACCCTCGGCCTTTGGTCCGTGGTTGGTTACCAACCGTGTATGGCACCAAGGGGCGGCCACGAAGAAACCATGGAGGAAGGAGATGACCGATTCTGGCTCTGGACTGAGTGCGACGCCCACGGCTTCCAGAAACGGCAAGGTCGCAGTGGGGGAGGGGTCGTGTACCACTGTCTCCCCGATCGACCTAGAGGCGTGGCAGAAGCCGCTGAAGGTTGCCCGGCGCCGGACGCCGGAGAAGGACGTCTCGGCTGCCGGGGCGGGCAAGGATACGGCCGGTTCGAGTCAACTCGGCCGAGTCGAAGGAGATGGAACCGACTCAAACCCCAGGCCGGACTTGGGTCGACTCACTCCGAGTGAGGTCCAGGAGGTGGGTCGGGGTGCGAGTGGGCTGGATGGTGGACCGGGCCGGGTTGATGGCAGGCCAGAGCCCACTGTGGTGCAGCGGCCTGGTGGATCGGATCCGAGCCCGAGGAAGCGGTCCAGAAGCCCGTGTAGGGCGTTTGGGATGGGGGGCAAATCGGAGAAGGGGTCGTCTCACACTGCGGGGGGGACTCGATTTCCGGCAACGGTGAAGGGGCGGCTGGTGGTTGTTCCCCACCGAAGAAGCCGGAGCTCCCCTCCTCCTCAATCGGCGACTCGTCATCGGCCCCCACGGTGGGTACGTGAGGCTAGGGGCGGCGGTGATCTCGTTGGCGGCGGAGGGGCGGAGGCTCCGGGGAGGAAGCTGACCAGAGCCTGTTCGGCGGCGTCCAATCTTTCGGCGCTGGGGATGGCGGCTCCATCCAGGGTGGCCGGTAAGGGGGGATGGCCGGAAGTGGGGACTGGGGAAGTCGGTGCCGAAGGTGGGGTACCGAACCTTGGCGGAATCCCTGTGGTTGTGCCAGGGGAGTTACCGTGCCAAATGGAACGGGGGAGCAATGGCAGTGCTTTGGTCTCTGAGCTGGGAACCGGGAGTTTGGCATCGGGTGAGTCAGACTTCATCAAGAGTACTGATGGGATCAGGACAGAATCGAGTTGGGTGATGATAGAGGGCCCTGTGGCAGTGGATGAAGCTATTGCAGATTCTGCGTGCCATTTGGCACGAACTGGTGACGGAGGGGATCACGATCAAATTTTGTTTAAGATGATGGCTGCGGCTAAGGGTGTGAGTTCTGTAGGTTCGGAGGGTGGAGGAGCTATAGAAGAGGCGGTGTTTCATGATTGCAATCCCGGGGTGGGGGGTTGTGATGCAGCCTTGGGTGACCAATGAAGGTTATACTATGGAATTGCCGCGGCGCGGAGAAGCCTTCTTTTGCCCCAGCTTTCCGCAGGATTGTGCAGCAGCATAGTCCGGATATATGTGTGTTGTTTGAGACCCGGTTATCCGGAAGGAGTCTACAGAAGGCCAGGAGAGCAGTACCTCGAACGTGGGGATTTTATGCAGTGGAGTCTCAGGGGTTCTTGGGTGGTATCATTGTCACTTGGATGCAAGGCTCCTGCAGGTTGGATGTCTTCCATGTATGTACACAGGAGGTGGTAGTTGTGATCTCGGAGGGTAGCAGAGTTTCGTGGGTCCTTGCTGCGGTGTATGCCAGTACTGATTTCAGGGAGAGGCGAATATTGTGGGAGGAGGTGTCTCAGATGATTAATCAGGGGTACCCTATGATGGTAGCTGGTGACTTCAATTGTATTACTGATCCTCAGGAGAAGATGGGGGGGAGGCCTTTCTCATATGAGAGGAAGGTTAAGGAGTTCCAAGATTTTTTGACATCGAGTGGGCTGATAGACCTGGGGTTCTCCGGTTCCAGGTTTACATGGTGCAACAATCAGCAGGGCCAGGCTAGAGTATGGGAGAGTCTTGATAGAGCTTGCGCGACCGCTGGGTGGGTTCAGTGCTTTCCGGATCACCATGTGAGCCACTTGCCCAGGATCGCATCGGATCATTGCCCGCTTCTAGTGAGTACAGATAATTACATTCCAGTTCATCCCCCTTTTAGATTTGAGAAAATATGGCTTTGTTATCCGAGATCATGGGAGATGGTGAGGGAGGCTTGGAGTGCACCAGTTAGAGGAGATGCTATGTATCGGGTGTCCCGTAGATTGGAGCTAACGAGGAGGCGACTGAGGAGGTGGAACCGAGAGGAGGTGGGAGATATTTTCAGGAGGGTTGAGGATTCAGAGGAGGCTATTGCCAGGTTACAGGCTCAGGAGGACCAAAGGGGTGGTCTAGCAGATGTGGAGATGGGGGAGCTTAGATCATTACTGGCCCTGCATGATGGATTTCTTAGACAGCAGGAGACTTTTTGGAGACAGAAATCGAGAGTACAGTGGATAGTGGAGGGGGACAGAAACACTAGATTTTTTCACCAGGCGACAGTTATTAGGAGGCACCAGAATAGAATTAGAGTTATCCGGAATGAGGAGGGGCAGTTGTCGGAGGATCCGGAGGTGATTCAGAGGATTTTGGAGGGATTCTTCAGGGCTAGGTGGACAGAGCAGTCCACGGGTGGGAGTTCGGTGGATATGCCCCCGGCCTTAGCTGGGGTGTCCGAGGAGGAGACAGCAGCGCTGATTTGTCCAGTCTCGGATAGGGAGATCAGAGAGGCAGTGAGGTCCCTTGCGGGGGACAAGGCTCTAGGGCTAGATGGCTTTCCACCCTTGTTTTTCCAGAGATATTGGATGATAGTTGGGCGAGACGTGACGGCGACTATACAGCAGTTCTTTAGTACAGCAGTGATGGCAGGAGATTGGCAGAGGACTTTCATTACCTTGATACCGAAGCGGCAGGATGCCACGGAACCGGGTCACTTTCGTCCGATTAGCCTTTGTACGACCTTGTACAAGGCAACGGCGAGGATCCTTGCTAGCAGGTTGAGAGAGGTTCTTCCTAGGCTTATCAGTCCAGAGCAGGGGGCTTTTTTGGAGGGGCGGAGTATTTCTGACAATGTGCTTATTGCCCAGGAGTTCATGTTTGATCTCGGTCGGGCTCCGATGAGGAGGAGCTTGATGGGGGTCAAGCTTGACATGGAGAGGGCCTATGTTAGGGTGAGATGGGATTTCTTGCAGCAGTCCTTGTAGGGGTTTGAGTTTCATGAGACTTGGATCAGTTGGGTGATGGGTTGCGTTCGTGCTCCCTCTTTTGCTATCTTGGTGAACGGTACGCCGTCCCGCTTTTTTATGTCCTCAGGGGGACTGCGCCAGGGATGTCCCCTCTCTCCCCTATTATTCATTATGTGTGCAGATGCATTGTCTAGATCCCTACGGCGGGCAGTGGCTACTCAGGAGTTGGAGGTCTACAGGCCGGCAGTGGGGGCTTCTCCGATCTCCCATTTGCTTTTTGCTGATGATTGCTTGCTTCTTACTAGATCGTCGCGGCAGGCGGCTCAGGCTATTGGTCAGATTCTTCGGGATTACTGTGCGGCATCGGGACAGCGGGTCAATCTGACCAAGTCAGCTGTTACTTTCAGCCCAAAGACCAAAGTGGCGATGAGGCGGTCTATTATGGAGATCCTGGGGGTGGGAGAGCAGGAGGGTACGATGAAATACTTGGGGGTTCCACTCTCGGGCCAGAGGTTGAGGGGTAGGGATTGCGCATCCATAGAGCTTAGCGTCAGACGCAGATTGGAGGGGTGGCAGATGCATTCACTTTCTATGATGGGTAGGATCATTCTGGTTCGTTCAGTTCTTACTTCGATCCCTATCTATCTACTTTCCAATGCTATCATTCCTGTTACAGTCTTGAGGTCTCTTGAGCAGCTATTCAGGAATTTTATTTGGGGGAGGAGAAGTGGCAGAGGCGGGGTCCATTTGCTGGCTTGGGATGTGCTGTGTCAGCCGACTAGCTATGGAGGTTTGGGGTTGCAGTCCCTGGTGGCGAGGAGGGAGGCCCTAGTGGCTAGACATGCGGCTAGAGTTGTGCTTGAGCCCGAGAGTATGTGGTCCTCGCTGATGAGGGCCAAGTATGGCGCCCTGGCTCCTGGGGCGCGAGCCGGTCGTCACCATTCACCGATCTGGAGGGAGATGTGTGCTAGAGCTGCGGTGGTGCTTTCGGAGATCAGATGGTCAGTAGGTGATGGTCGGTCTATTGATGTGTTAGAGGACAGTTGGATGACCGAGCTACCGATCTGTCGTATGCCGACCATGGCGGATTCGGCGCGATTATCAGGCTGCAGGGTTAGTGAGCTGATGACCTTGGAGGGGGGCCGCTGGAGGGAGGAGATGGTCCGTGAGGTTTTTGGGGAGCAGCTGGCGGAGGCGGTTCTATCCCTCCCTGTCCCCTCCGGAGGGGGGGTCGACAGGTTAGTGTGGATGCCGACGGGACGGTCGCGGGTTCGTGCTAGAGATCTTTGTGCTTTGATCGGTGGGGAGCCTGCTCGGCAGATTGAGGGTGGGTGGATATGGAGGCTGAGGATTCACCCTCGTGTGGCATATTCATCTGGAAGGTGGCCTGGGGCTGCCTTCCTACGAGGAGCTTATTGGTTCGGCGTGGCATGGCGATCTCTCAGTGCTGTGAGGAGTGTGCAGATATCGAGGAGACGATCGAGCATGTCCTTCTACGGTGTCCTAGAGCCCGAGAGATATGGAGGAGGTCACCAGTCCTACTACCCATTTCGGTGGTGTCTGTGCAGGATTTGATTCATATGTTGAGGGTATCCACGCGGAGTCCCAGGTTTGCCGTGGCTGGGATTGTAGTGGCATACTTGTCCTACTACATATGGTTGGACAGGAATGCTGGTCTGTTTGAGGGGAGGAGGTTGTCTCCGAAGATGGTGGTGGATAGAGCGACGCTATCTGCGAGGGAGGTTCTTGCGGCTACCGTCGGGTTTTCTTCTAGGATAGCTAGGGACATCTGGGGTACTTGTCACGCTGCTTCAGCGCTCCTGTTTGCCCTTGTTTCTTGGGTACCCCCACCCCCTGGCTATCTCAAGGTAAATTTCGATGGCAGTCGGTTAGCAGATGGTGTGACTGGAGGGGTTGGATTTGTGATCAGAGATCATCTTGGTAGGCTGATTGCGGCAGGAGGGCGGCGCACGCCAGGTCTCACAGTGGTTGGGGCAGAGCTGCAGGCAGCGTGGGAGGGTATATCCTATGCATGCCATATACTGGGTGTGGAGCGGGTATGTCTTGAGGGCGATTCTTCTGTGGTTATTGATTGGATTTGAGGGGTGGATCGATTTGGGGATGGTCACCCCCTCATTCGGGAGACCCGTGAGATTGCGCGGATGATGGGTGCGGTTCGGATTGGACATGTGTTTAGGGAGGCGAACAGGGCTGCAGACTGGGTCGCCTCTTTTGTTGCTCGGCATTCTGGGGACTTTCTGTGGACGTCTGTATCGGACATTCACCCCTTCTTGTATCTTTTACTTTTTTGCAATTTGGCAGGGTGTACTTATGTCAAGTTATATGAAATGAGTAGCCGTTAAAAAAAAAAAAAAAAAAAAAAAAAAAAAAAAAAAAAAAAAAAAAAAAAGCAATACGGTAACGATTTTTTTTTTTTATAGAAGTATAAAATAAATTTCGTAATGGGCATCATTATTGTGCTTTGGTGTCACTATTACTGTACAACCACGTGATCGCTAATCATTGATAGCGACGGAAGAGTTCGCATTTGATCGCATTCGTGTACGACGTTGGAGAATTATATTTTCGTGGGACCCGCCGGAGGATGCGGACTTGCTTGTGGGGTGGGTCGCTGCAAAAAAAACATGAAAAAACGGTGGGGAAAAAAGGAGACGGGCAAGGTTTTATAATATCCACGTGAAGTCTGTACGAGTTTTGGCCCACGTTGAAAACGACAAGGCCTTGTTTAAAAAATTAAAAGAGATAAAAAGATCTGGCATGTTCGGCATTATAAAACGTCACGGCTTAATCATTCACGCACCTACCACATCTTGTGTAGCTTCTTTTCTTTTCTCTAGTTATTTTATTTTATTTTATTTTTTATTTTTTAAGGCTCTTGTGCAGCTTCCTCTCCAAAAACTGAGCGTGTGGCCGTGAAGATGGCAGCACAGTTGGAACGAAACTTTATTTTCATCGATGTACTTCAGGTTCGAAATACATGGGCGTCGATTAAATATGGAGATTGGATGCCCACCGTCTGAATACGCTCAGTAAAAGTGCCATCTGGTCTAACTGATACTAAGATGGTGCTGAAATGATGTACTCACATATGGAATAATTTACGGGTTGAAAAAGGTATTAGCAAATTTTTTACCTGGAAGGGAGGCTCAATAACGACTGCTATGTAGTTGTGATTTTTTTTTTTATCAAAAAAAAAAAATACTAAGCGCGTGAATGCCGTCCACTAACTTTTATTTTGGTACATAAGTCCACTAACTTTGCAGAAGGCTCTACAAACGTCGATGCCAAAAAGCCTGCCCGCCGCGTTCGTCAGTACAAAAACGTCGCATCATAACTCAATTATTCACGCACCGACCGCATCTACAATTTTTGTTACATTTTTAGTATTGTACAGACGAGTGAAAGATGAGTTGACTGAGACAGCACGTTTACTGATACGGTACATCGAATTTAGTGGTCACACAATTTTCTTTTCGTGCGTTGGACATTAATTATGCGGCCTAAATGATGTCGCACGGTATAGCAACTAGCCACTTGGGCTTCAAAGCTCGGCAATGTTGGCGTATGGCATAAATAGTAGATTAAAACAAAATCTTAGCATTTCACCATTTGATTCCATTAGCGCAAAATTACTCTAGAGTTGATTAGGTTTTAAGATGTATAATCTTTGTCGAATCAATATTTACTAAGTTTACTGAAAATTGGAATTTTCTTTTGGACGGGATATTAAGTTCATATATTTTTATTGACTAAATAAACTTTTCGATACTAGAATTAATTTTAAAGGAAAACCACTTCTATGAACTTATTTTGAGCCACGACTTTTTGGCACGACTCTATTCTGCTTTTTAAAAAAGAGTAGTGTTAGCCACATCCAGTAAGGGGACAATATAGAGGAACAGCTAACATGACATTGTTGATGGGGCTGCTCGGTCGGATCGGTTAGAAGTAAGAGTAGCATTCTGAAAAGAGAAAGTTAGCCCATTTCGTCTTCTTCCTAATCTGAATATTTAGCAGTGGCTATGCTCTCCTTTCTTTTGTTGGAAAAGTATTGTCTAGAAACTGCTATATCTTTATTTATAGAAATATTATGTCACACCTCCGACTCAAGATCGCGAGCCAAAATTTGCAGCAACAGCCGCACATTTGTAGGAAACTCTCCACACGAGAATGCAAGGCATCTCATAGTAATATCAAAATCATGCAGCAGAAATAATTTAACTAATAATATACAATCTTTATTTCATTAACTAACACCACCTATAATATCTCATAACTCTAACATTAGTCTAAGGTAGTACATAATTTAAATATATTATGATTTAAGATAATTTATGCCATAGTTTTTCTAATCGCTCTTTCATATTCAAAATTTCGATAGGCTAGTTTTCTGAATCTGAAAAAAATAAGAAATTGCATAATGAGCTAAACAACCCAGTAAGTAATAAATACTTTAACTAGATAAATTAGACAATTAAATATATAATATTACGCAGAACATAAATATATATGCTGTACTAATATACGAATCAAATCTTTCTTAAAATATTTTTTTTTTTGGATTTAAATTCTTTCAAATATTCATTTCATCTTATTAATCTTGAGCTATGACCACATTCCATGTGGCAGAGTCATAACACCGACTAATCATCTTACGATGAGCTGTGCATCATCTTGTAGCAAAGTTCTTTAGGATTGCTGTTCTGCTGACGATATGTCACTAATCATCTTGGATGTACGATCTTCAGAAAAAAATTATATACCAATGTATTTGCCTCCATTGACGGGGTCCTCAACATAGCTTGCGGTTAGTTGCACATTATCTTGCAACAAAGTCCTTCAGGATCACTGGTTTACTGGCGGTATGTCACTAATCATCTTAGATACGACCTTTAGGACAAATCATGTGCCAACATATTTATCCTCATTGGCGGGATCCTTAACATAGCCTGTCGAAATTCAATTAGCTCTCAGTTTCATATGTCAATTCTAAAATCATGCAGTGTCAAAATTTAAATATCGTTTATAAATTAATTTCTTTTAATTTATCAAATTCAATTCAACAACCAAGAACTATGACCACCTGTGGCTGGGTCATAACACCGACTAATCATCTTGTGATGAGCTGCACATCATTTTGCAGCAAAGTCCTTCAGGACCGTTGGTCTGATGACGGTATGCTACTAATTATCTTGGATATAACCTTTAGGACAAGTGTCAATGTATTAGCCCCCATTGGCAGGGTCCTCAACATAGTCCGACTATGAGTTCAAATTTATTTCGATTCGAAACTCTTTTTCTCAAAACATGTTTAGTATCCCAAATCGAAAGATGCAATACTGAAATCAGTCAAACACAATCCATATCAAAACCAATATGTTCAATCGGAATCATACAATATTCTAGAAATAGGCATAAAACACCATGCATTAAATTCATAAATCAAGAATAATTTGACTCAAAAAATATTTATAATTTACCAATAAATCTAGAAAAATGTTGCATTACTTACCTCGAATGCAATCCAACTAACATTATTTGATTGAAAAGCTTAAGGCAGGGACCGGCACCTTACGCGGCAATCAATGGCTAAAAATTATTTAAAAATTATATTTCTCATCAAAATTTATCATGATTATTTAAAGAATATAATCCTAATTCTAGTATCCTCATAGGGCTGACCAGATGAGACTGCCCGACAACTCGATCAGTTCGATCAAAATAAAATTCATTGTATCATGCTTGGACTAGGACACAGATGGTTCAACAATGATCAGTGCGATCAAATCTAATAATGTTTAGTAAGGACGAGGGTGGGGTTGACACGCCGCTCGACGACCTGAGATTAGGACCCTTCATCAAGATAAATTCAAAATCACTATGAAGAGTTCCTACTGAATCCAACTACCCTACAGAGAGTAGAAAGAGAAAGTCTGGTAGGGAGAGAAAGTTTTAATTGTTATGGTAGTTGGAAAAAGATCTAGACCACCTTCTAATTGTGCACAAAAAGTACATAGTAATAAAAGTGAACCAAATAATATTTTTCCAGATCCATTTTCACATCCAAATTTATGAATATATAGATATAAGTTTGAACATCTGGCTAATATCCTTATTTATATCTATATCCATTAAAAATAAATAGATATGAATATGGATAGAAAGCTATTGAATCTATATCTGAATATCTACATCTATTTATAATCTTATTAATTATATATATTGGCTATGAAATTTTAAGAAATATAACAAAACTTATTAACATGCCATTGACTTAATTTACCTTGTAGTCAATAATCTTTATTGGTCATATGGTTTATTGAAAAAGAAAAATAAGAAAATTGTATTTCCATCTGTCAATTAGAATATATTTGAGCAGTCTTTATATAGTACTAGGAGGCTGACGAAATTTGGTAGGACCGACAAAGTTTGGCACAATTAATCACAAATCAATCAAGATGAAATTTGGTAAGGCCATCTAAGTTTGGCATAATCAATCAATCAATGGATTCTAACATAGTTTAAGCATTTAAGTATTCAACTTATGTCCGTCTTCACATCCATGCTTATTAATTGAAATGTATCTACATCTATTTAGAACAATATAAATATAAATTTTTGCATTTGATTAATATATGCATCTATATCGGTATTCATCAAATAAAGATGAACATGAATACAAATATACTAACATCCGATTATATCTTATCCATTTTCATCCCTAGAGCCACACCTCCGCCACCCTGGACCATTAAGTTAGGCAAGCTAAATTATTGGAAATTTGGCCTTAAAAAACTCATTGCTTCAGCCTACCTAATTTTTCGCAAGTCAACCAGCCTTAAAAAACTCATTGCTTTAGCCTACCTACCTAATTCTCAGGGCAGGTCCATCAGCTGATCTGTTGCCCTCTGCTTACGTTTTACATGTGCCCGTCCTAATAGCAGAGCCTTCAGCCGCCCACGACCCCACTTTGTACCACCTCAGTCGCTAGCCTTCTGATCCGATCAATAACAAAAATACATGTTATTATCAATAATAAAACCTACGTCCTTGCGCTGTCAAATTGCTAAAGTGGGCCACTAGTCTATTACATATTTAAGTGACCATAAAGGAGATCAATTTGCAAAAGCCAAAACGAAACAGAGATTGGACTTTGAAAAATTCTAAACTAACGGACACTTCTCATCATGAACAATCCTGATGAAATATGGCCAGTGCTTGGTGCCTGAGAAATCAGCCAACTTGTGAACCTTGAAGGAAATAATTATTTTAAAAATTGAAGGAAATAATTTTTGTAAAAAAGAAGGCTAGAATTTTTGAATGTTGGCACAGAAGTCTCCATGTACGCTCGTGAACCTTGATTCTCAATCAGCTCTCCTAGGCAAGAAACCGTACCCAAGTTGATGGAATATCCTCAAATGGATGATGCCGATCGACATAGATACATGCCCATCCCCATCCTGTTACTTGGGCAAGTTTTCACTTTTCCTGACTCTATGGGTGTTAAAAAACGCAAAGCATGCATAAAGGATTTTTATACAGAATCATAGTATTGAGATCTGATATACGTTGTTTGCTTTTGTCTTCAGAACTCTTTAAGTTTTTGTTTCGTAATGATTAGTTTACATGGTAGTTGGAGATCATTACTTCAGACCCCTCCAGGTGAATTATTAGTATAGTTCACTTGTTTGTGGTATCGAATCCATAACAATTCGGGATCTAGTGAGTAATTATACAGAGCAAATAAGCTGAATCAGACACCTAGGAGATTACTAGCTTATTACTCGATTGATGCTAGTTTAACCTTGTGAATCCAAATTGCTCAACGTGTAATTGAAAAATCCGATAATTTGGTGAAAATGAGTAGAACCGCAGCATGTATCTGCTTGTAAGGAAGCTTAAGAGTATCTTTGATTCGTACAAACATATGAGAATAATTAATCCAGGTAATCAACCCTAGTCATTTATAGATGAGAGTCTTATCAATGTATGGTGGACGAAACAAATGACGCGAGACCCATATCTTCTCTTTATTTTATATCTTCTCCTTATTATTTTGTCCTCCACTATTAATTAGAGGACCACCTATCAGAGAAACAATGGATGAATCACTGGACTAATGCAAACTAAGGAGTCGGTGCGTAACCTGTTCGATGGAGGGCATCTATTTTTCACCCTCGAATAGTGGTGTGCCTCCATTGCGGCACATGGACGGCATCTATTTGATAGCTAAATTCCACGTACCAAAAGCGTCGGTGGTAGATGAACACTCCTTGTCTTTTAAATGTCTTTTTTTCCCGTCATTTCAATGTGAGCAGAGCAGTAAGGTTAGTAAAACAAAATAAGCACACATTCTTACCTGGAACAAAACCGTGAGTTTAATAGTGAAAACCTTGGAAAGCAGATCTTTTTATAGTGGAAATGAAAAAGTTGGGGGTGAAGACACGAGAGCTCCACTCACAGGAATCTACTTTTTTTTAATCGTACAGACATATAATATATACAAGCTCTCTATATGTAGCTAGCGAACAACCGTGTCTGGCATTTGAGTGGAGTGGTTTGGACCAGAAAATATATCCCACTTTCTATATCAATTTTTTTTTAATTTAACAGATCATATTCATGTGAGAACTATATGAATGCCGCTTTTAACCTTAAAAAAAAAAAAATCGCTTTAGGGTTCGTTCTCTAGCTGCTAGGTAGTATAGAACAAGAAGGGTGATAAGTCCGCCACCGAAGCCAAGCATTTCGTAATTTGTTTTATTCTACGTGCTACGCAGCTGAATCCGTGTCACTTGACTTGTTTTCTTTCCCCTGGAATAGTTAATAAAGCTATTCCATCTCATGCATTCGAGAACTTAATACCTATTTTTGATGTTTTATCCTTATATAATTAATGTTTTACGTTTAATATCTAAGCAAAGTTAGATCATAATTAAGCCTGCGGACGTGTGCGGTAATTCGTGGTCTGAACAGAAAGTTCTCAATTAATGGCACCAAACAAGCTAGACCCGTGACCTGCTGAGGCCTATATATAGAGCTGCGTCCACCATTATAGTCTCAGGCTGCAATCCTCTACCTTCTCCCCAGGAGAACTTCTCTTCCCCGACGATCGTCACTATAGGGTAGGAGAATCCAATTAGCCAAGATAATACCGTCAGGGCCGACAACACCGTCCATCCATCCACCCTCCCTATCAAGCAGACATGTCCACCAGCGTAGGATTCTTGAGCAGCATCGCCCCCTCCGCATGTCCCCTCCACGACCGCAGCTCCGGCGCTGCCCTGTGCCGCCGCCTCATCCGGTCCCGTGTCTCCTGCCACGGCAACGGTGAGGCCCGGCAGCCGCCACCGTCATCGCTGCTGATGGACCGGCGCGACGTGCTGATCGCGCTAGGCGGGCTGACCGGCGGCGCAGCAGCAGCAGGCAAGATGGCTCTGGCGGCGCCGGTCATGCCCCCGGACCTCAGCACATGCCACGACGCCAGCTCTTCGGGGCTGGGCGACAACCTCAAATGCTGCCCTCCCTATACCAGCGCCGACATCGTCGACTACACCTTCCCGGATACGCCGCTCCGGGTGCGGCGTGCCGCCCAGGAGGTGATTAAAGACAGCGACTACATGGACAAGTACAAGGAGGCCGTGAGGAAAATGAAGGAGCTGCCGGACGACCATCCCTGGAACTTCTACCAGCAGGCTCTCATTCACTGCGCATACTGCAACGAGGCCTACGATCAGGTGGGCTTCCCTACCGTCCCCGTCCAGGTCCACTACAGCTGGTTATTCCTCCCCTGGCACCGCTACTACCTCCACTTCTACGAGCGCATCCTTGGCAAGCTCATCGACGACGACACCTTCACCCTCCCCTTCTGGAACTTCGACTCCGGCGACGGCATGACGATGCCGGAGATCTTCACCGCCGACACGTCGTCACCTCTCTACAACGCCAACCGGGACACCTCCCACTACTCTCCGGCCATCCTCGACTACAAGTACAGCTACGGCAACACGGCGGGCAGCGGGGAGACGGGGAGCGCTCTGGTGCTGACCAACCTGTGCACCATGAAAAAGACGTTCAAGGAGTCCCTGCCGCTGGCGGAGCTCTTCATGGGGGACCCGCTGCGGGCCGGGCAGGAGGCTGACACTTCCAACGGGCCCGGGCAGCTGGAGAGCATCCACAATGCCGTCCACATGTGGGTGGGCACGCCAGATTCTCCCCACATTGACATGGGCGACTTCTCCACTGCCGGCAAGGACTGCATTTTCTTCAGCCTCCACTCCAACGTCGACCGCCTCTGGCACATCTACCGCACCTTCCGTGGCAACAAGACCGAGTTCAACGACCCGGACTGGCTCGACTCCACCTTCATCTTCTACGATGAGAACGAGCAGGTTGTCCGAGTCAAGGTAATTACTTAATTAACGACTTATACCACCATCTTTTCGTTTCAATTTGATATCTTCTATAAAAATATTGTTTGTAGAAATCAGTTTCATAGATCGTGGAACCATTTTGCTAACTTTTTCTTTTTAACTGCTGCAAAGATAATGCACTTTTCTTCTTCCATTGCTGTATCCGTCATAACGACGACTTATTAACCTAAAAAGATAATGCAGGGTAATTTACTGCCGATGGTTAAAGTTTGATGCTGACTTTGTTCGTACTTCTTTACTTGTCATATAAGTGCGCACATCTAGATTTCAGATCAAAGAATTGATTGACATGAATATCTTTTTTTGCAAAAAAAAAAAAAAAAAAAAAAAAACGTGGGAATCCAGGTGAGGGACTGCCTGAAGCCGAACAAGCTTAGGTACACGTACGAGGAAGTGCCGATACCATGGATGAACAAACTCAACTGCGTGAAGACCACGGAGACCAAGGAGAAGACGAAGGCGGAGCTGTCTCTGGTAAGGGTGGGAGCGTTCGGGTCGGAGCCAAGGGAGCTGTCCAAGACGGCGCTGCGAGTGATGGTGTCGAGGCCGAAGAAGAGCCGCAAGAAGGCAGAGAAGGAGGATAAGGTGGAGGTGCTGCAGATCAAGGACATCGCGGTCGACACCGATGGGCCGGCACGATTCGACGTGTACATCGCGGCGCCATACGGCGACCTGGCCGGGCCCGACTACGGGGACTTTGCGGGGACGTTTGTGAGGCTGCCGCACAAGGGGAAGGGCAAGAAGAGGAAGGGCGCCCTCAAGCTGGGGATTACCTCCCTGCTGGAAGACCTCGAAGCCGAGGACGCCGAGAAGCTGGTGGTCACGCTGGTCCCTCGAATCGGTGAGTTCACGATTGGGGGCGTTGCGATCAAGCTGCTGCAGACCGACAACCCCAGACTTGTCTAAATCATGAAATAATCTGTCGACCGATCGCTGGATTTCTTTTCGTTCCGTTGCATTGCGTGGCATTTGATCTAGGAGTGAATTGTCCTTGTCTCAGCAGTTCGCTGCTCTTTGCATGTGTCGTGACTAGTGTGTCACGAGCTGTTGTCTTCCCTGTATGAATAATACATTCACTCGATTATGCGTTGCTTGAGCTTCCTTTCTTGTGCTTGTTTCGCTTTCCTTCTTTGTATGTAATAAGCTAATTTTGTTGGAGATAACCAACACAAAAAAAATTGATTGGAAAAGATGTATTCTTAGTGGAGAACAATGAAGAAATAAGACTAGAATGTCTCTACTTGATGATAGACTTAACATTTTATTGATTCGAGTGTTGTAATATGAAGTTACAAAGTTGAAAATTTATAAAGTAATTTTCATATGAATTTTGACCAAATTCATTCACAACTTTTTAAAGCACAAGAACTAAGTTCTTAAAACTAGGTTTATGAACCACACAATTATTATTCAACTTTGTAGACTGACTTCTTATATTTCTATAAATCTCTACATATCCCAATATAACTTTTCAATGCTCAACACATATATATTATTAAAATAATAAATAAAAGATAAAAATAAGTTTAATCCTCTGCAGTTCGCTGCTCTTCGCAGGTGTCGTGACTAGTGTGTCACAAGCTGTTGTCTTCCCTGCATGAATAATACGTTCACTCAATTATGCGTTGCTTGCGCTTCCTTTCTTGTGCTTGTTTCGCTTCCCTCCTTCCTATGTGATAAGCTAATTTAAGGCTACAATTACTCAGGACTGGAGGCCCGTACGGGACTAGGACTGTTCCGGGTCCCAGGTGGCGCGCTACTGTCCTCGGAGGAATGGGAACCCGTAGTTGAATGGGCGTTGGATTTCCTTCTTATTTAAGAAAAAAAATCATTTTAGCCGAGACGTCGGCCGACATGTCTGTACTACGAATCCACTAGCGTAAAATAAATAAAACTCCGCGTACAAACCCGCGCGCCCATCATCCTAAGCCTTTCAGATTCTTCGATTTCTAAATACTTATAAAATTAATTTTATTATTGTTAAATATTAATATCAATGCATTATAATATTAATTTAATTATGAATTTACCCTTTTCAGCCTTTCATTTCATCTGAGATAAAAAAAAGAAGAAGCAAGATCAAGGGTCATTTCCGAAATGATCTTTGCTTTTACCGCGAGAAAGCTAGGAGCCCACCCAAGAGGCAATTAAAAATAGCAAACTCACTGCATAACAGGCAAACATTTACTCTTGTAATTTTTGCCAAAAACTCGAGTTATCCAAGCCTAACCGTCTAAAGGTCGTCTTTAAACTTGGCAAAGGCTTAACCCGAGATCATATTTTTGAATTTAGTTATCATGTTAGGCATGGCAATTCTTTAGCCAAGCCCAAACTTACCTTCACTTGAATTCTTAGAGAGATACCTTTTCAAATTTTCATGAAACCGCAAAGCTCAGTTTTGATACTTTTCTTTCTTTGTGATATGAAGCGGAGAAGTGAATGAAGGCAGTGGAATAACTGTCGTTTGTTATCATCAAATTGCGGCCACCTTTCTAACCACTACCAGTCATTAGTTGGTGTTGAGGGGGATCAGCCCGGGCTCATCGCTGCTGCCCAATGCAAAGAACGAAGTTTTAACTTGGCAAATTAACTGTCTCATTTCCTCCTATCTGCCAATTCATCATCTCTCCCTGTCATATATTTTCTTTCTTTAAAAAAATTTCTATTATTTACTTGAAAACAATTTAACTATGGAGAGAATTTTAAAATAAGGACTGCAATAAGACGAGATTCGTGAAACATGGAATGATTATATATATGTCTCCTGATCTTTACCAAGCCTTACGAATTGTGTAACATCATTTATCTATGTTAATTAAAGCAAATTCAAAATGATAATGAGGGGTTTGATTGTTATTTTGCATGTTGGATTCATCATGATCGGAGTATTGACAAGCATTTTCTTGTCATTATTCTTTTTTATTTTTTATTTTTTGCTAAAAACAGTGGTATCATACATAATGTGCACGGATACAACCAAGAAGATCAAAAAGCAAAAAAAATTAAGAAGGGCATTAGGCAACTCCGCCTCGCCCACCCATATATGGCCTCTGAGTGGTTAGCAACAAAGGAGGCCACCCAATTCACAGCCCCATTCGCTTTACGAAATATATGCTTTGCCTAAATGACCATCCCATTCCGAACTAAGGCCCAGATGTCCCTCAGCAGCGGATGGTAGTTACCGACTCTCCTGATACCTGCAGAATCCATCCAATGATCATCGCAGAGTCACCCTTCAAAAGGATCCTCCTCACGTGTAGAACACACCTGACATAACACGGTCCAGACCAGGCCACTCCAACTCCGCCCCTGGCACCGAGGTGTCAAACAACTGGCATCCCCCAGCAGCAATCACCCTTGAATCCAGGCCTCTAAAAATTAATCCAACACTAAAAATTACCTATCATGACATTTCAAAAACTATCATAAAAGTCAAAAACCATCACAATAGAATTTAGTGTTATTATTCATCGTTCATATGCTTATGAAAGCTTCAAGACGAACTAATGTTCCACCTCCACATTTCTTGATGAAAGTAGAGAAGGTAGAGTGCAACAGGCCTCAAGTTTAGAAGATGGACACAATTGATAAGAGTGAAAATGTAAGAGGTAGCTTTAACTAGCCCAAAGATTGTAAAGATGTAGCATTAGCTGAGGGCCGATTGAAAAAATGTTGACTTGCTAGTTTGGAATCCCTCAACCATACAGCAAGTCAGCACTGCAATTTGTTTGTCATGATGTTTAATTCGTGATGAGATTTCGACTTGCTAGTTTTCACATGCTTGCTGATAAGCTGATCCATCAATCATAAGGATAGACTTAGCTGTCTTCACTATAGAATTTGTTGAAATGTGCTGTTGCTACGTATATCAACATTCAAATGTGGATATAAGTCTTTCAAACTAACCTGCTATCAAAGCCAAGGAAGCTACGTATTGCTTTAAAACTGGCCTAAGTGTAATAATCGCTCTCTATAGTTGCTTCCTTAGCTTTCTTTTATAGTGGCATGATAGCAACTACGTTGTTGTCCCATCGAAAATAGTGTGAAGATGACTATACAATATTCCACTGGGAACAACATGGTAATGACTATGCAATGTCCCATTTGTTATGCCAAAAGACTTGTTTCCACCCTTTTCATCCCATTTGGGCAAGCCAGAGAGATTGAGATCCTTAGGGAACTTGGTTGGTCAGAGCAAAAGCTATAACACTAAGCTTGCTTGGGCAAGGTCTAGATTCGCTTAAGAGCATGCCACTATTATTGATCTAGTCTAAAAGACATGGGTCAAAGAGAAAAAAAAAAAGAAAAAAGTGTTAGATGTATGCCCTAGAAGCCAATTTGGCTGACACATTGTTGATTCTAGGGACATAATTTTGTATTTGACTATTTATTATTGAATAAATAAAAGGCATCTTTTCATTCATATTGTTTATGTGTCTATGAATCGTCCAAGAAATTAATAAGATGATGATACATATTCTCAAGAGTTGAGAATTTGAGCCATGTATCATTGGTGATTAATTTCTAAATGCTCCTGATCAATGGATCATCACGAGGACGGTGATCGATCCGATCAGTGCACAGATCACCTTTCTTCTGGATGGACGAGACTTGAGTCCACAGTGTAGGGACACTGAAGTGATAGTGCAGGTGCTTGTTAGAGAACAAGGGTACTGAGCGTGACCAAGACAAGAAGTCACTTGGATGTCTATCCACTCGTCAGTGACTTGCTTGATGTTGCAGTAGTGTGACTGGTCCTTTGACCTGCGGTGCTTCGGCTACTCACAGTGAGGTTATTGTAGTTTGACTGCACACATACATGGTCTCTAGCCATATGGGTCCATGCAGTGTAGATTGGCTGCAGTAAGTTCACTGTAGGAGTAGGGTATGCACCTATAAGGAATCTATCGACCTTGATAGAAGAGGAGTGATCCTATGTGATTTGTTAGACTGAGTTCTAAGACCTTGGCCAGGGCAGTAATATAAAGTGGAAAAAGAGTTTTCCATTATCGAACTCAAGTCGAATAAATCTTGACATATGACAGACGATGGGGTTTGACGAGTTGTCCATGACCTCCGTCCTGTAGGGATCCACGATAGTAGGACTGTATCACATGTTAACTGCACCTAGAGGTTCATCATTCCATTCTGCTGGGTAGCCACTACATGCTGCTAGGTGTCACTGGTGGATGGTGGGACTCATAGGGATTATCTTGATGATCGATAAACCCTAATGAGTTGAGTTGGAATCGTTCCAACCCATTGAAAGGAGTTTTCAATGATATAGTGATAGAGATCACAATATATCTCACTACCAGTCAGAATAGAACCTATGGGGTCACACACACTAGAAGTATTGACCGATCCGATGGTTGAAATCGTGATTAGGAATCACAAAGAAATCAATTTGATTGATAGAAGTTGAAGAAGTGAACAAAGGGAATTAATTAATTAGACTTAAACACAAATCCTACTTCGGGTGGGATTCCTAGAGTCCTAATTGGATTAGGGCTGGGAATCCTAGTTGGAGTAGGACTGGAATTCCTACTTAGAATAGGATTCCTACAATCCTAATGAGATTAGGAATTTTGAATTAAAATTGGATTCCTACTTGGAGTAGGATTCCTAGAAATCCTAATTGGATTAGGACTTCGGATTCAAATAAGAGTCCTAATTGGATTAGGACTAAAAATAAATACATCCTAATTAGATTAGGATTCTTTAAGTCTAAATTAATTATTAATCTAATGAATCAACATGACTCCTAATAGGATTAGGATTGAAGAGTTCAATTGAGTCATGATTCATTCAAGTCCTAATTGGATTAGGACTAGCGTAGATTGAACCAAATTTGGCTAATCCTAATTGGATTGGGATTAAACCATGAGAGAGGCACCTAATCCTCTTTGGAAGAGGATTAGGTTAACCAAGTAAGAGGGACATCAGCCCCTCTCACTTGGCTAGGGCGACATGAAGAAGCTAGGGCCGGCGCCCCCCCCTTCTTAGGCAAGTTGTCATTGGAACTCCTAAAAGTTAGGAGCTCCAATCCCTTTATAAGGAGGACCAGGGGCCGGCGCCCTAAAGCAATTGAATCCTCTTCTCCTTGCTGCCGCCACCCTCTCCCAACTCCCTGGTTCAGCCGCCAACAAGAAGGAAAAAGAAGAGAGCCTTGTCCGCCTCCTCTTCCTCCAATCCTTCTTCCAACGCGGGGAAAAGAAAGAAGGCTGCAGAAGCTGTGTTCTTCTTCCTTGAGTTCCTTCTTCCTCTTCCTCCTCTCAAGCACAATCAAGGGTTGATTGAAAGAGAGGAGATCAGCCATCAAAAGAAGTCTTTGCAAGGGACCTAGCACCCCGGGAAGACAAGAAAGCTTTGATCGGTTCTCTACTTCGTGTGGATACCCGTAGAGGCCGGACGTTTGAACGGCTTCAAACGAACCCTCTTCCAAAACCACGAATTCAGATTTGCGGTGATCATCTACCCGCGCAAGGTGAAGATTTGATCTTCCTATTAGTTTTAAAAGTTTTAATTCTTACCTAATTACGAAAGGTCTCGAAACAACGTTCATGCGATGAACGTCGATCCCGTGCATGCCGATTCCGCTGCCATCTGAAAAATTTTTGAAATATCAGCGGCATGGGCGGGTTCCCAACAGTGGTATCAGAGCCTAGGCTTCGTAGATTAAGGTAAGAATTAAATATCTAAAGGCTTATTAGATCTGAAAATTGAATGATCATGCATGCTGAAAAATTCTGCATGCAGATTTTTCAGAGGTGCTGATTTTTTGCATGCTGATTTTTATGTGATAAAAAGATGATTCTAAATGCATTGTTAATGGGATTACAAAGTTTAGAATCATGATTAGCATGATCAGCGACCTATGTCATGATACAATCAGTTAGTTTTCAGATCTGAAAATTATAATTGTTGCATACGGTGATGATCATAGGATTCAACCCCTTTTGGTATCAAATGTAATGACCTGCGATGTGATCTGCGATGTCATGTAATTTTTCAGATGCTTGCATGCATCTTATTTGATGTTTTGAGAGGCCTGCGTGCCTCCTAAAAGGAGATGTAATTTATTTTTATTTTATTTTACATCTGGTTGTATTTCTGTGATGTGATGTACATCAACGATCAAGTTGAAGCAAAGGCATGAGATGAAAGGTGATCCAAGCGGTTGATGGCGATGGGATCAAGGGTTGATCAAGGATCGAATCAAGGAGGCTTGGAACCAATTCAAGAGTTGAAGACCACTTGATCGATTGATGTGCATGTGCTTGTAATACGACCTAATTAGAATCCATGATCATCACCTAGTTAAAGTTTAGCTTTAATTTGATGCTGCGATTATAACTGCCTGTGATGTGCCGTTTGCATGTGATGTAAATGCGAGTCGGGTAGATAGGTTTACATGTGATGTAGCAAACCCAATTGAGACCTAAATCAAAACCTCCTCAATCAAGTCGAGAGTGAACCGACATGAGCAAGTCATATTAGATTAATTGATCTAATTGGTGTCTAGGAAAGCATGAAAGGTGGTTACTTAATTAGGACCTTACTCTCTGAGTAAGGGGAGCCTCCCACCTGCTTACCTGGCCAATTGTTCGATTACCTCTTATGAAGGGCTCAAGTTGCAAACACTAAGACCTGATTAACCAATATTAAGTCAATAGGTCTTCCACTGTAGTAGAGCTGCTAAGGCCTTTCTGATGTTGATTTGTCTCGGCTGGACACAGTGGTCAAGTTGCATCGGGGGGCTGGACCTCTCTATAGACATGAGATGTTGTAGGGTAAAGGTGGGGTTGGGCACCAATAACTGTTAGGTGAGGACCCAATGACGACTTTATTCCTACGGTTATACGGTGGGTCTGACTTAACTAAGAAATGGGACCAATAATTGTTAGGTGAGGTCTTCATGGCTTAGAGACCAAGTTACACTGCAACATGCTTGAGAAGCATTGTTCAAGAGTTGTACACTCATCCATCTATGTGTCACCAATAACTGTTAGGTGAGGTGGCATATAAATCGGTGGGACCGCAGTACCCACTAGAAACCCTAGTCGTGTGGGATTTCCGTTTTCCTACCAGAGGAGTGTGAGGGATTCGAGAAAATAGTGGGAGTTACATTTGTTCTAAAAGACCTTAGAACAGATTAGGATCAAGTACAAAAGTCTAACTAGAATCTTTACTCTCTGCAGATACAATGTCAGCTTCAAACCCTTTGACCCGTATTCTTGAGACCAACCGATTGACCGGAACCAATTACAAGGACTGGCTTAGGAATCTCAAAATTATTTTGAGCTGTGAGAAAATAGGCTATATACTCGATTCTGATATCCCCACACTACCAGCACGTCCTACTGATGTTCAGCGTGAGATGCATAAAAAGTGGTTGGATGATGACATTAGAGTAAAATGCTATATGATGGCATCTATGTCTAATGAACTCCAATGCCAGCATGAAAATATGAAGACTGCTAGGAAAATACTGGCACACCTGCAAGAGTTGTATGGTGAGCAGAGTCGCACAGCTCGTTTTGAAGTGTCCAAGAGGCTCTTTAAAGCGAAGATGCGCGAGGGGCAGTCTGTCCATGATCACGGTCTGACCATGATCAAGGACCTAGAGGAGCTTGAGAAGCTCGGTATGGACATGCACAAGGAATTACAAGTGGATTTGATCCTACAGTCACTTCCTGATTCATTTGGTCAGTTTATAGTAAACTACCACATGAATAAGATTGAATGCACTAAGACTGAACTCATAAACATGTTGGTAACTGCTGAGGAAGCCTTGAAAGGTTCAATGGGCAATGTCCTTGCTGCTGAGTTGACTTCTGGTTCCAAGAGAAAGTCTACTTGGAAGAAAAAGAAGCCTGCTAAGAAGCAGAAGAAAGACAAGAAGCCCAAGAAGGAAGTTCAAAAGAAAAAGGCTAACGACAAAGGAAAATGTTTCCACTGCAATGTCGAAGGCCACTGGAAGAGAAACTGTCCTTCATACCTCGAGAGCCTGAAGAACAAGAAAGGTGACACACCTTCGGAAGGTATAGACTTGCTCATAATTAAAACTAATCTAACGGTTTCTTCTACTTCTAGTTGGGTTATAGATTCTGGTTCTAGTGCTCATTTGTGCACTACCATGCAGGGTCTAAAGGAAAGTAGAAGGCTGGCGGAAGGTGCGGTAACCCTTCGGGTTGGCAACAGGGCAAAAGTTGCTGCTGTGGCTGTGGGCACCTACCATCTGCGACTACCGTCTGGATTTAGTTTAATACTTAGAGACTGCTATTATGTACCTGTTGCTAGCAGAAATTTGATTTCTGTTTCATGTCTAGCACAGGAAGGTCATATTTTTACATTTGACAAAGACTGCTGTTCTATTTATTTGAGAAATAAAATAGTCGCACGTGGTTTCATGATTGACAGTCTCTATCATTTACATATGGATGTATCTGTGAATGTTACCGAGCAAGAAGTGAGTGCCAAAGGATCCAAAAGATCCAGAGATGAGATAAACCAAAGATATTTGTGGCACCTCAGGCTTGGCCATATTGGAGAGGACAGAATGAACAAAATGGATAAAGATAGGGCTTTTAGGCTCATTGACTTCCGAGTCATATCCAGTTTGCGAGTCCTATCTTCAAGGAAAAATGGCAAGACTGCCCTTTGTGGGACATGGGGAGAGGACCACTGAATTACTTGCCCTAGTACATACAGATGTATATGGCCCATTCGATGTGCTAGCCAGGGGACGTTATTCTTACTTCATTACCTTTACCGATGATTATTCGCGGTATGGGTATGTGTATCTTATGAGACACAAGTCTGAGTCTTTTGAAAAGTTCAAAGAGTTCAAGAATGAAGTAGAAAAACAAACTGGAAAACCTCTTAAGGCTCTTCGATCAGATCGAGGAGGAGAATACCTTAGTGGGAAATTCCGGGACTATCTCAAAGAAAACGGCATAGTCTCACAATGGACACCTCCGGGTACACCTCAACTCAACGGGGTGTCAGAGAGGAGGAATCGGACCCTATTGGATATGGTCAGGTCCATGATGAGCTTCACTGATTTACCTATGTTCCTTTGGGGAGATGCCTTACTCACAGCGATTTATTTATTGAATAAAGTTCCCTCTAAATCCGTTCCTACCACACCGTATGAGATATGGCATGGTAAGAAACCAAGTCTGGGTCATCTCAAGATTTGGGGATGTCCGGCCCACGTCAAGAGACTACAGGCGGACAAGTTAGAGGCTAGGACCATAAGTGCTCGTTTTATAGGATATCCTAAAGAGTCATTAGGATACAATTTTTACGTCTCAGAGGATCACAATGTATTTGTGAGCCGTCATGCCATCTTCTTGGAAAATCAGTTTATCCTTGATAGAGGCAGTGGGAGGAAAATTGAGCTTGAAGAGAAAGTCTCTGAAAAGCAACGAGTCATGGATCCTATTGAATCCATTCATACAGAGCCAGTACACGATGTCCCTCGACCACCTCGTAGATCTAGTAGGGTCTCCCATCCTCCCAATAGATACTTAGGTATACTAGAAGAGGATACCGAGGAAATGTTCCTAGTGGGAGATAGGGATCACATACAGGACCCCAAAACCTACAACGAGGCGATATCTGATATCGATTCCGAGAAATGGCTGGAAGCTATGAAGTCAGAGTTAGACTCCATGCATTCCAACCAAGTCTGGACCTTAGTAGACCCACCAGAAGGTATTGTACCTATTGGATGCAAATGGATCTACAAAAGGAAGATAGGTTCGGATGGAGAGGTAGAGACCTATAAGGCAAGGCTTGTGGCGAAAGGGTATAGTCAGCGCGAAGGCATTGACTATCAGGAGACCTTTTCACCTGTAGCCATGCTAAAATCCATCTGAACATTGCTTGCCATTGCAGCATTTCATGATTATGAAATCTGGCAGATGGATGTGAAAACTGCTTTCCTGAATGGATATCTTGATGAAGATATCTATATGGAACAGCCAGTTGGGTTTCACTTCCAGTGATGGAGATCACAAGGTCTGCAAGCTGCAAAGGTCCATCTATGGACTCAAGCAAGCATCTCGGAGTTGGAACACTCGTTTCGATGACGCAATCAAAACGTTTGATTTCATCAAAAATGAAGAGGAACCGTGTGTTTACAAAAGGTTAGTGGGAGTGCTGTCGTTTTTCTCGTACTGTACGTAGATGACATTCTCCTGATTGGGAATGATATTCCCATGCTAACCTCGGTCAAGGTCTGGTTGTCAAAAGAATTCTCCATGAAAGACCTTGGGGAAGCATCCTATATTTTGGGAATAAAGGTCTATAGAGATAGATCTAAAAGGATGCTTGGCCTTTCACAGAAAATGTACATAGAGGAGGTGCTGAAGAGGTTCAGCATGGAAAACTCCAAGAGGTGTCTCTTACCCCTAAGACATGGAATTCATCTCTCCAAGAAGATGTGCCCCAACACATCTGAAGAGATTCAACGCATGAGCAAGATTCCCTATGCATCGGCAATAGGAAGCCTCATGTATGCCATGCTGTGTACACGACCTGATACAGCTCTTACTGTGAGTGTCACAAGCAGATATCAGTCGGATCCAGGCAAGAAGCACTGGATAGCTGTGAAGAACAGTCTTAAGTACTTGAGAAGAACTAAGGACATGTTCTTGGTCTTTGGGAGAAGATCAGAGTTGAAGGTAGAAGGATGCACACATATTGATGATAGAAAGTCTACATCAGAATATGTGCAATTGTGGTTCAGTAAATTGGAAGAGTTCCAAACAACCGATCATTATAGATTCTATCTTAGAAGCTGAATGTTAAGCCGTATCTAAGGGTGCAGTGGAAACCTTCTGATTAAAAGTTAATTGCAGAGTTAGGTGTAATGTCATTAGATGCCATAATACTTTACTGCGATAACATTGGCACCATAGCACTAGCTATGGAGCCATGGTCTCATCAGAAGTCCAAGCACATAGAGCAGCGCTTCCATTTCATACGCGACTATGATGTAGAGGTGCAGAGAGTAGACTCCGCGGATAACGTGGCAGACCCGTTCACTAAGCAGCTGAGTCAGCAAAAGACTGAAGCCCACCTTGAGAAGATGGGCCTAAGATATATGACCAATTGGCTTTAGTGCAAGTGGGAGATTGTTAGATGTATGCCCTAGAAGCCAATTTGGCTGACACATTGTTAATTCTAGGGACATAATTTTGTACTTGACTATTTATTATTGAATAAATAAAAGGCATCTTTTCATTCATATTGTTTATGTGTCTATGAATCGTCCAAGAAATTAATAAGATGATGATACATATTCTCAAGAGTTGAGAATTTGAGCCATGTATCATTGGTGATTAATTTCTAAATGCTCCTGATCAATGGATCATCACGAGGACGGTGATCGATCCGATCAGTGCACAGATCACCTTCCTTCTGGATGGACGAGACTTGAGTCCACAGTGTAGGGACACTGAAGTGATAGTGCAGGTGCTTGTTAGAGAACAAGGGTACTGAGCGTGACCAAGACAAGAAGTCACTTGGATGTCTATCCACTCGTCAGTGACTTGCTTGATGTTGCAGTAGTGTGACTGGTCCTTTGACCTGCGGTGCTTCGGCTACTCACAGTGAGGTTATTGTAGTTTGACTGCACACATACATGGTCTCTAGCCATATGGGTCCATGCAGTGTAGATTGGCTGCAGTAAGTTCACTGTAGGAGTAGGGTATGCACCTATAAGGAATCTATCGACCTTGATAGAAGAGGAGTGATCCTATGTGATTTGTTAGACTGAGTTCTAAGACCTTGGCCAGGGCAGTAATATAAAGTGGAAAAAGAGTTTTCCATTATCGAACTCAAGTCGAATAAATCTTGACATATGACAGACGATGGGGTTTGACGAGTTGTCCATGACCTCCGTCCTGTAGGGATCCACGATAGTAGGACTGTATCACATGTTAACTGCACCTAGAGGTTCATCATTCCATTCTGCTGGGTAGCCACTACATGCTGCTAGGTGTCACTGGTGGATGGTGGGACTCATAGGGATTATCTTGATGATCGATAAACCCTAATGAGTTGAGTTGGAATCGTTCCAACCCATTGAAAGGAGTTTTCAATGATATAGTGATAGAGATCACAATATATCTCACTACCAGTCAGAATAGAACCTATGGGGTCACACACACTAGAAGTATTGACCGATCCGATGGTTGAAATCGTGATTAGGAATCACAAAGAAATCAATTTGATTGATAGAAGTTGAAGAAGTGAACAAAGGGAATTAATTAATTAGACTTAAACACAAATCCTACTTCGGGTGGGATTCCTAGAGTCCTAATTGGATTAGGGCTGGGAATCCTAGTTGGAGTAGGACTGGAATTCCTACTTAGAATAGGATTCCTACAATCCTAATGAGATTAGGAATTTTGAATTAAAATTGGATTCCTACTTGGAGTAGGATTCCTAGAAATCCTAATTGGATTAGGACTTCGGATTCAAATAAGAGTCCTAATTGGATTAGGACTAAAAATAAATACATCCTAATTAGATTAGGATTCTTTAAGTCTAAATTAATTATTAATCTAATGAATCAACATGACTCCTAATAGGATTAGGATTGAAGAGTTCAATTGAGTCATGATTCATTCAAGTCCTAATTGGATTAGGACTAGCGTAGATTGAACCAAATTTGGCTAATCCTAATTGGATTGGGATTAAACCATGAGAGAGGCACCTAATCCTCTTTGGAAGAGGATTAGGTTAACCAAGTAAGAGGGACATCAGCCCCTCTCACTTGGCTAGGGCGACATGAAGAAGCTAGGGCCGGCGCCCCCCCCTTCTTAGGCAAGTTGTCATTGGAACTCCTAAAAGTTAGGAGCTCCAATCCCTTTATAAGGAGGACCAGGGGCCGACGCCCTAAAGCAATTGAATCCTCTTCTCCTTGCTGCCGCCACCCTCTCCCAACTCCCTGGTTCAGCCGCCAACAAGAAGGAAAAAGAAGAGAGCCTTGTCCGCCTCCTCTTCCTCCAATCCTTCTTCCAACGCGGGGAAAAGAAAGAAGGCTGCAGAAGCTGTGTTCTTCTTCCTTGAGTTCCTTCTTCCTCTTCCTCCTCTCAAGCACAATCAAGGGTTGATTGAAAGAGAGGAGATCAGCCATCAAAAGAAGTCTTTGCAAGGGAGCTAGCACCCCGGGAAGACAAGAAAGCTTTGATCGGTTCTCTACTTCGTGTGGATACCCGTAGAGGCCGGACGTTTGAACGGCTTCAAACGAACCCTCTTCCAAAACCACGAATTCAGATTTGCGGTGATCATCTACCCGCGCAAGGTGAAGATTTGATCTTCCTATTAGTTTTAAAAGTTTTAATTCTTACCTAATTACGAAAGGTCTCGAAACAACGTTCATGCGATGAACGTCGATCCCGTGCATGCCGATTCCGCTGCCATCTGAAAAATTTTTGAAATATCAGCGGCATGGGCGGGTTCCCAACAAAAAGGATGGCTATAGAGTTACAAAAACCCTGGAGAAACTATTGTCAACGGCTCTTTAGAGTGAGAAACTCTGAGGAGAGAGAAAGGCTTGCTCGTGCTAACGGTCTCCTTCGCCGGCGGTGCTCGGCGGAAGGGGAGCTCTGCTGTCTCCGGGTGCTCCCGTGAATCCAGGTTCTGTCTAACACCCTGTGCACAAGGGATCGCTGGTTTCTTCTTTTTGCAGGGAACCCAATAGATCCGACGAAGGGGAAGATGCCGATGGTGGGGTCGACGGGCTCGGTCGGAGAGCCGACGTCGGGGGCGACGGCGGCGGAAGCAGCCTCGACGAAGCAGACTGCGGCGTCGTCGACGAGGTCGTGGGTGGAGGTAATAGCTTAAGGAACAGGTACGTCTAAGGGGAAGGGCAGGAAAGGGGACCGACCGGGTGGCTGGACGCGGCCTGGGCCCTGGGTCACCCATCGGCTGATGGAGGCGGAGGTGGCTCGGTTGAGCCATCACTTTCCGTCGGTCTTCGAGCTCCCGGAGGAGCTCATCGAGGCTGCCAGCCGGGAGTGGGAGGGAGTAGCACTGGTCGGTCGGAGCCTCGGTCGGCGAGTGCCGGTCAAGTGGGTGGCCAAGGATGTGGCTGCTCGGCTGAAGAAAATAGGGGAGGTGGTGGCGGTCACCCTCGCCGAAGACCACTTCGTGCTGCGGTTCCGGTTGCCGGAGGTCTGGGATCGCGCCCTGTTGGAGGGGCCCTGGGTGGTGGCAGGGCAACTGCTAGCCTTGGAACCGTGGGCGCCGGACTTCCTACCTAGGGAGACTCCGGTCAAGACCGTAGTGGTCTGGCTTCGGCTACCTGGGCTCCCCCCGAAATATTGGTCGACTTTGACCATTCTGGACATCGCGGCCAAGGCAGGAAGGCCAATGGCGGTGGACGGTGTCACCAAGGGGCGACGAGCCATGGGCTTCGCTCGTGTTAAGGTGGCTATCGACGCATCCGAACCTCTCCTCCCAGGGATACGAATACTCGGGAGGACGAAGGCTATCTGACAGTCTTTCGTCTTCGAAAGCATCCCAGATCTCTGCGTTCGGTGTGGAAGAATCGGGCATCTCGGGCCAGTGTGCCGGTCTGGGGCTTCGGCTCCGACCAGAGTGAGTTCACTCGAGGAGGAGGTCTCCGGCCCGATTTATGGCCCGTGGTTAGTGACCTCCCATGCCCGGCAGCCGCGGGAGAAAGGGTCGCCGGAGTTGGGGAAGGCGACCGAGCCCTCCGCCGGGTTGCCCCCATCTCGGCCTACTCCGCCAGTTGCTTCGCCCAGCCCTCCGGTGTCCCCACCGGACCTTGAGGGTTGGCAAAAGCCCACCAAGGTGGCCCGCCACCACTCCTCGCCGGTGGTGGCGGTCTTGGCCTTCGACGGGCGAGAGGAGGGCTTCCGAGTCGACACGGTCGGCGACCTGCTCGTGGGACGCGTCGACTCGGTGCCCACGGCGGATGAGACCGGGCTGTCTGGGTCTCGGGCGGGCTCGTCGGATCAGGCCCGAGTATTGGGGCGGCGGGCCAGGCCGAAGTTAAGCCCAAGAAGCGGCCCAGAAATTCTGGGCTGCAAATGGAAGTGGGCCGCTCCCTGGGCCGGGGTCGGGCGGGCCTGATAGTCAACTTTAAAGACCACGCAATAGCACGTATCTAGTAGGATAGTGATTACGGGTATCGATCCACAAGGATTGGGGTATAGTTGTTTTCTTAAAAATAAAAATATTTAAAAGGATGAATTTGTGAAGAAAAACTAAACTAAGCAATTTAATAAAAGAAAATGCAATTAAAGGGATATCAGTTTAGGAGAACCTAGGATAAGGAATTCACCACTAACATCGGAATAAGGATTAATTATATTTTTAATTTATTCTTGGATTATTATGCAAATTAGCTACAAGCCTAATAAGCATTCGAATAAAATTCTCACAAAAATAATTTAGGCATAATCCATCTTCAGTTGGCATGAAATGTCTACCCTAATTTAAGGTGGCAGCACATCGCATCTTCCCTAAGCATGGACTATCTTATTTTTACTTCAACGATCATGAAGAACAGTTGTACGAACATCATACTTAAAATCACAGAAATTAAATATGATTCAAAAGAAGATATTCATTAAAAACAATAAGTCCATACAACTCCAAGAATATAAAATAAAATATAAAATCCGTCTTCTTTTGTTAGGGCTGCATCCAGCCTTAGAGAGGAGATCAACCTTCCATGCAGTGGTGGATGGCAGCAGCAGCACAGCAACAGGCTTCCATCACGATCGGCTTCCTCTGCCTCAGTCTTTCATTTTTTTTTCTTTCTTTTGAGAAGGCATTCCCAAAAAGACCCAAACTCTTCTCTCTCCTTTTATTTTTTTCTTCTTCCCGTGGGAGCTTGTGGGATTCCGCCTCTGAGAAAATCTTGATGGGGATCAGTCCCCGGTGGGGAAGAGGGAATGCCCCCCCCGGTGGGGAAAGAGGAATGCCCACTCTGATCAGAAGTCCTACCTTATATAGGCAGCCCATCTCTCTCTCTTGCTTGTAGCTGCTCCGAATGGGTGGATAAGGCATGAGTTGATCCGGTCGTTTGAAAGAGGCTGAGCTGGGAGATGAAGCTCGATCAAATGATTCGGGAGGATGAGGATGAATATGGAGACGTGGGATTTTGGATTCTGAACGGGATCTGGGACGGCTGGGAGCTGATCCGGAAGGGCCTTGAATCGCGGACGACTTCTAGTTTGTAGGGAAGATGGGTTGCTCTGTTTTAAGGTTGGGAAGCTAGATCAATGCATGGGTCTAATCCGCACGCGGCTGGGAATGGGATAAGGACGATTACTAACGGGATGAAGGCTGAGAAGAAATGAGATGAGCCGTTGCTGCTGATCCGCGGATGCTTTGGGCTTGGTTGGGAATGAACACTGGAAACAGGGGATAAGCTTGGATTCGGCTGGCAGTTTAGATGAAGCTTGCTTGGAAGCTTGGGAACGACTGGCCATGGGATAAGGATGTGATCCATTCTAGAGTTAATCCGAATGGGATATGAGGAAGAAATTTGGGATTAATCCGGCAGAAGGTTGGCTTGATTTGCGAACGGGATGAGGATGCAGGGGATTCGGAGAAGAAAATGATGAGCTGGGAGATGAGTGGATCATGGACGATAACGGGGAACGGATGCCCGGTAGAATCGCGGAATGGCTTGCGGATGAGGTTGATCCGGAACAGGGGAGTTGATTCATAGATGAGGAAGCGAATCAGATACGAATGACTTTGAGTTTGATTTTCGGTTGGCTGGGATCAATCCTGAATGCTGGGCTGGTTCGGGTGAAGTGGATGATGAACGGAATGAAGAGGATGGATTTTTGAAACGGGGGAGATTCTATTTGTGGACGTGATCCGTGGAGGTTTTTGGAAATGAAGATACGGAAGGGAAGAAGTTGGATGTGCTGGGTTTTTAGAGTTTATCCGTGGGAGATGATCGGGATGTAAGAATACGCTCGAGATGCTCATCCGGCTCTGATGAAGATGGGGATGCTGTTCCGAAAGATGAGATTCCGCTGGGATTTTGTGGAAGTCTTTGGATGGAAGACACGTACGGTGCTTGGATGCGAAACAGGGGTTATGTTTGGGTGTGGGAAGATGTTGGGAACGAGCTTTATTTTGAGTGACCCAATTCTATTCGTGGACTCGAACGACATGCATACAAGCTGAGGATTGATCCACGAGTGTGACGTGGGAGGAAAGGAAATTGGAACATGGACAAGAGACTAATCCACACGTGGGCGACATGGAGGCTGATGGGACTAATCCGTGAACGGAATATGGTAGAGTTTGATTGGACCTGCACACATTAGACTCAATCAGTAAATAAATAAGTAAAACTCGAATTACCTTTAATAATTTATTAAAATGCAATGATGAAGGTAACACATTTTTTTAGTTAAATTTATAAAATATGTGTATTAAAATAATAATAAGTGCTATGAAAAAGAGGATAATTTATGTATTATTTAGCACTTATCACACCCCCAAACCTACATTTTGCTAGTCCTCGAGCAAAATAAAAAAAAAAACTAACTCACTTTCGCAGGAATCGCGATTGCATTTTCCGTATGCAATAAGGCTTTAAACCCCTAGGTGGCCCTAGTGGACGAGTTTTGTCTCGTGAGGGTTTCCGGCTCAGATACCTACAAACTGCTGTCGAAAGAATTTATTTTATTATTTTATAAAATCTAATTTCAAATGCATTAATGCCAAGAATTTCAAAAGCACACAAAGTTTTAATTTCTAAGTCAGCCCAAATCCTAAGTCAGTATGCAACTTGAGTTGAAGTCATTAAGTTTCTGTTAGGGAGTTGTAAGGCTAATTTATACTTGGGTGCTCGATGATATCTGGACCATACACAAGCTAAGACTTTAGATCTCCAAAATACTGCTAAAGCTAGTAGTTTCCAAGAATTGGTCAGATAAGACCTATTCGCTGATTCAAAATCATCCTATCTTGCAGGATTTCGAGAGTTGTGGATGTTTACTTTAATACCTCATGGGCTTTATCTGTAATATTCCAGTTTACTCGAATTTTTACAATGATGGCTTTCACACTATCGTCTTTTTCAAGGTCAATATTATTTTTTCTTTCTCTTTTTTTATATATTATTTTTTTATTTTGTTTATTTATTTTGTATTTATAAAAAAATTATGCACTTTTACTCTTGTAATGATTCCTCCGTGTAGTGAGCATTCAGTCAACAACTCCCACACCAGATGGCATAAGGTGTTGGGCATCAAGACTCCCCTACGGACCTATGCTCGGGTTCATCATACAAGCCCACTGACCTTTGACAATAGGTAGCCCTTTTTGATGTACCTGACTAAATTCACCTCTTTTTTTTATATAAATAAATATGGGATAATAGTGAATTAGATAGGTATGATTCATCAGGACTCAAGGTTGCTACCAGACTTAACAACATATTGTTGAACCTAACCCTTAGAAGTATAGGCCATGTGTGTTGTGAAATTCCAAAGTAAAAATTATCTTACAACTCACTAAAAGGACTTTTAATGAAAAGAACTCAAATTGACTTACTCCTGACTAGTTAATGGGACATTGTCCGGGGAGCTTGGGGTTTGCCGGTTCGCGGTGATGCCATGCAGAGGATTTCACGCAAATTGGAGTTGACTAAGCGACGGCTACGTCGTTGGAACCATGAGATAGTGGGCGACATTTTCAGAAAGCTGGAGGAAGTAGAGGCCGCGATTGTTGACCTCCAAAGATGAGAAGATCAGGTGGGTGCACTCCCTGATGCGGCAACATAAAATATTCTGAAGACAAAAATCTAGAATTCAGTGGATCAGGGCGACCGGAACACTAGTTTCTTTCACCGATCCACGGTTATCAGAAGGCAGAGGAATATGATTTGTTCCTTGCGGGATGAGCAGGGCCACAGGATTGAGGATGATTCGACGATCAGCCATATCCTACTCGACTTCTTTCGTTCTCGCTGGACGGAGGATAGTGGGCCCGTCGCCGTTGGTCAGCTCCCGAGAGCTGATTCCCAAATCGGTGCAGCTGAGAATGCTCTGTTGGTTCGACCAGTGACGGAGGGGGAGGTGCGAGCGGCGATCTGGGCTCTGGGGGAGGATAGGGCCCCGAGTCCAGATGGCTTCCCTCCTTTCTTTTTTCGGAGATACTGGGGCATTGTCCGGATTGTAGTGGTGGAAGCAGTCTTGTGTTTCTTCAGTCGGGCAGGGATGCCTGACGACTGGAAGGCCACATTTATCACGCTGATACCAAAGCGCCAGGACGCGTCCGAGCCAAGTCACTTTAGACGGATCAGTTTGTGCACTACTTTATACAAAGTTGTGGCAAGAATCCTGATGGATCGCATGAAGCCCTTTCTCTCTGGCATTATCTGTCAAGAGCAAGGTGCTTTTGTGGGAGGTAGGAGTATTTCCGATAACGTTATGGTGGCCCAAGAGATGATGTGGGATCTTCGACGGGCCTCGAAGCGACGAAGCCTGATGGCTATCAAGCTGGATATGGAGCGAGCTTACGATAGAATCAGGTGGAGTTTTCTTAGGCTAGCCTTGGTGAGTCTGGGTTTCCATGATACCTGGATTGGTTGGGTTATGGGGTGTGTCCGGGGTCCGAGATTTTCTATCTTGGTCAACGGCTCACCGTCCCCTTTCTTTAGATCTACTATGGGGCTTCGGCAGGGTTGCCCGTTATCCCCGTACCTGTTCATCATTTGTTCTAATGTCCTGTCTCGATCATTGCGGGCTGCGTGCACTGCCAGAGAGCTGGAGGCTTACGCCCCGCTTCAGGGGCCCAGCCGATATCACATTTACTCTTTGCCGATGACTGCCTCCTCCTGACGCGTGCTTGCATAGCAGATGCTCAGGCTATCAGGCAAGTTTTGGCCACCTACTGTGAGGATATAGTGTTATTTTGATGATTAACAAGCAATTATCTAGAGTATGTTATAAGTTAAATTGATACTTCATTTATAAGACTATTACTCTCAGGATATTTGTATAAATTGATATAGATACATTTCATTGTTTATTTGAATGAATCTAACCTTGAGATGCAGCAAAGTGTGGATTGAGTCGACCCAAAGGATGATTGGGTCGACCCCGGCACATCAAGAAATCATTTGGCACACTTCTGCAAAAATGGCACAGATGAACAGTGAGTTGGGTCGACCTAAGGAAAGCATGAGTCGACCCAAACATCAAGATCCTCAAAACAAGACAGAACAATGGTTCTCTGGATTCACTGAGAGGGTCGACCCAAGAAGTAGTTGAGTCGACCCAAGCTTGAGTCGACCCAAACCCTGAGAGGGTCGACCCAAAGGCAAGACAGAAAAGAAGACAGAAAATGGTTCTCTGTAATTACTGAGAGGGTCGACCCAAGAAGAAGTTGAGTCGACCCAAGTGAACTTTGAGTCGACCCAAAGAATGGTTGGGTCGACCCAAGGGAAGGAAGGCTGAATTTTAAGTTTCTGTGTTTTCTGAGAGAATCGACCCAAGGAATGTTTGAGTCGACCCAAGTGAAAGTTGGGTCGACCCAAGGACTGGTTGAGCCGACCCAAACACGGGCTGAAGCATAACGGCTAGTTCTGCAGATGTACTTTTTGTCCTTCCCAAAGTCAGTAACGGCTAGTTTTTGAATTCTAACCATTGGGGCTTGTTCAATGGATGTAGGAGACTATTTAAAGTGGCACTATTCATCAGATAGAACAACTTTTTGAAAGCAATATCAAAGAGTACACAAGAAAACAAAAGTGCCCTAATCTTCTTCATCCAAGTGCTTCATTCAAGAATCAAAGAAAGGGGTTGAGCAGATTCAAAGAGTCATCAAGAGCTCCATCCTCCCTTGTAGAGTGAAGCATTCTTGACAAAGAAGAGAGAAGCCACTTCAAAGCGATAAATATTTTCTATACTCTTCTTTGTAGTTTATATTGTTTCATTTGCTCATTTAGGAGTTTAAATCTTCCTTCTTTATTTGTTAAACAACTTGTAAAGGTTGGTTGGTGATCCCGGAAAACCAACGGAGTAGGTTGATTGGTGAACCCGGAAAACCAATTGTAAAGGTTCGTTGGTGAGCCCGTAAAACCAACAAAGGTTTTTGGTGAACCCAGAAAACCAAAGTATAAAGGTTCGTTGGTGAGCCCGTAAAACCAACAAAGGTTTTTGGATTGTGAGCCCGGAAAACAATCCAACTGTAATTCGCGAGATTATAGTGAATTCCCAAGGGGTCGCTTGGGGAGTGGACGTAGGTGCTAAGGAGAGCACCGAACCACTATACTTTGTGTTGTTTGTGTTGTGATTTGCTTTAGCTTACTAACCATCCATTTGACTTGAGTAAGATAGTTTAAATTTAAAAAGAAACCAATTCACCCCCCCTCCCCTCTTGGCTTGTCACCTTGGGCAACAAGTGGTATCAGAGCGAGGTGCTCTAATAGTACTCATTGATCTCACAATCAAGAGTTAAAGATCATGACAACCCAAGTGGGATGTTCTATGAGTGAGGGGCAATCCACAAATAGACCACCTCTATTTAATGGCACAAACTACACATATTGGAAAGCTAGAATGAGGATATTCATTCAAGCTTCAGACTATGAACTATGGCAAATCATCACTAGAGGACCTCACACACCCACACTTAACATAGAGGGCACTATCATACCCAAACCAGAAATGGATTGGAATAAAAGTGATAGAAGATTAGCACAGTTAAATGCAAAAGCTATAAATATACTTTACTGCTCATTAGATGTAAATGAATTTAATAGAATATCTACTTGTACTACTGCCAAAGAAATTTGGGACAGACTTGAGGTCACACATGAAGGGACCAATCAAGTTAAGGAGTCAAAAATAAACATATTAGTACACAAGTATGAATTGTTTAAAATGGAATCTACTGAGTCCATAACTGATATGTTTACTCGTTTTACTGATATTATAAATGGGCTTAAGAGTTTAGGAAAGTCTTACTCTAACTCTGATTTGGTGCGAAAAATTCTCAGGTCTCTACCAAGGAATTGGGAGGCCAAGGTAATCGCTATTCAAGAAGCAAAGGACCTCAACACACTGCAGTTAGAGGAGCTTCTAGGATCACTCATGACCCATGAGTTGACAATGAGGCAAAATTCAGAAGATGAGGTCAAGAGAAGAAAGCCCATTGCCCTAAAGACTACCACCCCTAAACAACTAACTGAATCAGAAGATTCAGATGATGATGAAGAAATCGATGAAGAAGGGATGGCTGTGCTTGGGAGAAAATTCAGAAAATTTATGAGAGGTAAGAATAGGTTCCATAAAAAGAAACCCTTCCTTAAAGGTAACTCAAGCAAAGAAAAGGGTAAGGACAAAGAAAAAAAAAAAGAAACTTCCATTTGCTATGAGTGTAACAAACCCGGGCATTATAAGATAGATTGCCCAGATTTGAAGTGGATGGCAAGAAAGTTGAAAAAGAAGAATTTCATGGCTGAATGGAGTGAAAGTGAGGAATCAAGTTCGGAGGAGGAAGATCATCAAGAGACGGCCCAAATGTGTCATATGGCCAATGACGATGAGGTAGATACTGAACTTGACTGTGATTTTACTGTTGATGAATTACATGATGCGTTCTTAGAACTCATGGAAGAACATAAGAAACTAATTAATAGAAATAAAGTTCTAAAAGAAGAAAATCAATCTCTTATTAAGGACAAGTTAAAACTGTCTCATACCTGTGAAACCTTGAGTAGGAAACTTACAAATGAAACCAAGGATCTAATTGCTGAAAATATCAAGCTAAAAGAAGATGCTGAAAAATATAAATCCTTGGTAGATAAATTTACACTTAGTTCTACCAAATTAAATATGATTCTTGATAGCCAAAAAGCTGTATATGATAAGGCTGGTTTAGGATATAGAACAAATAGGAAACAAAAATTCTTAAAGAACATTTTTGTAAAAGCTAAAAGTGAAAATATTACTTGTTATTGCTGCAATAAGTTAGAACATAGAGCATATGAATGTAACTTTAGAAAGTCCAGTCAAAACAAATCAAGTTATAATCAAAAGATTAACTTCAAGAAAGTTTGGGTTCCAAAAGGAACATGGAGTACTAACCCTAAAGGACCCAACTTAGTTTGGGTACCTAAAGTTTCTTCTTGATCTTGATTGCAGGTCTGTCTTACAGCTGATAAAGTGGAAAAACGATGGTATCTAGATAGCGGTTGTTCAAAACACATGACCGGTGACGTAGATCAATTTGTCACCTTGGAATCAAAGAAAGGTGGAGTAGTAACCTATGGAGACAATGGTAAAGGGCATATCATTGGAAAGGATAAAATTTTCATTGCTCCATCTATTTTTATAGGAAATGTCTTATTAGTTAAGGGTTTGAAACATAACCTTCTTAGTATAAGTCAATTTTGTGATAAAGGGTTTAAAGTTACATTTGAAGCATCTGTATGCATAATCACTAATCCTAAAGATAATAGCATTGTACTTGTAGGACAAAGGCAAAGAAATATTTACTTAGTAGATCTTCATGAGTTAGGCAGGAAAAATGGTTTATGCTTAATTACTAATGAAGAAAAGAAAAATGAAACTAGTTGGCTTTGGCATCGAAGATTAGGACATGCTAGTATGGAATTAATATCAAAACTAGTTAAGAAGGAATTAATAAAAGATGTGCCAAAATTGATCTTTGAAAAGGATAAAATATGTGGACCATGTTCATTGGGAAAACAAACTAAATCATCTTTCAAATCGAAGAATGTAGTATCAACAACTAGACCATTTGAACTCATACACATGGATTTATTTGGACCTACTAGAACTACAAGTCTAGGAGGGAAGAAGCATGGACTAGTTATTGTTGATGATTTTTCAAGGTATACATGGGTTTCATTTTTGGCACATAAGAATGAAGCATTTTCAGAATTTTTGAAACTATATAATAATATCATAAATGAAAAGAAACTCACCTTAGTAGCAATTCGAAGTGATCATGGTACGGAATTTGAAAATCAACACTTTGAAGAATTTTACACTAAAAATGGAATATCACATCAATTTTCAGCACCTAGAACGCCTCAACAAAATGGGATTGTTGAAAGGAAAAATAGGACATTGGCAGAAATGGCACGCACAATGTTGTGTGAGTCAAATCTTCCAAAGTACTTCTGGGCTGAAGCTATAAACATTGCTTGCCATATTCTAAATCGAGTTTTAATACGACCTATAACCAAGAAAACTCCTTATGAACTCTGGAAGAATAAGAAACCAACTGCTAAATATCTTAAAGTTTTTGGATGTAGATGTTTCATCTTAAACAATGGCAAGGAGGATCTAAGTAAATTTGATGCCAAGTCAGATGAAGGTATCTTCTTAGGATACTCCACATCTAGCAGGGCATACAGAGTATTCAATAAAAGAACCTTAGTAGTGGAAGAGTCAGTCAATATTATATTTGATGAGTCTGATAGTGAGTCTGCTAGGAAAGAAAATATTGTTGATGATGATACAGGAATTATCGATTTTGAAAAGTTGAATATTGATGACGTGCCAAATCAAGATAAGGGAGATGATAGCGTGCCACCACAATCCCAAAACTTGCCAAAGGAATGGAGGTATGCATATGGACATCCTAAAGACTTAATCATTGGTGATCCATCTCAAGGGGTAAGAACTCGATCATCTCTTAGGAATTTAAATGATTATCTTGCTTTCGTTTCACAATTAGAACCTAAGACTTATGAAGAAGCTGAAAAAGATACTAACTGGATAAATGCCATGCAAGAAGAATTAAATCAATTCAAAAGAAGTAATGTATGGACATTAACTGAAAGACCAAAGCATAATTCAGTAATTGGAACAAAATGGATATTTAGAAATAAATTAGATGAAAATGGATTAGTTATAAGAAATAAGGCTAGATTTGTAGCTAAGGGATACAATCAAGAAGAAAGAATAGATTTTGATGAGACATTTGCTCCTGTAGCTAGATTAGAGGCTATTAGATTACTTCTAGCATTTGCATGTTTCATGGATTTCAAATTATATCAAATGGATGTGAAGAGTGCATTCTTAAATGGTTTTATTGAGGAGGAAGTATATGTAGAATAACCTCCAGGTTTTGAGAATCATGAATTGCCAAATCATGTCTTTAAACCACATAAGGCATTATATGGATTAAAGCAAGCACCTAGGGCTTGGTATGATCGATTAAGCAAATTTCTGCTTAATAATGACTTTAGTAGAGGAAATGTAGATAAAACTCTATTTCTCAAAAAAAAGGACAAAAATCTATTAGTGGTACAAATATATGTAGATGACATAATCTTTGGTGCCACAAATGATACTCTTTGCAAAGAATTTGCTGATTTAATGCATGGAGAATTTGAAATGAGTTTGATGGGAGAACTGAGCTTCTTTCTAGGATTACAAATCAAACAAACTAAAGAAGGCATTTTCATTCATCAAACTAAGTATACAAAGGAAATACTAAAGAAGTTTGGGAATGAAAATTATAAGGGAGTAGGCACTCCAATGAATCCCACTAGCAAGCTAGACAAGGATGAAAAAGGGAAGAGTATTGATATCAAGCTCTATAGAGGACTAATTGGATCCTTGCTCTATCTTACTGCTAGTAGACCCGACATCGTATTTAGTGTAGGAATATGTGCTAGATACCAATCGGATCCTAAGGAGTCACATTTAAGTGCTGTTAAGAGAATCCTTAGATATTTAAGAGGAACTACCAATATAGGGCTATGGTACTCAAGGGACTCCTGTCTAAATTTGCTTGCGTATTCAGATGCTGATTTTGCCGGATGCAAATTAGATAGGAAGAGCACAAGTGGCACATGTCAATTCTTAGGAAATAACTTAGTATCATGGTTTAGCAAAAAGCAGAATTCAGTGGCACTGTCCATAGCTGAAGCTGAATATATAGCTGCTGGTAGTTGTTGTGCTCAAGTATTATGGCTTAAGCAACAACTAGAGGACTATGGAGTTAAACTAGATAATATTCCTATTAAGTGTGATAATACTAGTGCCATCAATCTTACTAAAAATCCAGTTCAGCACTCTAAAGCCAAACACATAGAAATAAGGTACCATTTTATTAGGGATCATGTGCAAAATGGAAATATATGTATTGAGCATATATGCACTGAAAAACAATTAGCCGACATATTTACGAAACCATTGAGTGAAGATAGATTCTGTATGCTAAGGAGGGAATTAGGCATATGTAATCCTTTTTATTGAAGAAATATAAAAGGGAGCTAGTAGTCTCATGATACATTCTTCCAATTTCTAAAATCCCATGAAACATGAGTCAAATTTGTTATCTAGAGATTCCTTACTCATGTATCATTGTCCCATAAAGAGTTTATAAGGATTGGAAGCAAGAAAAATTCTTAGAAGCAAAAAGGAAGAGAAAAGAAAAAATTCTGCACTTGGGTCGACCCAACCCTGAATAGGGTCGACCCAACGTTGAGTCGACCCAAGAAAAATCTTGAGTCGACCCAACGTCGGGACCCCACTGTTAAAAGGGGACCCGAGAGCATTGTTAGGGCACTGTTTGCCCTTGTCCTCTTCTGAATACTCTAATCCCCACTCTCCAAACTCCTCCAAACTCCTCCAAACAGTAGATTACCTTGAGATCTTAGAGAAATGGGACCCAAAAGAGCCGTAGCCAAGAGATCCGGAAGAGTCACACGGATCCAACGGGAGGAAAGGCAACCTACGGAGCCATCTACCGTGTCTCCACGACGTGAGGCACGTGCGGAGGCCCCTCCTCCTCCTTCCCCCTCAGTGATACTTGCAAGATTTGCAGGGAGACCGGTTACAACGGGGAGAAGGATCCATTCCGAGTTCTTTGATCAAGAAGGGTTTCGGTTGAGAGAATGGATCCAAAGGCAAGGTTGGGAGTATCTTTGCTCCCTAGACGTGATGATTTACCCCGGATTGGTTCAGGAGTTCTATGCCTTCCTCAAAACTGGTATGGGAGGGCTTATTTCGGAAGTTCGAGGGGTTCGAGTTCGAGTTTCCGAGGAGAGCTTGAGTGAGCTACTTCATCTACCCTGCATGGGAGCCACTTCGGAAAAGCCTGAAAACAAAATGAGAGCTCTACAGTTGATCATGGAAAATGAGAACTTCGACTTTTCCACGAAGGTAATAGCTAGTTCTCTTACTGCTGAAATGAGATTACTGCTCAGTATAATAAATAGAATCTTATTTCCAAAGACCGGGAGATTCGATCTCATCACAGAGCGAGATCTAGCAGTGATGGAGTGTATGATTCAGGGGATTCCCCTAAATCTTCCGGCCATGATACTGAGACAGATGAGGAAGGTGATGTGCAACTCCAGGGTATCACTACCTTATGGTATGATACTCACCTTGATTTTTCGATAGCACGGTTTAGCTCTCGAGGAGGAGGCATCCAAGAGTCTGCATCATACTGACACATACACTGCACGGACACTAATACGCATGGGATATGAGAAAGTAAACGGGCAGTGGATTCACACTGGAGCAGGCATTCAGGGTGAGGCACCAGAGGGAGATGCACCAGAGGATGAGGATGAGGAGCATATGGATCATCCTACTGCACCTTCAGAGGCTGGACCATCATCATCCGTTCCTCCGAGAGATACGGATGAGTTCTGGAGCAGGATGACTGAGCTCATGTCAGCTCAGGCGAGGACTATCACTGACGGGCTGACGAGCCGATTGGACGCCCGATTGGACGTCATGTCTGCTGAGATCAGTGATCTGAGGCAGCAGATAGGAGCACTCCGGAGAGAGAAAGAGACCCATGGACCATCTGTGCCACAGGCTGCTGAGTCAGAGATTTCGGCACAGAGTCATCCAGCTCGTCGTGCTCCACGCCAGACACAGTCTCACCAGGCTCGACCTCCCCTCGCCACGTACACTAGGAGGATGAGGACTAGATCCCAGCCATTAGAGTCTCCCTAGGCTAATCTTAGCATCTATGTTTAGAGCCTAGGCTAGATATCTAGTTCTCGTATGTATTTTTCTTTTATCATGTATCTTTAAACTTTGATTCAGGAACATTGTATCTGTTTTTGTTTTTGGCATGAATGTATGAAAATGTTCCCATTTTGATCAATGAAATTTGAAGTTTGGTATTTATTGCATCTTTTCCATGTATCTTTTTGATGATAACAAAAAGGGGGAGAAGTAAAGAAAGAGTATTTATTTTAGAAGAAGTAAAGATCTTAGGGGAGAAGTAAAGATATTGTTTAGAGTAAATAAAGTAACAAAAAGGGGAGAACTAAAGATATCTTTAGAGTAAGTAAAGAAAGATTAATAAGAGCAAAAGTAAAGAAAGTTAAAGAAAGGAGAAGTAAAGAAAAAGAAATAAGAAGTTATGTAAAGAAAGAGAAATAAGAACTTATGCAAGAAAAGAGAAATAATTGGGCAAATAAATTGAAAATCATATAAGAAAGCTTATACATCCAAGGGGGAGCAATTTGTAACAATGAAAATCATCAAATCAAAAATTTCTATCAAATTTCAGAATTTGGCACATATAATTTCAGAATTTGGCACGCACCTCTCGTACCCCGATACATAACCTGAAACTCATATTTTATCTCAAATTTTTGAAGTTTCATCGTTAATGAATTATAAATGAAAGGGGGAGCAATTCAAAAAATCAAATTGGCAACATTTAAATGAAATAGGGGGAGATTTCACTCTTATATATGAAAAGCTGAAATTCAGCAAGTTAAGCCCTTTTAAAAACTGATCTTAAAGACAAGTATCAATAGGCTCATACTCTTTATTTTGTAATCATCAAAAAGGGGGAGATTGAGGATGATAGTGTTATTTTGATGATTAACAAGCAATTATCTAGAGTATGTTATAAGTTAAATTGATACTTCATTTATAAGACTATTACTCTCAGGATATTTGTATAAATTGATATAGATACATTTCATTGTTTATTTGAATGAATCTAACCTTGAGATGCAGCAAAGTGTGGATTGAGTCGACCCAAAGGATGATTGGGTCGACCCCGGCACATCAAGAAATCATTTGGCACACTTCTGCAAAAATGGCACAGATGAACAGTGAGTTGGGTCGACCCAAGGAAAGCATGAGTCGACCCAAACATCAAGATCCTCAAAACAAGACAGAACAATGGTTCTCTGGATTCACTGAGAGGGTCGACCCAAGAAGTAGTTGAGTCGACCCAAGCTTGAGTCGACCCAAACCCTGAGAGGGTCGACCCAAAGGCAAGACAGAAAAGAAGACAGAAAATGGTTCTCTGGAATTACTGAGAGGGTCGACCCAAGAAGAAGTTGAGTCGACCCAAGTGAACTTTGAGTCGACCCAAAGAATGGTTGGGTCGACCCAAGGAAAGAAAGGCTGAATTTCAAGTTTCTGTATTTTCTGAGAGAGTCGACCCAAGGAATGTTTGAGTCAACCCAAGTGAAAGTTGGGTCGACCCAAGGACAGGTTGAGCCGACCCAAACACGGGCTGAAGCATAACGGCTAGTTCTGCAGATGTACTTTTTGTCCTTCCCAAAGTCAGTAACGGCTAGTTTTTGAATTCTAACCATTGGGGCTTGTTCAATGGATGTAGGAGACTATTTAAAGTGGCATTATTCATCAGATAGAACAACCTTTTGAAAGCAATATCAAAGAGTACACAAGAAAACAAAAGTGCCCTAATCTTCTTCATCCAAGTGCTTCATTCAAGAATCAAAGAAAGGGGTTGAGCAGATTCAAAGAGTCATCAAGAGCTCCATCCTCCCTTGTAGAGTGAAGCATTCTTGACAAAGAAGAGAGAAGCTACTTCAAAGTGATAAATATTTTCTATACTCTTCTTTATAGTTTATATTGTTTCATTTGCTCATTTAGGAGTTTAAATCTTCCTTCTTTATTTGTTAAACAACTTGTAAAGGTTGGTTGGTGAGCCTAGAAAACCAACGGAGTAGGTTGATTGGTGAACCCGGAAAACCAATTGTAAAGGTTCGTTGGTGAGCTCGTAAAACCAACAAAGGTTTTTGGTGAACCCGAAAAACCAAAGTGTAAAGGTTCGTTGGTGAGCCCGTAAAACCAACAAAGGATTTTGGATTGTGAGCCCGGAAAACAATCCAACTGTAATCTGCGAGATTATAGTGAATTCCCAAGGGGTCGCTTGGGGAGTGGACGTAGGTGCTAAGGAGAGCACTGAACCACTATACTTTGTGTTGTTTGTGTTGTGATTTGCTTTAGTTTACTAACCATCCATTTGACTTGAGTAAGATAGTTTAAATTTAAAAAGAAACCAATTCACCCCCCCCCTCTTGGCTTGTCACCTTGGGCAACATACTGCCATGCATCTGGTCAGAGAGTGAATGCTCAGAAATCCGCCATCTCCTTTAGCCCGAGTACGCCACCCAGGATTCGACGGGAGATTCGGAGGATTCTGGAGATGCCCGAGCAGGACGGGACCTGGACCTATCTGGGTTTTCCAATCACAGGTAGGAGGCTGCGTGTATCCGAGTGCACCGGGATGGTGCAACGGGTCCAAAGTAGGCTAGAGGGTTGGAAGGCAGCGTCCCTATCTATGATGGGTAGAGTAACGCTGATTAGATCTGTACTGGGTTCCATGCCCATTTATCTCATGGCAAACATGGTGGTGCCAAGATCAGTCCTACTGAAGATCGAGCGACTTCTTCGGGGTTTCTTATGGGGCTCGCTTGGCGGGGGCCGTGGGGTACACCTGGTGGCATGGGAGAGTATCTGCCTCCCTCTCAGGGAAGGTGGTTTAGGGGTGTTATCTCTCCTAAAGAGACGAGAGCTGCTCCTCGCCCGGCATGCTTTCCGCTTCATCCTGGAGCCGCAGGGGTTTTGGAGCCGGATCATGACTGCCCGCTATGGGAGGGTAGGCCCGGATGGCTGGGCTCGAGGAGGGCGGAGTAGTTCCTTTCTATGGCGTGAGATAGCGAGGTATGTGCCCATGGTGTCGGATCATACCCGATGGTTGATAGGCGACGGGCACAGCATCGATATGACCGGGGATCCATGGGTTGATGGCCTTTCCCTGCGCCTTTGGCCAACTATAGTTAGTGTCGAGGCTGGGGAGGGTCTACATGTCTGTGATCTCATGTCCCTTGGGGAGACCGACTGGGATGAGATTCGATTGGCCCGCTTCTTCGGGGAGCACCTGGCGGAGAGGGTCCGTTCTCTCTCCCTACCTCGGAGTGGTGGGCCAGATGTACGAGTGTGGAGTTCCTCGACCAGTCCTAGAGTCCGGATGGGCGATCTTTCCCGCATTCTTAGGCGGGAGTATGAGCCTGGTCTTGATTGTGCCTGGATTTGGCGATTGGGCCTCCTCCCGAGGGTCGCGTTGTTCCTCTGGAAGGTGGTCTGGGACTGGCTTCCTACGAGAGCTGTACTTGGAGGACGAGGAGTGAGGATCCCATTGGAGTGTGGGATGTGCGGTGCGGTCGAGACGGTGGACCATGTCCTATTTTGGTGCACATGGGCGAGGGATACTTGGCGCCTGGCAGGGGTCCCACAGTTGGTTTGGAGCTGTAGGGACCAGTTCTTACAGTCTATGCCTTAGGGCTCCGAGTCCCCGACACTTTATCAGGTGGTGGTTCGAGCGAGCTGTACCGCCTACCAGATCTGGTTGGCTAGGAACGCTCGTACATTTGGCAAACGATATATGTCGCCAAGATTTGTGGTCGAGAGTGCCCGCTGTCAGGCGACAGAGCTGTGTGACATCATCCCCGCTAGAGGGACCTTGATAGCTCGGGACATCTGGAGCTCCCACTCTGCTTCGGCAGCATCCCGCACGGTGTTTTTCACCTGGGAGCCCCCACCCCCGAGCTTCTTCAAGATCAACTTTGATGGGTCAGTCCTGGATGGTGGTACTAGGGGAGACGCGAGTTTCGTTATTCGGGATCCGTCTGCTAGGGTTGTGGCTACTGGGGGTAGTCAGCTATTTGACACCTCGGTGCCGAGTGCGGAGCTGAGAGCTGCCTGAGCGGGCCTTTGCTATGCTCGGTATGTATTACAGACCAGGTTTATCATCCTGAAGGGTGATTCTGCTACCGTTATCAGTTGGATCCAGGGGGGTCCTAGGGGTGACGGTAGAGACCATCCCTTGCTCCGGGACATTTGGGCTATGGTGAGGGATGGATGGGCCTTTCAGGCCAAGTATATTTACCGTGAAACCAATGGTGCGGCGGATTGGGTGGTTGCGTATGTAGCTAGTCATTTCGGAGGCACCTTGTGGACTGGAGATGGGGAGCTGCCTTTGGCATTCCGAGGTATCCTAATTTTTTGATTTTATTGGGTGTATCCATACCCGTCAGGTATGATCCACCCGCATTAGCAAAAAAAAAAAAAGAGGATAGACTACAGCATGGATCCAAGTACCTTGATCTTCAAGAACTTTCACCACCGCCACACCACCATTCAAAATAGATAGAAATGGCTAGGAGCATAGCTTTAGGCTATGGTAGAAGGGTGTAGCACTAGACCATGGTAGGATTGTAACATTAGGCTATGATAAGGGTATTGTAGCTCTATGCTATAGTAGATAATTTAAGTTATGCTTACTTCTATGATAAAATACTATAGAAAAGATAATGATAAAAATTAATTTGATTGAATTGAATGTCTAAGAGTCCCTTTAGAAAGCATATATACTTTTTACTTATTTATTCTAACAAATAATAACTATATACTCTAATGGTTGTTCTCACATTTAGCCTCCACTTCTAGCAGTTATGGTAACTGTCACCAATTACCCTCCACTATACATGTTATATAGCAAGGTTGCTTGACAACTATCTGGCTGATAATCACGTCTTTTCGATCTGAGACAATTTTCTATTTGACTATCCTTGAGATTGTTTTAGTCATGTTGATCTTGATCTACTTACCACATTACAGTTGATCATAACAAAATTCTAAGCTTCTGGCATGCTCTTGACCGAATTCTCCTTCCCCAATCTATAACTTCATAATTAAGAAAATTTATCATGGTCGAACTTTTTCTAGTTTAGCAAGGGACCCCTGCACTAGTTTTATCTAATTCACACCACACTTGCTTTTGTTTATCGGTTGGATTGTTGAGATAGGGTATAACTATTAGACCCTTTTTTTTCTTTCATTAGTGAATATTAAAATTGAGTTATGGTCTCTATTTTTACTAGTGAGGTCTTCACTTGTACAACTCAGGTTAAATTTCTCCTCTTTAAAGGAGGTTACATCTTTCCCAAAATAGATTGATTAATAAAAATAATTATAAAAAACCCATATGAGGTAGCTCTTAACTTTTATATCTATTTTATCTTGAGTCATTTTGCCTAATTCTTCTATGATTGAGAGATATGCTCGATCAAAATTTTTTCCTTTCTTTTTTTTTTTGTTTTGACTAGCATATTTCTCCCCGCTAGAATTACTTACTAAATTGTTTCATCTTATCATCGAAAATATGGGGGTCCTTCTCCCTAACCCTAATTAAGTATCTCTCTTATTGCTCTCTATTTCATGTGATAGATATGGCCCTGATCGTTCAATATACGATGCTCTTATGGATGGCATCATATCACAGAGCATAAAAAGTTATATAATTTTAAGAAAAAATTGAAAAAAACACCTTTATCAAATATTGTATGGCTAGGTTAGGGTTTTCAAAAATTAGAGCATGATTCAATTTTCTAAAATACTAAATCTTGCTTCTGAATCCTATCCAATTTTCTGTGAAGTGAGTAAAGCAGTTCACATCATATCTGATGATCCTTCTTGGTCAAGAAATTTAGTAACAACTAGAATAATTGATATTTTGATACATTCTCTATTTATATAATTAGAGCAATAATTTATAATTTAAATATTTATATTATTATATTTATTTGGAATTGGTCATATAATTAAGTTTTTTTTAAAGATTCATATATTTTTATTAAATTTTCTTCGAAAGAGATTTTTACAGCCTGAAACATAATATTTTTTTCCTAATAAACTGAGAATCAAAAAATGGCCCCGCTGTTTTTTTTTTATTATTACATATAATTCTCAGTTATAACACTACTACGAGAGGCATTATCGTAACAAACATTTTCGTATAAAAATAATTTAATATCATGAATTTTAGATTATCTATATATGTATATATTTACTTTGTTATCTTTTGGCGTATGATTATTACGGTACAACCGCGTGATCGCTACTACAAGATAGAGACAAAAGCGAACGCATTGGTTGCATTTTTAGAGCAATATTGGAGAATTTTTTTTTCGCACGATCCGCCGAGATGCCGCACCTAACTTTGATGTTGCGGATATTGCGGAGCAAGTAGCCAGTGCTTATGGATATGGATCGCTGAAAAATAAGTGGAGGAATCCAGTGGAAGGGACAAGGCTTCGTAAATGCCGATGTCAAGCCCGTGCGTAAAAACTGCCACGTTTCACAACGCAAAACACGACTCGCTTATTCACGCACCTACCTCACCTTACATTATCGTATCCACTGCAAAATAGAGCACGTGAATGCAGTACACTGATCACTCGAGCTTTGGGCTGGCAGCCGTGGAAAAGTTGCACGTCTTCGCCCACCTACCTCCATGCCAAGATCTACATGTTTTTTTAATGCTGTACAGCCAATGCAAGGTGAACTCCACAGCTTCGCCTACCCACCTCAGTGCAGAGATCTATAATTTTTAAATTTTTTTGATATTATTCAGTCAATGAAAGATGAGTTGTCTGACAACGCACGGTACCGTCGAGACCACATTTTTCTCGCGAGCAGTGCATTAATTCTGCCTCCTAGATGATGTCGCACGGCATATGGGGCAATAATTTAGCTAATGAAATAACAAGTGGATTACAGCTTGATCTCAGCACACTCTCGAAGCCTTCAACCTGCTGATTCCGTTAGCACAAAACTGCTCAAGTATTGATTTGAGTAGAATTACTAAAACTTGGATTTCGATATGATATTGTATTTTTACTGGCTAATCAATCTTTTGTGTTGGAGTTAATGCTGAAAAATATCACTTTCTCGTATATTTATTTTGAACTCAAACTTCTTCGCTCACCTATATTTTAGTTTTGAAGTAAGAGTGCTGGCGACATCTAACTGGACGACAGTAGAGCGTCTTTTCCCTCTCGTGTTGAACGAGGACCCCAAAACTTTTTTTTAAAAAGGCTTGCAAAGAAGGCTGCAAGATCTCATAACAATATTCTTATGTCAAATGGAAGAGTGTCGGTAGCGAAAAGAGGTGAAAGGATGCTTTAGTTTATACTGGCAGGATCTTTTTTGAGGACAAAGTATTAAAGATAATGCTGACATCCAGGATAACATCATGCCACCTCGTGGAGTTTTATAATTAAGTTTTTTTTTTGCCAAAAAGTTTATAGTTAAGCTCAGGCAGGATTTTTTTAGCTCACGAAAGTTTTTTTTTTTTTTTTTTGGTCTTATATGTTTCTAAAAATAATTTTAAAAATATAATATTTTAAAAAATAATTTTGACATATTTAATTGATTATAGAAAAATAAAACATTACATAGTAGCTTATGTTTGGTTGAGCATCTAATTTTAAAAAAATTATATGAAATAATTATTACACCTGCAATGAAGAAAAAGATTTTGCTTATAAATTTTAATGGGTTAATGGTGCTTAAAAAAAAAACTTGAATTTCCAACCGGTCGAAAAATAACTTTCTCATATTCCTTATGAATTTATTTTTTTATGAAATATAGAAATCTTATTCCCATAAAAATGCTAATTTTTCATCTTTTTTTCTTTGAAAATTTTAAACAAACGAGAAGAGTTTCTTTGTTTTTTCGTTAACCATAATTTTCCTTTTTTGCTTACGAACCAAATGAGTCATAAATAGTATAAGAAATGAAATCAATGGAGTTGTCTATCTTGAAAAATATTCCAATGCTGGCAAATCTTTATATAGCAGTATGACAGTCAAAGTCCAACTTTTATTTGCTCTCTCCCAAGCTAATCTTTCCTTGGTTCTATATAAATCTATATACTATAACATATCAAGGTAGAGTAAATAAGAAAATTTTAGTTTCTTCTCTACCAAGCATCCACCACCAACATGTGGCATCTTTTCTCTCCTCTCTGTCTCTCTATGTTTTATATTATTGTCCCATCTCTTATGTCTGAATCTTGTAGATATTAACCAATGTACAAAAGTGACATAATAGTGTTGATCTTCGGAATATCATCACCATAACAAAAATGATATCAGAGCATGGTTCAAAAGAGTTTCAAGATGGCAAATGGTGGCTTGAGTTTAGGATCTATGATGTGTGGAGGTACTTCAAAAAAATTTATGATGTGTGAGCATGAACATAAAGACACCTACGATGTATGGCAAGCCAGGCAACTAGAAGAACTGTATATCTAGCTACTAACATTTGAAGAAAAACAAAAGGAATTGTTCCGTTTATATAGTCACATTGAGGTTGGACCACATTATCTTGGGCTATGGACCAACTCTGATCCATATTTTCCTCTTTTCATAAGGAAAGCTCTGAGGCCACGGTAAGGCTAAAGAAGATAGGACCCATCACTTAGAGAAGAGATATATTTTGTCCATGGTTATGCTTGATGGACAATATTTAAAATTTTAATGTTTTTAAACAATTGATCTATGAATGACAAATTATGGTTTAATTAGTTTTTCTTTAAACATAATGATTACGCTGCTATGGATGTGCGACATAATAAACCTAGATTGTGACTCCATTGTTAGTCAATTTTGGATATATATATATATATATATATATATATATATACACACATACATATATATATATATATATATATATATATATATATATATATATATATATATACACACACATACATATATATATATATATATATATACACACACACACACATACATATATATATATATATATACACATACATATATATATATGTATATATATATACATACATACATACATATATGTACATATATATATATATATGTACATATATATATATATGTACATATATATATATATATATATATATATATATATATATATATATATATATATATGTACATATATATATATATGTACATATATATATATATATATATATGTATGTATGTATGTACATATATGTATGTATGTATGTATATATACACACACACACATACATATATATATACATACATACATATATATGTGTATATATATGTATATGTGTATATATATATGTGTGTGTGTGTTACTTCTGGTTAAACATACTTTTCTTAATATGTTAAATGAGAGGTGTTACCACTCAAAATCTAATCTGCTTGGTTGAGCTGGAGGAGCGTGGCATAGCGCTGGACCTATTCTGCAACTACTAAAACTAATCAAGGGGTCGCCGGATTGTATCCGATTGGGGACCCTTCAATGCTTATATTAGGTAGAGTTTTGAGAGAAAACAAAAAGATAAAGAGAGATAGAAGTATAAGATAATGGTGTTCAAGTTTTTCTCCATACTTGGGAGTCCCCATGCCTGGTATTTATAGAGGTAGGGAGGTGAATCTATGTGATTAGAATTGCATGATTCACGGGTGCAAAACTGAGATCTTTTCATTTCGAGCGCATTGAGATTGTGCCGAGCTATAATCAATCATGCTAATTTTTTGGAGATTTGATTGGTCATTGATTTTGCTGGACATGTGTTGCCATTTCGTTGGCCAGATGAGTTGTCAAGCGAGTTTTGAGGGATGGCTATCCGAGCCATATCACCTCCCACCCTACTTCTGAGCCCTAGCTATATTTGCTCGGCTCGGACAAAGGAAGTGTTGGGAACCCGCCCATGCCGCTGATATTTCAAAAATTAAATCAGATGGCAGCGGAAGAGGCATGTGCGGGATCGACGTTCATCGCATGAACGTTGTTTTGAGACCTTTCGTAATTAGGTAAGAATTAAAACTTTTAAAACTATTAGGAAGATCAAATCTTCACCTTGCGCGGGTAGATGATCACCGCAAATCTGAATTCGTGATTTTGGAAGAGGGTTCGCTTGAAGCCGTTCAAACGTCCGGTCTCTACGGGTATCCACACGAAGCAGGATCCGATCCAAACTCTTTATCTCACCGGGGTGCTAGCTCCCTTGCAGAGATAGCTTTGATGGCTGATGTCCTTCCTCTCAATCAACTCTTGATTGTGCTTAGAAGGAGGAAAAAGAAGGATGAAGAATAGGAAGAAGATGATCCCCTACGCAGCCTTCTCTTGTTCCTTGCGTTGGATGAAGGAAGGGAAGGGAAGGAGGCCGCCAACACTTGGAGTTTCTTCTCCCTTGCTTGCGGCTGCAACTAAAGAGGAGGAGAGGGGGCTTCCACGGCTTGAAGAGGAGGAGAAGACTCAACTAGGGCGCCGGCCCTAGTCCTCCTTTAATAAGGATGAAGGGCTCCTACAAGTTAGGAGCCCTTGACAACTTTCCAAGAGGGGGCGCCGGCCCCCTCTCTCTTCATGTCGCACCTAATCAAGTGGAGAGGGGCTGATGCCCCTCTTACTTGGTTAGCCTAATCCTCTTCCAAAGAGGATTAGGTCCCTCTTTCATGGTTTAATCCTAATCTAATTAGGATTGGCCAAATTTGGGTTCAATCTATGCTAGTCCTAATCCAATTAGGACTTGAATGAACCATGACTCAATTGAACTCTTCAATCCTAATCCAATTAGGAGTCATGTTGATTCATTAGATTAATAATTAATTAGGACTTAAGGAATCCTAATCCAATTAGGATTTGTTTAATTTTAGTCCTAATCCAATTAGGACTCTATTTGAATCCGAAGTCCTAATCCGATTAGGACTCTAGGAATCCTACTCCAAGTAGGAATCCAATTTTAATTCAAAACTCCTAATCTCATTAGGATTTTAGGAATCCTATCCCAAGTAGGAATCCCAGTCCTACTCCAACTAGGATTCCCAGTCCTAATCCAATTAGGACTCTAGGTATCCTACCCGAAGTAGGATTCTTGTTTCAAGTCCAATTAATTAATTCCCTTTGTTCCTTCAACTTCTTATCAATCAAATTGATTTCTTGTGATTCCTAATCACGATTTCAACCATCGGATCGGTCAATACTTCTAGTGTGTGTGACCCCATAGGTTCTATTCTGACTGGTAGTGAGATATATTGTGATCTCTATCACTATATCATTGAAAACTCCTTTCAATGGGTTGGAACGATTCCAACTCAACTCATTAGGGTTTATCGATCATCAAGATAAATCCCTATGAGTCCCACAATCCACCAGTGACACCTAGCAGCATATAGTGGCTACCCAGCAGAATGGAATGATGAACCTCTAGGTGCAGTTAACATGTGATACAGTCCTACTATCGTGGATCCCTACAGGACGGAGGTCATGGACAACTCGTCAAACCCCATCGTCTGTCATATGTCAAGATTTGTTCGACTTGAGTTCGATAGTGGAAAACTCTTTTTCACTTTATATTACTGCCCTGGCCAAGGTCTTAGAACTCAGTCTAACAAATCACATAGGATCACTCCTTTTCTATCAAGGTCGATAGATTCCTTATAAGTGCATACCCTACTCCTACAGTGAACCTACTGCAGCCAATCTACACTGCATGGACCCATATGGCTAGAGACCATGTATGTGTGCAGTCAAACTACAATAACCTCACTGTGAGTAGCCGAAGCACCGCAGGTCAAAGGACCAGTCACACTACTGCAACATCAAGCAAGTCACTGACGAGTGGATAGACATCCAAGTGACTTCTTGTCTTGGTCACGCTCAGTACCCTTGTTCTCTAACAAGCACCTGCACTATCACTTCAGTGTCCCTACACTGTGGACTCAAGTCTCGTCCATCCAGAAGGAAAGTGATCTGTGCACTGATCGGATCGATCACCATCCTCGTGATGATCCATTGATCAGGAGCATTTAGAAATTAATCACCAATGATACATGGCTCAAATTCTCAACTCTTGAGAATATGTATCATCATCTTATTAATTCTTTGGACGATTCATAGACACATAAACAATATGAATGAAAAGATGCCTTTTATTTATTCAATAATAAATAGTCAAGTACAAAATTATGTCCCTAGAATTAATAATGTGTCAGCCAGATTGGCTTCTAGGGCATATATCTAACAATCTCCCACTTGCACTAAAGCCAATTGGTCATATATCTTAGGCCCATCTTCTCAAGGTGGGCTTCAGTCTTTTGCTGACTCAGCTGCTTAGTGAACGGGTCTGCCACGTTATCCGCGGAGTCTACTCTCTGCACCTCTACATCATAGTCGCGTATGAAATGGAAGCGCCGCTCTATGTGCTTGGACTTCTGATGAGACCATGGTTCCATAGCTAGTGCTATGGTGCCAATGTTATCGCAGTAAAGTGTTATGGCATCTAATGACATTACACCTAACTCTGCAATTAACTTTTAATCAGAAGGTTTCCACTGCACCCTTAGATACGGCTTAACATTCAGCTTCTAAGGTAGAATCAGCAATGATCGGTTGTTTAGAACTCTTCCAATTCACCGTACCACCATTGCATAAGAACACATATCCAGATGTTGACTTCCTGTCATCGACATCAGTCATGAAGTCTGAATCTGTGTACCCTTCTATCTTTAACTCTAATGATCCTCCAAAGACCAAGAATAAATCTTTAGTTCTTCTCAAGTACTTAAGAATATTCTTCACAGCTGTCCAGTGTTCTTCACCTGGATTTGACTGATATCTGCTTGTGACACTCACAGCAAGAGCTATATCAGGTCGTGTACACAGCATGGCATACATGAGGCTTCCTATTGCCGATGCATAGGGTATCTTGCTCATGCGTTGAATCTCTTCAGATGTGTTGGGGCACATCTTCTTGGAGAGATGAATTCCATGCCTTAGGGGTAAGAGACTCCTCTTGGAGTTTTCCATGCTGAACCTCTTCAGCACCTCCTCTATATACATTTTCTGTGACAGGCCAAGCATCCTTTTAGATCTATCTCTATAGACCTTTATTCCCAAAATATAGGATGCTTCCCCAAGGTCTTTCATGGAGAATTCTTTTGACAACCAGACCTTAACCGAGGTTAGCATGGGAATATCATTCCCTATTAGGAGAATGTCATCTACGTACAGTACGAGAAAAACGACAGCACTCCCACTAACCCTTTTTGTAAACACACGGTTCCTCTTCGTTTTTGATGAAATCAAACGTTTTGATTGCGTCATCGAAACGAGTGTTCCAACTCCGAGATGCTTGCTTTAGTCCATAGATAGACCTTTGCAGCTTGCAGACCTTGTGATCTCCATCACTGGAAGTGAAACCCAAAGGCTGTTCCATATAGATATCTTCATCAAGATATCCATTCAGGAAAGCAGTTTTCACATCCATCTGCCAAATTTCATAATCATGAAATGCTGCAATGGCAAGCAATGTTCGGATGGATTTTAGCATGGCAACAGGTGAAAAGGTCTCCTGATAGTCAATGCCTTCGCGCTGACTATACCCTTTCGCCACAAGCCTTACCTTATAGGTCTCTACCTCTCCATCCGAACCTATCTTCCTTTTGTAGATCCATTTGCATCCAATAGGTACAATACCTTCTGGTGGATCTACTAAGGTCCAGACTTGGTTGGAATGCATGGAGTCTAACTCTGACTTCATAGCTTCCAGCCATTTCTCGGAATCGATATCAGATATCGCCTCGTTGTAGGTTTTGGGATCCTGTATGTGATCCCTATCTCCCACTAGGAACATTTTCTCGGTATCCTCTTCTAGTATACCTAAGTATCTATCGGGAGGATGGGAGACCCTACTAGATCTACGAGGTGGTCGAGGGACATTGTGTACTGGCTCTGTATGAATGGGTTCAATAGGATCCATGACTCGTTGCTTTTCAGAGACTTTCTCTTCAAGCTCAATTTTCCTCCCACTGCCTCTATCAAGGATAAACTGATTTTCCAAGAAGATGGCATGACGGCTCACAAACACATTGTGATCCTCTGAGACGTAAAAATTGTATCCTAATGACTCTTTAGGATATCCTATAAAACGAGCACTTATGGTCCTAGCCTCTAACTTGTCCGCCTGCAGTCTCTTGACGTGGGCCGGACATCCCCAAATCTTGAGATGACCCAGACTTGGTTTCTTACTATGCCATATCTCATACGGTGTGGTAGGAACGGATTTAGAGGGAACTCTATTCAATAAATAAATCGCTGTGAGTAAGGCATCTCTCCAAAGAAACATAGGTAAATCAGTGAAGCTCATCATGGACCTGACCATATCCAATAGGGTCCGATTCCTCCTCTCTGACACCCCGTTGAGTTGAGGTGTACCCGGAGGTGTCCATTGTGAGACTATGCCGTTTTCTTTGAGATAGTCCCGGAATTCCCTACTAAGGTATTCTCCTCCTCGATCTGATCGAAGAGTCTTAAGAGGTTTTCCAGTTTGTTTTTCTACTTCATTCTTGAACTCTTTGAACTTTTCAAAAGATTCAAACTTGTGTCTCATAAGATACACATACCCATACCGTGAATAATCATCGGTAAAGGTAATGAAGTAAGAATAACGTCCCCTGGCAAGCACATCGAATGGGCCACATACATCTGTATGTACTAGGGCAAGTATTTCAGTGGTCCTCTCCCCATGTCCTACAAAGGGCAGTCTAGCCATTTTTTCTTGAAGACAGGACTCGCAAACTGGATATGACTCGGAAGTCAATGAGCCGAGAAGCCTATCTTTATCCATTTTGTTCATCCTATCCTCTCCAATATGGCCAAGTCTGAGGTGCCACAAATATCTTTGGTTTATCTCATCTCTGGATCTTTTGGATCCTTTGGCACTCACTTCTTGCTCGGTAACATTCACAGATACATCCATATGTAAATGATAGAGACTGTCAATCATAAAACCACGTGCGACTATTTTATTTCTCAAATAAATAGAACAGCAGTCTTTGTCAAATGTAAAAACATGACCTTCCTGTGCTAGACACGAAACAGAAATCAAATTTCTGCTAGCAACAGGTACATAATAGCAGTCTCTAAGTATTAAACTAAATCCAGACGGTAGTCGCAGATGGTAGGTGCCCACAGCCACAGCAGCAACTTTTGCCCCGTTGCCAACCCTAATGGTTACCGCACCTTCCGCCAGCCTCCTACTTTTCTTTAGACCCTGCATGGTAGTGCACAGATGAGCACTAGAACCAGAATCTATAACCCAACTAGAAGTAGAAGAAACCGTTAGATTAGTTTCAATTATGAGCAAGTCTATACCTTCTGAAGGTGTGTCACCTTTCTTGTTCTTCAGGCTCTCGAGGTATGAAGGACAGTTTCTCTTCCAGTGGCCTTCGACATTGCAGTGGAAACATTTTCCTTTTTCGTTAGCCTTTTTCTTTTGAACTTTCTTCTTTGGCTTCTTGTCTTTCTTCTGCTTCTTTGCAGGCTTCTTTTTCTTCCAAGTAGACTTTCTCTTGGAACCAGAAGTCAACTCAGCAGTAAGGACATTGCCCCTTGAACCTTTCAAGGCTCCCTCAGCAGTTACCAACATGTTGATTAGTTCAGTCTTAGTGCATTCAATCTTATTCATGTGGTAGTTTACTATAAACTGACCAAATGAATCAGGAAGTGACTGTAGGATCAAATCCACTTGTAATTCCTTGTGCATGTCCATACCGAGCTTCTCAAGCTCCTCTAGGTCCTTGATCATGGTCAGACCGTGATCATGGACAGACTGCCCCTCGCGCATCTTCGCTTTGAAGAGCCTCTTGGACACTTCAAAACGAGCTGTGCGACTCTGCTCACCATACAACTCTTGCAGGTGTGCCAGTATGTCCCTAGCAGTCTTTATATTTTCATGCTGGCATTGGAGTTCATTAGACATGGATGCCATCATATAGCATTTTACTCTAATATCATCATCCAACCACTTTTTATGCAACTCACGCTGAACATCAGTAGGACGTGCTGGTAGTGTGGGGATATCTGAATCAAGTATGTAGCCTATCTTCTCACAGTCCAAAACTATTTTGAGATTTCTAAGCCAGTCTTTGTAATTGGTTCCGGTCAGTCGGTTGGTCTCAAGAATACGGGTCAAAGGGTTTGAAGCTGACATTGTATCTGCAGAGAGTAAAGATTCTAGTTAGACTTTTGTACTTGATCCTAATCTGTTCTAAGGTCTTTTAGAACAAATGTAACTCCCACTATTTTCTCGAATCCCTCACACTCCCCTGGTAGGGAAACGGAAATCCTACACGACTAGGGTTTCTAGTGGGTACTGCGGTCCCACCAATTTACATGCCACCTCACCTAACAGTTATTGGTGACACATAGATGGATGAGTGTACAACTCTTGTACAATGCTTCTCAAGCATGTTGCAGTGTAACTTGGTCTCTAAGCCATGAAGACCTCACCTAACAGTTATTGGTCCCATTTCTTAGTTAAGTCAGACCCACCGTATAACCGTAGGAATAAAGTCGTCATTGGGTCCTCACCTAACAGTTATTGGTGCCCAACCCCACCTTTATCCTACAACATCTCATGTCTATAGAGAGGTCCAGCCCCCCGATGCAACTTGACCACTGTGTCCAGCCGAGACAAATCAACATCAGAAAGGCCTTAGCAGCTCTACTACAGTGGAAGACCTATTGACTTAATATTGGTTAATCAGGTCTTAGTGTTTGCAACTTGAGCCCTTCATAAGAGGTAATCGAACAATTGGCCAGGTAAGCAGGTGGGAGGCTCCCCTTACTCAGAGAGTAAGGTCCTAATTAAGTAACCACCTTTCATGCTTTCCTAGACACCAATTAGATCAATTAATCTAATATGACTTGCTCATGTCGGTTCACTCTCGACTTGATTGAGGAGGTTTTGATTTAGGTCTCAATTGGGTTTGCTACATCACATGTAAACCTATCTACCCGACTCGCATTCACATCACATGCAAACGGCTCATCACAGGCAGTTATAATCGCAGCATCAAATTAAAGCTAAACTTTAAATAGGTGATGATCATGGATTCTAATTAGGTCGTATTACAAGCACATGCACATCAATCGATCAAGTGGTCTTCAACTCTTGAATTGGTTCTAAGCCACCTTGATTCGATCCTTGATCAACTCTTGATCCCATCGCCATCAACCGCTTAGATCACCTTTCATCTCATGCCTTTGCTTCAACTTGATCGTTGATGTACATCACATCACAGAAATACAACCAGATGTAAAATAAAAATAAAAATAAATTACATCTCCTTTTAGGAGGCATGCAGGCCTCTCAAAACATCAAATAAGATGCATGCAAGCATCTGAAAAATTACATGACATCGCAGATCACATCGCAGGTCATTACATTTGATACCAAAAGGGGTTGAATCCTATGATCATCACCGTATGCAACAATTATAATTTTCAGATCTGAAAACTAACTGATTGTATCATGACATAGGTCGCTGATCATGCTAATCATGATTCTAAACTTTGTAATCCCATTAACAATGCATTTAGAATCATCTTTTTATCACATAAAAATCAGCATGCAAAAAACAGCACCCCTGAAAAATCTGCATGCAAAATTTTTCAGCATGCATGATCATTCAATTTTCAGATCTAATATGCCTTTAGATATTTAATTCTTACCTTAATCTACGAAGCCTGGCTCTGATACCACTGTTGGGAACCCGCCCATGCCGCTGATATTTCAAAAATTAAATCAGATGGCAGCGGAAGAGGCATGTGCGGGATCGACGTTCATCGCATGAGCGTTGTTTTGAGACCTTTCGTAATTAGGTAAGAATTAAAACTTTTAAAACTATTAGGATGATCAAATCTTCACCTTGCGCGGGTAGATGATCACCGCAAATCTGAATTCGTGGTTTTGGAAGAGGGTTCGCTTGAAGCCGTTCAAACGTCCGGTCTCTACGGGTATCCACACGAAGCAGGATCCGATCCAAACTCTTTATCTCACCGGGGTGCTAGCTCCCTTGCAGAGATAGCTTTGATGGCTGATGTCCTTCCTCTCAATCAACTCTTGATTGTGCTTAGAAGGAGGAAGAAGAAGGATGAAGAATAGGAAGAAGATGATCCCCTACGCAGCCTTCTCTTGTTCCTTGCGTTGGATGAAGGAAGGGAAGGGAAGGAGGCCGCCAACACTTGGAGTTTCTTCTCCCTTGCTTGCGGCTGCAACTAAAGAGGAGGAGAGGGGGCTTCCACGGCTTGAAGAGGAGGAGAAGACTCAACTAGGGCGCCGGCCCTAGTCCTCCTTTAATAAGGATGAAGGGCTCCTACAAGTTAGGAGCCCTTGACAACTTTCCAAGAGGGGGCGCCGGCCCCCTCTCTCTTCATGTCGCACCTAATCAAGTGGAGAGGGGCTGATGCCCCTCTTACTTGGTTAGCCTAATCCTCTTCCAAAGAGGATTAGGTCCCTCTTTCATGGTTTAATCCTAATCTAATTAGGATTGGCCAAATTTGGGTTCAATCTATGCTAGTCCTAATCCAATTAGGACTTGAATGAACCATGACTCAATTGAACTCTTCAATCCTAATCCAATTAGGAGTCATGTTGATTCATTAGATTAATAATTAATTAGGACTTAAGGAATCCTAATCCAATTAGGATTTGTTTAATTTTAGTCCTAATCCAATTAGGACTCTATTTGAATCCGAAGTCCTAATCCGATTAGGACTCTAGGAATCCTACTCCAAGTAGGAATCCAATTTTAATTCAAAACTTCTAATCTCATTAGGATTTTAGGAATCCTATCCCAAGTAGGAATCCCAGTCCTACTCCAACTAGGATTCCCAGTCCTAATCCAATTAGGACTCTAGGTATCCTACCCGAAGTAGGATTCTTGTTTCAAGTCCAATTAATTAATTCCCTTTGTTCCTTCAACTTCTTATCAATCAAATTGATTTCTTGTGATTCCTAATCACGATTTCAACCATCGGATCGGTCAATACTTCTAGTGTGTGTGACCCCATAGGTTCTATTCTGACTGGTAGTGAGATATATTGTGATCTCTATCACTATATCATTGAAAACTCCTTTCAATGGGTTGGAACGATTCCAACTCAACTCATTAGGATTTATCGATCATCAAGATAAATCCCTATGAGTCCCACAATCCACCAGTGACACCTAGCAGCATGTAGTGGCTACCCAGCAGAATGGAATGATGAACCTCTAGGTGCAGTTAACATGTGATACAGTCCTACTATCGTGGATCCCTACAGGACGGAGGTCATGGACAACTCGTCAAACCCCATCGTCTGTCATATGTCAAGATTTGTTCGACTTGAGTTCGATAGTGGAAAACTCTTTTTCACTTTATATTACTGCCCTGGCCAAGGTCTTAGAACTCAGTCTAACAAATCACATAGGATCACTCCTTTTCTATCAAGGTCGATAGATTCCTTATAGGTGCATACCCTACTCCTACAGTGAACCAACTGCAGCCAATCTACACTGCATGGACCCATATGGCTAGAGACCATGTATGTGTGTAGTCAAACTACAATAACCTCACTGTGAGTAGCCGAAGCACCGCAGGTCAAAGGACCAGTCACACTACTGCAACATCAAGCAAGTCACTGACGAGTGGATAGACATCCAAGTGACTTCTTGTCTTGGTCACGCTCAGTACCCTTGTTCTCTAACAAGCACCTGCACTATCACTTCAGTGTCCCTACACTGTGGACTCAAGTCTCGTCCATCCAGAAGGAAAGTGATCTGTGCACTGATCGGATCGATCACCGTCCTCGTGATGATCCATTGATCAGGAGCATTTAGAAATTAATCACCAATGATACATGGCTCAAATTCTCAACTCTTGAGAATATGTATCATCATCTTATTAATTCCTTGGACGATTCATAGACACATAAACAATATGAATGAAAAGATGCCTTTTATTTATTCAATAATAAATAGTCAAGTACAAAATTATGTCCCTAGAATTAATAATGTGTCAGCCAGATTGGCTTCTAGGGCATATATCTAACAGGAAGTAGTCAAATCATTCATCGAGTGAGCTACCCAAGCTAAATTTGAGCTATTGAATTAGTCTTGGGTGCTTTTAGAAACTGCATTTAATGATTGGCATAATTTCAACATAATGGGTTCCATTTTCAAAGCGTCGTGCATACGGGCTGGATATTTGCCATCGCCATCATTCCTTCTTATGATCCTGAAAAGGATCGATTGTGGGAGCCCACAACCCTAAATGCCGAGCTTATACATGGTGGTTGATGGATGGATGATCAAACAGATGATGAGATCAGCACCGATTGAGGCTCTATAAAGGGACGAAAGCCTGAGGTAGTTCCCCCACTTGGTAAGTGCCTTTCCATCTCTCAGAGCTCTTTGTCTAGTAGAAGCTTCGACTCTTTATCTTCTTTCTCTGGTGCCCTTCCGTTGGTCATTCTTTCTGTCGAATTGCCGTAGGTTGGCTTCTTCTGGTTTCCTTCTCTATCTCTTTTTACTATCATGTTTACTTCATTCGAGAGTGAGCTACTTGCTAGCTAGTTGAACTAGTCAACTTTATACATGCATTCCAACAGCTTTGGTCATGCCGAACTAGAGATCTCCAATCTTAGCGCTGAGGAGGGCATTCTGGATTAGAATGACTTTGATCGATTCTGAAAAAGTCAATATGTCCTAGCCAGCTTGTCCTATGGGCTGCTTTGGGGTAAGGAAAGAGCCAATGCCTATTATCGCACCTAAGTTAGCCTTTATGAGGAGACATCGAAAGCTGGGTTGAAGAGGCTTCCATTTTCTCCCTTTGTCCTTCTTCTCAACAGTTTCTAGTTAGTGTCCATCGAGTTGATTCCCAATGCATGGTGGATTATTATTGGTTTTTTATTTTTTCGTCCGTGTATAGTATACAGTCCACTATCGAGCTATTCCATGCGAGCTATATCCTCAAGAGCACCCTACCGAGCAAGGCTAGTGGTACATCTCAACTTGTGTAAGATTTCAGCTGGTCTAGGGCGGTCCTTCTTCAGTGCAACCCTAGAATGGCTACTTCTTTTTAATTTTGTCTGAGCAGCTCTAGGGGTTTAACACCTTCTAGGGAGCCTAATAAAAGCATCAACTGAGTACCTATTGTCTCTAACTCTAAGCAGCAAATCTTGTAGTTCTTGCACAACATCAAGATGACTCCTATTTAGGAGTTGTTGACTGAGTAGACCTTGGTTAATACGAGACTAAGCCTTGCTTAGCCTCAGGATAAGAGTTCCTCCAGTATTCAGTTCTTTAAATATTTATTCTCAAGTCTGACTATGATTCGAGCCTATCGAGTCAATGTTGATCCTTAGCATATCGATATGATTCAAAATTGGTTCCTTTCGAGCCTAGCCAATTACCTTTCATCATTGGCATATGCCGATCACTGGAATGTTATATTTTAGGAGCTAGTTTCATTTAGGTCTATCCAGTTGGTGCTAATCCGGATATATATGTTGGCATGATTTAAAGCTAGTTCTTTTGAGCCTAGCCAGTTGAGGTTGATCGCTCGTATGCCACTCTTGAGCATATTATATTTCAAAGTCTAGTCTCATTTGGGCCTTGTCAAGGGGATGTAGTTGTAGTCATAGTCGGTAAGACTAAGAGAGGGCAAAATGGTGAATTAATTTTAATGAGAGATTTCTTCACTAGCCACATAAATTATTTTTTGGACGATAAATTGATGTTGATTATTTATATGTTGCATGTAAAACTCTCTCTTAAAGGTTGCAATTATTTGGCCTTGTTATCTATATGTTGCATTTTGTTATATGCTTGATCCAATAAGAGGTGTAGTGGTACTTACTAGACTACTAGCTTACCAATTATTTCTCTTGTTCTTTTTAGATGTTGACGAATAGCTTAGATGGGATGATCTGATTGGGGGAGAAAGAAGATTTGTATTCATCCGTTCAATTTGAATCTTAAAAGAAATTTAGAAAAAGATGAAGAAATTACAAAAGTAGGACTTAAGTCTTTTTTTTTAATTGATGATCTAAAAGCGAGGTACACTACTTCTGTTTATAATTGTGAGATTTGCCCTTGTACAGTTTGGGTCAGAGTCTTCTTCCTAATTCTAGTAAGACTCTCTTTTCTATAATAGATAAAACTAGTATAAATAAACTAGAAAAGGCTAGAATTTTAGAAAGTAAATCTTAACTTCTACATCAACTCTACCTTCTTTTATTCCACCTAATTCTTTTTGGATTGAAAGATATGTCTAGTCAAAGTCTTACCTGAAAATTTTTTTTTGGTTTTATCGGCCTATTTCAAACGCCAAATGATGGAATTTGGGCTCAATTACTAAAGGTGCCAGCCCCAAAAGGGAAGGGCATCATGGTGTAGATCTCAAAAGTTGGCCGGTTTTTTTTAAAAAGATCATCTTAATCGAACATCATATAACCAAGTTATAGCTTTTAAAAGTTTGGCTTGCGATTCAGCATCTCGATGTGGCGAATTTTGTCCTTGGACCCTATCCAGCTCTATTCGTAGTGGCCAAAGTAGTTCACATTGAGTTTAGGGATCGATCCTTCTGGATCACGGAATTACGGGATGGAGAGCAAGAGAGTTAGAACCTAGGATTCTTGGGGAGGGCAGCAATACGATCAGCGACCTGCAAAATTTTATCACAAGGTACCTTTTGAGTTCCCTCAAGGCAATATCAGCACTATATTAAGAGGCAACAGAAACATGGAGGCCTTTTAAGGCATTAAAGAGCTTCATTCTATCACCATTCTCTAACTATGAAAACCAATCAAGAAGAAGCAGGAACAATGATGTAATATGCCTGAACAGGCTATATACGATGTAATATGTCAGCTACCGCCTATATAATTCACAATCTGTGGTGAGAATTTGTCTTGTTCCGAGTTTACAGGCAATATCCACTTTGGCCAATCGGCCAATTAAGTCCTACACCTTTGTAATACATACTGCAAATATTTCAAAGACATACACATGATGCTCAATCTGCATAACATTAACCAACAAACTTCCGGAACACGAGCTATTATATTGTTCAGTCTAATCCAAATTTTGACACTCTACAAGTAATTGATATAAGCCACCTAGACTGCAATAAGTACCATGTTTACTCCGCTATGGAATAGTTAGTTATTCTAGTTTTTAAGCCAAATTATTTCTCTTTTGGTAGCAGTGTTGATTGCTAGAAAACTTGTACATCGACCTCCTAGTAGAAGTTTGGAAGTAGTGCTTATTTCAAGAAAATCGATAGGCTGACTTTTAAAGAGGCCATCGTATCGCTTCCATGCATGCAAAAGGTTTCACGACATGTAGTCGCCATGGTTATCCATTTTTTTCATTTGTTATGTTTTTCTCATGTAGTGCCTGTTGTTGATTGCTTCACTTGTTTTCTAAACTCATACTATATATCCAGATTTGTCCCTTTGCTACTTGATAGCATTCAAAACTTGCATTTCTGCATCCGACCATTTTAATTCATGTCTATGCTCACTTTAATCTTATGTGACTCATTGGAATCGTGGATATTCCATATTGTTGCCTTGGTATCTCGAGCCTATTAAGTCATGGAAGTTGAGACAATATGCCACCTGTGTAAGTTGAGCTTAGCCTCTTGTCAAACATGTACAAGCGGCTATGGCATTAACTAATCTGTTTTTAACTACTAAAACAAATCACACAAAAGTGGCTAGCAGTAAACGTTGAATACTTTCAACAATATGTTTTAACCATTTTCCACCTTTCTTTTGTTTTCTACCTTTGTGGCTGGTGGAGCAACATTAAACGAAGATTGGATGCAAAAATTTAGGGGCCGTTAAGAAATGAAGACAAAGGCTAATAATATGCAAAGCCACTTTATCTACCAGTCTATTCACCGTCAAACGTTGCACAAGAGGCACATGCTTCACAAGTTGGTGTCATTGGAAGGAATTCTGTGGATGACTAAATAGATTGGGAAAAGGTAAACTACCAACTTATAGCATTTTTCTTAGGCCGAATAGTTAAGCCTTAACAATGACCGACTTTGGGCAAAAAGGCAAAATACCTCTATCACTTAGTTGATTCGATTCATATACCTTCTTCGCCAAGGTAGTCTATCTTTCAAACATATTTTGAAACTTGATATTTTTGTATATCGTAGTTAGAAAAAGTACCATGACACTTTCTAGTTATGCACATAAAAGGTACATAGCGATAAAAGTGGACCAAATAATATTTGTCCAAATCTATTTTTTATATCCATATTATCCATATGGATATAAATTTAAGTACTATTCTGCTAATATTCTTATTTGTGTCCATATCTATAAAAAAATAGATATAAATATAGATAGACAACTATTTGAACTGTATTTGAATATATGCATCTATTCATAATCTTATTAATTTTATATGTTAGTCATGAAATTTTAAGGAAAATAACTAACCTTGTTAACATGCCATTAACTTAATTTACCTTGCATTCAACAATATCTTTAATTGGTCATAAGCTTTAAGTATCCAACATATGACCATCTTTATACCATGCTTATTAATTGATATGCATCTATATCCATTTAAAACAATGCGGATATAAATTTTTGTATCTGATTAATATCTATATCTGTATCTCTACTCATCAAATAAAAAAAAATATGGATATAAATATATTGATATCTGATTATATCCAATTTATTTTCATCTCTAAAGACACATCTTTGTCATCTCGGCCCACTACGCTAGATAAGCTAAATTATTGGAAATATGGTTTTAGAAAACTCATTGCTTCAGCCTACCCAGTTCTTCGCAAGTCAATCGTTGATCTACTGCTTTCTCTATTTGTGGTGTTTCGAGTTGGAGTGAGGTATTAGAGCCACCATCTAAGCGCAACCTTCTCCATCCTTGTCACGTCGGAGATGTGCCACGGTATTTAAGCTGACCTCTTCGACTGGGACATCAGACCAGCCGGCTTCTCCAGCATCCTCATCAACTCGGCACTTGGTCGAGCCATATCTCAGCAGCAGCAAGACCCATCAATAATTTATATCTTCTCCTTATTTTATCATCTATATCTTCTCCTTATTTTATCATCCACTATTAATTACTGGACCATCTATGTAAGAGTGGATGAATCACTAGACTATACAAACTAAAAAGTCGGGTTGCAAACTACTCTTAGAGACAGAGAGAGAGAGGAGGGGGAGGGAGGGAGATCAGAATTGTGGCGTTAATTCTAAATTATGAGATTTGTGGTGTAGATGGATTTAGCAAGGCCGATCAGGTTTATAGGTTGGATATGGATAAGACACAGATAAAATACGGATCCGAATCCTAATTTTGTTCATCTGTATGTAGAGGGAACACAAGAAAGGAAGAACGATCGCGCGGATGGCCAAAGGTGGACTATATAGAGCATTTACATGGGAACTGACATGCAAAAGGTGTAGAGGAAGATATATATATTATATATTTCAAATGGACAGTTGAATGTATTGATGTAAAATTACTAGCATTTTATTTATTCCATGGAGGGTATCCGTTTTTCACCCTCGAATTGTGGTCTCTCCATCGCGGCACATGGAGGGCATCTGTTTGATGGATATGATTATAATCCCACCTACCAAAATTGCCTGTAGTAGAAGAATACTCCATGTTGTTTAAATACATTTCTTTGTCCTGTCATTTTCAAGTGAGCTGTGCTGTAAATTTACGAAAACAAAATAAGCACGCATAAGACCTGGAACAAGACCGTGAGTTTGGTTGTGAAACCTTGGAAAGCAAATATTTTTGTAATGGAAAGGGAAAGGTTTGCAAGTGAGAGGGTGGAGAGCAACTGCCTCCTCCTTGTCAAGATGAGAATGAGGGACGCGCTGGCCTTCAGAGGTGTCTAGAGAGTTACTGTGAGGCATTGGGATTGAGGATGAACTTTTATAAGTCTATCAATTTCTTAAGTCCAAAGACAGAGTTGTGGGTGAAGTAGATCATCAGGAGGCTCCTTGGCATAAGGGAGCAGAAGGGCTGTGGAGCTTTTTGGGCATCCCTATAATGCAGAGGAGACTGCGGGTGTCGGAGTATCTTAGCATGGTACAATGCATCCAAGAACAGCTAGAGAGCTGGAGAGTGGCCTCGTTATCTATGATGGATAGGCTGGCGATGGTAATGTTGTTTCTGAGCTCCATGTCGGTTTATCTTATGTCCAACACTGTCGTCCTGAAGACTGTAATAATGAGGATTGAGTGGCTTCTCCGAAACTTTATCTGGGGCTCACATGGTGGCGGTCACAGGGTGCATTTGCTGGTGTAGAAGACGGTTTTCTAGTCAACTAGTGAGGGAGGCTTGGGTGCCCAGTTTCTACTTATGAGGAGAGAAGCGTTGATTGCTCGGCATGCAACGAGAGTTGTACTTAAGCCACAGTGTTTTTGAGATCAGGTGATGATTGCCTTCTATAGACTGGCAACGGCGAGTGGGGCAGCTCAAGGTGGCCAGAGGTGTTCCTTCCTCTGGCGAGAGATCTGCAGGTATGTGCCCATTACCTTGAGTAACACCAGGTGGTTGTTGATAATGTAGAAGTGGTGGAGGACCCCTGGGTAGGCACTCTTTCGGTGAGGTTTTGGTCGACTATGGTCAACGTTGAGGGAGCGGACGGACTTTTGGTTTGCGATCATCTCTGCCCAGAGGGGGCAGGATGGGATACTAACCGGATCGGGTATTTATTTGGGGAGCTCCACGCAGAGAGAGTTCAATCGTTGCCTGTTCCGAGGACTGCTAGTCCAAATGTGAGGATTTAGCATATGTCTTGCATCCCAAAGTCGGAGTGGAAGATATCTATTGCCTTCTTTAGAGTGAATAGCAACTGAGGCAAGACTATGCCTGGATCTGGAGGTTCGGTCTTTACCCGAGGGTGGCCTTATTTCTCTGGAAGGTGGTTTGAGACCGGCTGCCGATGAGATCAGTGCTGAGTGGATGGAAACTGGGGATCCAACCTCAGTGTCCTGGGTGCTAGTTGGATGAGACCGTAGACTACACTCTATTTTAGTGCGAGCAAGGTAGGAGGGTCTGGAGGATCGACGATATCCCATCGGATGGTTGGTGGCATTCGAGCCCCTTAATGCAAGTGCTCAGACGGTTGGCTATCGCCCCTCAGACTTGGTAGGTGGCCATAATGGCGACTTATACTGCTTACCATATCTGGCTGGCCACGAATGCCTGAACTTTTGAAGAGAGCTGCCTTACATCTAGGTTCGTCGTGGAGTGGGTTCGAGTACAAGCAGCAGAGATTATCTGTGCAGGTTCATCGGATAAGTCTTTGATAGCTTGGGGCATCTGGGGCTTTACATCTTCTCTTATAGTTCCACAGACGATGTTTTACACCTGGGATCCACCACCCTCAAGTTTCTTCAAGATCAACTTTGATGGATACGTGCCAGACGGTAGCAGAAGGGGGGGACAGACTTCGTCATCAGAGGCCCAAACTCTAGGATGGTGGTTGCCAGTGGGTGCTAGATATTTGACATCAATATTTCAGGGGCGAAGCTAAGAGCGGCTTGGGCGAGTTTGTGTCAAACCCGGCACGTTTTGCAGGCCAGCGCAGTTTTGCTCGAAGGTGACTCGGCCATGGTAATTAGTTGGATCTAGGGGCATCGATGGCGTGGGTGGATGCCATCCTTTTCTTCAGAATATTCAAGTTATGGTAAGTGGAGACGTTGCCTACCAGGTCAAGCATGTGTTTAGAGAAGCTAATAGAGCTGCTGATCGAATGGCCTCATATGTGGCTAACCACTTAAAGGAGCTCTGTGAGTTGGAGAGAGGGAGTTACTTAGAGCATTTCGAGATTTGCTGTATTTTGATTTCTTTGGATATATTTATACTAAAAGTATATGAATCATCCGTTGTAGCCAAAAGGAAAAAAAAATGAGGTAAAAACACGGGATCTCCCCCCACAAGAATTTACTTGACATATAGACGAGTTCCTTACATATAGCTAGCGAGCAGCTATGGAGCTCACCTTCATATAGTTTCCATTTCCGTCGCTTCTAGCTAGTATAGAACAAAAAAGAGATCGAGTCCTCCACTCAGAGAAGCATAAGCCAAGTATTTCGTCTTGTGTTTACTCCCCATGCCACATAGCCGATTCCTTGTGTCACTTGTTTTCTCTGCCCCGGAATGGTTAATAAAGCTGCCCGGCCATCTAATGGATTAGAGAACTTAATACCTGTTTTTGAGGTTTTATCCTCATATAATTAATATTTTACGTTTAATCCCTGAGCAAAGCTAGATCCGTACTTTATACATAATTAATACCTTTTTTGTTATTTTAATGCTCAACAATGATAATATTATTTTATATCAAAAAATAATATTCTATTTATTTTTAATTATAATAAATATTAAATAATAAATATCTAAAGTAACATATTATAAATGAATGAGTGGATGTCAAAGATATTGCTGTTACGTTCTTTGCGCAACAACCATACTACATTATTTTATGTAAGAATATTTATAATATTTTTAATTATAATAAATATTGAATTAATAAATATTAAGTTAATAACTATACAAAAATAATAGATTCATAATTATATCTGTTTCGAGGCGCAGTTATTCGTCGTCTGAATATAAACTTTGCAATTAATGGCAGTAAAACTTAGAACTGTGCAAACGATCACGTGTCCACACGTGTCGTCAATTAACAAGCTAGACTTGTGAGCTGCTGAAGTCTACATATGGAGCTGCTTGCACCATCATGGTCCCAAGCTGCAGCCTCTACCTTTCTCCCCCCAACCATCCATACTCCCTATTTTTCACGTAAACAAACAAGCAGAAATGTCCACCAGCGTAGGCTTCTTGAGCACCATCGCCCCCTCCGCATGTCCCCTCCACGACCGCCGCTCCGGCGCTGCCCCGTGCCGCCGCGTCATCCGGCCCCGTGTTTCCTGCCACAGCAACGGCAACGCCCCGCAGCCGCCACCGTCATCGCTGCTGATGGACCGGCGCGACGTGCTTTTCGCATTAGGCGGGCTGACCGGCGGCGCCGCAGCAGCAGGCAAGTTGGCTCTGGCGGCGCCGGTCATGCCCCCAGATCTCACCAAGTGTCACGACGCCAATTCCGCGGGGCTGGGCGACCACCTCAAATGCTGCCCTCCTTATACCAGCGCCGAAATCACCGACTACACCTTCCCGGATACGCCGCTCCGGGTGCGGCGTGCCGCCCAGGAGGTGATTAAAGACAGCGAGTACATGGAGAAGTACACGACGGCCGTGAGGCTAATGAAGGGGAAGCCGCCCGACCATCCCTGGAACTTCTACCAGCAGGCTCTAATCCACTGCGCATACTGCAACGAGGCCTACGACCAGGTGGGCTTCCTTAACCCTAGCGTCCCCATCCAGGTCCACTTCAGCTGGTTATTCCTCCCCTGGCACCGCTACTACCTCCACTTCTACGAGCGCATCCTTGGCAAGCTCATCGACGACGACACCTTCACTCTCCCCTTCTGGAACTTCGACTCCGACGACGGCATGACGATGCCGGAGATCTTCACCGCCGACACGTCGTCACCTCTCTACAACGAAAATCGGGACACCTCCCACTATTCGCCGGCCATCCTCGACTACAAGTACAGCTACGGCAACACGGCGGGCAGCGGGGAGACGGGGGACGCTCTGGTGCTGTCCAACCTGTGCACCATGAAGAAGACGTTCAAGCAGTCACTGCCGCTGGCGGATCTCTTCATGGGGGACCCGCTGCGGGCCGGGCAGGAGGCCGACGGTTCCAACGGGCCCGGGCAGCTGGAGAGCATCCACAACGCCGTCCACATGTGGGTGGGCACGCCAGAATCTCCCCACATTGACATGGGCGACTTCTCCACTGCCGGCAAGGACTGCATTTTCTTCAGCCTCCACGCCAACGTCGACCGCCTCTGGCACATCTACCGAAACCTCCGTGGCAACAAGCTTGAGTTCAACGACCCGGACTGGCTCGACTCCACCTTCATCTTCTACGATGAGAACGAGCAGGTTGTCCGAGTCAAGGTAATTACTTAATTAACGACTTATACCACCATCTTTTCGTTTCAATTTGATATATTCTATAAAAAAAAATGTTTCTAGAAATCAGTTGCATAGATCGTGGAACCATTTTGCTAATCCTTTTATTTTTAACTCCTGCAAAGATAATGAACTTTTCTTCTTCCATTGCTGTATCCATTATAACGACGAATTATTAACCTAAAAAGATAATGCAGGGTAATTTACTACCGATGGTTAAAGTTTGATGCTGCCTTTGTTCGTAGTTCTTTACTTGTCAGATAAGTGCGCACATCTAGATTTCAGATCAAAGAATTGATTGACATGAATATCTTTTTTTGCAAAAAAAAAAAAAAACGTGGGAATCCAGGTGAGGGACTGCCTGAAGCCGAACAAGCTTAGGTACACGTACGAAGAAGTGCCGATACCATGGATGAACAAACTCAACTGCGTGAAGACCACGGAGACCAAGGAGAAGACGAAGGCGGAGCTGTCTCTGGTGAGGGTGGGACCGTTCGGGTCGGAGCCAAGGGAGCTGTCCAAGACGGCGCTGCGAGTGATGGTGTCGAGGCCGAAGAAGAGCCGCAAGAAGGCAGAGAAGGAGGATAAGGTGGAGGTGCTGCAGATCAAGGACATTGCGGTCGACACCGATGGGCCGGCACGATTCGACGTGTACATCGCGGCGCCCTACGGCGACCTGGCCGGGCCCGACTACGGGGACTTTGCAGGGACGTTTGTGAGGCTGCCGCACAAGGGGAAGGGCAAGAAGAGGAAGGGCGCCCTCAAGCTGGGGATTACCTCCCTGCTGGAAGACCTCGACGCCGAGGACGCCGAGAAGCTGGTGGTCACGCTGGTCCCTCGAATCGGTGAGTTCACGATTGGGGGCGTTGCGATCAAGCTGCTGCAGACCGACAACCCCAGACTTGTCTAAATCATGAAATAATCTGTCGACCGATATCGCTGGATTTCTGTTCCTTCCCTTGCACCGCGTGGCATTTGATCTAGGAGTGGTTTGTCTTTTGTCTCAACAGTTCGCATTTGTTTGGCCCTCTGGTGCCGTAGCTAGTTGGTCACGAGCTGTCGTCGTCCTTGTATGAATAATCCATACATTCAATGTATGCGTTGCTTGAGCTTCGTGTCTTGTCTTTGCTTTGCTTCTCTCCAGCGTATGTAGTAAGCTACTTTATGGCTACAAGAATTCAGGAAATGGATGCCGTTATGGGAACTAGGACTGTTCCTGGTTCTTGATGATGCGATACTGATCTCTGGAAGATTGAAAACCCATAATTGATAGGGTTTTGGATTTTTTTTTTCTTTTAAAGAAAAAAATCATCTCAGCCGAGAAATCGGCCGACATGTCTGTACAACGAATCCACTAACGTAAAATAAATAAAACTCCCACGGACAAACCCACGCCATGTTTTTAAATTTTAAAAAACATACAGACAGCTGCCATGTCTGGTATCTATTAGCATCTGCCATGGTAAATAGCACATGACAGATAGCTGCATACTTATAAAGTATGACCCTAAAAATATAGAAGACTTTAAAAAAGTTACATATAGTATCAAAATAGATAAAATAAAATACTAAGCGTTCATAGAATAACAATTATCATAATTTAAGGCTCAATATTATTTCTCAAATAAGTTCTATATGGATTTTATGGACATTTATTACCAAAGAAAAGATATTGCTTCTAGCCCTAGTCCTCTTGATCACGGCCCAAGATCCCATCAACACTAAATGTTGGCATTGGAAAAAGAAAGGCAAAAAAAATAAAAGTGAACTAAAAAATTCAGTAATTAAGTCACCTCTATTTCTAGTTCAAATAAGCATAATATAAACGGAGTATCAATTTCATAATATAGGAGTTTCAATTATAATTAAAAATATATCGAAAAGGATTGACATATAGTTTTCGCTTTTTAGGAAGATGCGGAAAGCGGTTGATGAATATACGATCAAAGTAATCTAAATAGAAATTGAATAACACGCTGGCGAGAAGGCCTAACATATTTTAAAAAATATATGTAATGCATTCGATCAAAGATAAGATTCCAAATCAATGTATTTAACCACTTGCATTGTCTCATAGCCTTTACGACTATAGCCACGATCGACCTATGGCAGGCTTGGAAAGAGACTAGCTTCTGACTACAACATACAGCAAATTGACATGGGCCAGTGATCGCCCCACAAGAGGCTTGGTTCGAGACTAACTCTGAAATCACACGAAAAACATACTTGCAGCTGCATATGCCAGTGATCGTCCCATTAGTCACTACAGGAAATATGGGTTTTAACGACGCTTGTAAAAAGCGTCGGCCAATTACGATGCTTATTAGCGTCGTCGTAGAGTTGGGATAAGACGACGCTTATGCGCGTCGTTGAAAACCAAATCTCATCAAAACCCGTGGCCGCCCCCCTTCTCCCTCTATCCTCGATCGATCAAGGCCAAATAGAGCTAGCCGACCCTTGTCCCCTCCTCCTCCCTCGTCTCCGGCGCCGACCCTTGTCCCGTCCTTCACCCTCCTCTCCGGCGCCGAGCGACCTCCTCTCCTCCTCCCTTCTTTTCCTCCCCCCAAAAACTTGGGTCCGAGTCTTGGCCATGGCCGGCGACCGAAGAGCTTTTCCAGTTCGTTGTCTCTTCTTCTTCTGGATCTCGTCTCTACTCTCGATCTCGCTCGCTTACAGGCCGGGAGACATCGTGCCAATAAGCAAGGCGGGCCAGTACCACGGGGTAAAAACTCGAACTGAAACCCTCGTTTTATCTGGATCCGTTCTTGATCCACTTCGCTTCCGAAACCCCGACGGAGAGGGAGAGAAGCGGCGGGCAGCGAAGCCAAAAGAAAAAAAGACAAGAGAGGAGCCGTAAAAGGAAGCTCGTCTTCTCTCCTTCCTTCCTTGGATTTTCCTTACCCCTCTCTTTTTGTGACAGGAGAGCAAGGATTAGGGTTTGGGGCTTTTCTGGAGAAGTGCGGAGATGGGGAATATATTTGTGAAGAAACCCAAAATCACGGACGTGGATCGCGCCATCCTCTCCCTCAAGACCCAACGCCGCAAGCTCACTCGACACCAGCAACAGGTCCCCTTGTACCCTTCTTTCTCCTGCTTTCCTTCAATCTATCTGGATATTCACATGTTTCTGCATGATTGAAAAACAATAAGATGTCTTTTTCTGAATACTCGATTTCTTATTTGTTCGTCGATGTTCCAATAATGGCTGCAAGAAGAAGGGGAGAGGGCCTTTAATTTATCTCGGTTTTCTCGATAATTGTGTCTCCTAGGACGTATCCTCTGCTAAATCGGGAGGTAAGATCTTTGGTTTTGTTCTAGGGTTTTCCGCCCTCATGATTTGTTCTTTATTTGTTTGTTTTTCTTTTGATTTTGTGTACAGGTGTTGATTTCGATACCAAAACCTACTGGTTTCACTAGTGCCGATCCTTACAAGATGTAAGTCTAATTGAATTTTCGTGTTTTTCTTAATTTGTCTAACATGTCATTTGAATATGCTTCTATTTAATCAATTTACGGTATCTGTGCAAGAATTGATGGCTGTATAATTTTTTTTTATATGATTTGTTGAACTTAACGTAGCGCATATTAAGCATGAAAGAGATAACAGCTTCTGAGTAGGATTGAATTGGAAACTAGCATGTGAATGTGTTATCAGTATTGGAGACCAGCATCACTGTTATTGTTGTGATAATGATACTCTGGCAACTTGAGATGTTTTACAAGGATCTAGGTTGGCATGGCATACTTTAGGTTGTCATTTGTGCTCACTTAGCGGTCTGGCTTCTTGGTCAGGTAGAATCTGCTTGTAATTAGCACAGGTTACCCTCTCAAATTATGTCAAGATTCACTAGGATTCAGCGAATAAAGAATTAATTTGCAACAGGAAGAGCTACTCCTGTTTGGTTTGTGGGAAAGGTAAGAAACATAGGGCTTTTTATATTCTCTCTCATGTTGGTGGGCTATTAGGTACAGGAGGGGGGTCAGATCTTCAGTGGATAAGGATGTAGGGATATTCACATTCATTAAAATTCTAGTTGTTCAGCTTAAAGCAAGTTATCAACTTGATGCTAGGATACCAGGGTAGGTGGAAACTCCTGGATGCCCCATGAACACCTTATGGATGTATCATGTTTAAATGTAATTGTTTGTGATTAGGTAGGTCAGATTTGAATAATTGGCAACTTTTGTTTCCCTGCTATACATATCAATGCAAACACCAAGAGTATAATGTTTATAAACACATTGGGCTACCACATTGCTTAGGTAGGGAAAAACACTTAACAGTCTTCTAGTTTAAGAAGGGCCAAATGAATATGGGCAACAAACGAATATGTTCTCAAGAAATATATCAAATTTGAATTACCACATGAATTTCTAGACAATATTTTATTTATTAAAACTAGACATGAATTTCAGTTGTCTAATTACCGAGTCTCCTATCTTGGTTTCCCAGCTCCTCTGCAGCCTGTAGAAGATAATTTCTTACATCTACCCTGAAACTATGTTGAAGCATCTACGAAGAGCCAATTCAGATCATTGTCCATTGTCAATTTTCGCAGATTCGTAAGACAAAAAGGTCAAACACCATTTCATTTTGAGAAGATTTGGACGGAACATGAAGCTTCATGGATGTAGGATTTGATGCACGGAGGGGAAATAGTTCTGGTTCTCCAGCTGTTAGGATCACCTAGAAGTTGCAAGCTACGAAACTAGCACTGAGACGCCAAAACAGGAATGAGGTAAAAAAAAATTTTTTGATAAGGTAGCTGTTTAGATAAAACAGTGAACGACCTGAAGCTTAAAGAAGGTGTTTCTTCATTCCAAATTGACTGGATATCAGAGTCTGTTAGAGCAACAATACTTGTGAATTACTCTTAAAGAAAAACTGTTCCAAATTGACTAGTGAATTACTAGTCACATATAGTTAGCAGATGATTACTTTTTTAATATCCAAAGCCAGAGTGCAGGATGCTAAAGCCTTCAAAGCCATCCAGTCTTATTGCATGTAATCTGGTTAGCGAGTGATTCGGCCAAGTCTACTGTTACTTTCAATCTTCAAGCTTCTCTACAAACAAAGGCAGCAAGCTCAAGTCAGTGCAGTTCTTGGCGTTCGTTGCAGTGGCGGCCCAGGCAAGCATCTTGGTATTCCTCTGCAGGGAGTTCATCTAAAATGGCATTGTAATTCCCATCCCTGATACTTTGTAGATTGTTTTTTATGGAGTTTGATATGTAAAAGTACATTGTAATTCATAACTTTTTATGTAAATTTAATCAGATATGACAATATAAATATTTCGAATGATCTGAATGTTTGTGTCAATATCAATGTAATTTGAATGTTTGGTTCATATTGTATAATGCGTGTTTTATGATATATATAAATTTATAAAGTTTGATATTTTTATTTTTTTAAAATAATTACATTTTCCGACGTTTTAAAGCGTCGGTAAAAATCGTCGACCTGGGCGTTACCCGCGTGCCACGACGGTTTTTTCCGACGCTTTATAGCGTCGGCAAATCACCATTTTTGCCGACGCTTTCATATAGCGTCGGCAAAAAGTTTTTCCACTCCGGCGATAAGTTTTTCCACTCCGGTATCGCCGACGCTTCTGCAACGCTTTGATTAGCATTGCCGGATCTTTAGCCGACGCCTATAAGTGTCGCTACAGGCCCTAAAAAGCGTCGGAAAAGGTAAGTTCTCCTGTAGTGAGTGTAGCCTGGAAGGAGACTAGATCTTGACCCGTGGGATCATAGTTAGGCTAGAGAGAAAATCATCGCAATAAAAGAAAATCAACAATGTCCTGATGCAACAATGATACAAATTTTTAATGCAATAAATCATTTCATGCTTAATCATATATTTTTAGAATTGAATATTTATATATGTAGAGCGTACACAACATGTAGAATATAACATATAATATACAGATGAAGGAATAATATTTATGATCAAATCTCAATACATATTGTTGCCCAGAGGTGCAGCCCAAGAGGGAGAGGTGAATTGGGTCTTTTTAAAAATAGTTAAAGTTAAAACGTAAAGAGAGTATGAGTTACTTTTATCTTAAAGATTCAGCAGCGGAAATAAGAATGCATAAATATGACAGTGAATAAGGTTATGAAAACTGTCAGGAATATGCAGAGGAAAAGAAGAGAAGAAGCACAATCACAAACATCAAGATTTATAGTAGTTCGGTGCACTCTCAACACCTACATCCACTCTTCAAGCCTAGCTTGAGATTTCACTATAACCCAGCAGATTACAACCTGATTGTTTTCTGGGCTCACAATCAAAACCCAGTTGGTTTTTTCAGGCAACCAACCGAAAACCTTTTGTTTTCCGGGATCACAAACAACCCAGTTGGTTTTCAGACAAACCAACAAAAAATTTTACACTGTTTGTTTTTCCGGGATCACAAACAACCCAGTTAGTTTTTAGATAAACCAACCAAAAACTTTTCCCTTGCTGAATATTTCCTATTCAGCAACTTCCAATCTATGCTTGAAAGAGCCTTTACATGTTTCAGATTAATGAAACTGTTACAGCAGCAATTAATCCAACTAAAAGAATGCTGTAACTAGAAAACTTAAAGCTTCAGAACATGTAAAGAATAAATCAATGAAAGTTAAAGCTGAAGCCGATGAAGAAGTTGGCTGTGGAAGGATGTTCCAATGTCCAAACAATAGCTCTTCAGAATGCAGTGAGAAACTTCGACTGATTTCCTCACAGGAGAAAGTTTTGGATTCGGTGCTGGTGAGGATGATGAACTGTTAAGCTTTTCTTCTCTTTTTCTCAGTGAAAACCTTTTGTTTTCTTTAGAATCTTTTTCCTTTTTCCTGTTCTTTCCATTCTGAGGTTCCCTCATATTTATGGACAAATTCTTCGGCGGGATTTGAATTCCTTTCTTCCCGTTCTGATGAGAATCTTTTTCTGTTACAGAAGAAGACAAAAATCATTCATAGCTTCCCGTTGTGGTCCCAGCAGTACAAGGGTCGACACATGTAACTCAGGGGTCGACTCATGTTCACCTTCCATCTCGGCCTTCTCATCGACGAGCTATCATCCATCTGAGAGGCAAAAGAGGTGCAAGGTGCGCATCCTGCTCGGGTAGCACTCATAGTGCAGCGAGTGTTAGTTGCTTGGGATCCCTTAGTAAGGTCATCCACTTTCTGAGTATCGGTTGGGGCCATCTCAACCTCTACCCACAAGAAGAAATTATCTTTAAAGTTGTGAATTAATAAAACTAATTTAAGTACTAAGGTTTTATTTTGCCCCCAAAAAAATATTATTCTAACATGTCACTTCATATCCTAACATTCTACCTACTTTCATTACCTAATTTACATCCTAAGGATTTAAAGCCTAGGCTTTGAGCGGCACATGACAGACAGCCGCACACCTACAAGGTGTAACCCATAGGATATGCAGGACCTAAGAAAAAGTTATATATAGTATCAATGCAGGTAAACTAAAATACTAAGCTTTCATAGAATAATAATTATTCATAATTCAAGATCCAACATTATTTTTTAAACAAGTTTTATGTGGATTTCATAGATAGTTATTATGAAAGAAAAGATGTTGCTTCTAGTCCTAGTCTTCTCACTCACGGTCTAAGATCCTATCCACACCACATGTTGTCATCTAAAAAAAGGCAAAAAAAAAAAGAAAGCTAACAAGCTCAAGAAGTCACCTCAATCTCTAGCTCAATCAAGCATAACATAAAGAGAATATCAATTTCAAAATATAATAGTTTCGATTATAATTAAAAATATGCTGAAGAATTAAACTGTAAATTTAAAAAATATATATATATAATACAAACGGTCATTGTATAGGATTTTTAGTTAAATTTATTGCAATTGTGTTGTCACATCTTATGAAAATTTTATTAAGTTTTATGCTATAATCTTCAAGTTGTTGCTTAATCTACAAAATTTGGGCACAACAACTTTCGGCTATTATATATTTGGCTTTAATCCTAGACAAAGCCACTGAATTTTATTTCTTATTGAACCAAGTGATTAAGTTAACTCTAAAAAATTGGCTAGTTTTACTAGTACTTTTTCTATCAATTCTATAACTAGCAAAATCTACATCTGAATATCTAATTAAACTAATTAAAGATTATTTTGAGTACCATAAGTCTAAGTTTTGTGTTCCATTTAGATATTTTAAAATTCTTTTAATAGCTATTAAGTTTGATTCTTTAGGATTAGCTTGATATGGAACATACATACAAACACTACATATTACATCTAGTCTATTAGCAGTAAGATATAATAGGGAATCTATCATGCCTCTGTAAAGTTTTAAATCTATATTCTTACCATGCTCATCTTTGTCTAATTTACATAAAGGACTTATAGGGGTACCAATGTGCTTGGCTTTTTTTATGCCAAATTTCTTCTAGATCTTTCTTGTATACTTGCTTTGGCTGATGAAGTTCCCTTCTTTAGTTTGTTTGATTTGGAGTCTGAGAAAAAATGTGAGTTCACCCATCATGCTCATCTCGAATTCTCTCTGCATGAGTTTAGCAAAATTTTGACATAAAGTTTCATTAGAGGCCCCAAAAATAATGTCATCGACATATATTTAAATAATTAAAACTTTAGCATCTTTTTCTTTCATGAAAAGAGTTTTATCTATACTTTTTTCTTTAAAATTTATTTTCTATCAAAAATTTGCTCAATCTTTCATAACAAGCTCTAGGAGCTTGCTTTACACTATATAAAGCTTTAATTGGTCTGAAAACATAATTTAAAAATTTATGATCTTCAAAATCAGTGGTTGTTCTACATAAACTTCTTCTGCTTTACACCACTTTTAGCATCTATTTGAAATATTTTAAAGTTCATATAGAAAGCAAAAGAAAGTAAAAATCTAATAGCTTCTACTCTACCAATAGGAAACAATTGTTTCATCAAAATTAATACTTTTTTCTCGATTGTAGCCTTGAGCGACTAATCTTGCTTTATATCTAATAATATTTCTATTTGCATCCAATTTATTTCTGTAAACCCATTTTGTTCCGATTACCGGATAATCTTTGGGTCTACTTATAAGTATCCAAACATTATTTTTTTCAAATTGATTTAATTCTTCCTGTATAGTATTTATTGTTGGAAATTGTATCCTAAATGTCAATCGTCAGCATATTGATGATTGAATTTTGTAAATGAATTGACAAATTAATAAAGTATTATTTGGCATTATTCATCATTTCATCTTCAAATGAACTCTTATATGATGAAGTCCTTAGGACTTATATTATGATAAAGGAGGATTTATCTTTGAGTCCTTAAACTTGTTCGCGACCAAATGATATGTTGTTACTAGGACGACAACATTATCGAGATTAGGTCGTTGTGTGACATATACGTTGGTTTTTCTCTTAACCAAGGAGTGTGGAGACACTGGTATGCCATACAGGTGAAGTGTAGGAGTACATTCACTGAACGTGACCAATTCCGGAATGCTCTACTGTCGAGAGATGTTTCGAGTGGATATGGGTATAAGTTTGGCCCTCTGACCTGAGACCGCAACCTGTGACTAGCAAGCAACTCACTGTACTTTGGTACCAGACTACCTGAATTTCTAATTCAGTGACGGAAGGTCACTGGGTGCAGTCAAGCACTTGCATAGTCAGTTGTGAGTTAAGATGGAATTGACCCCTCCTGGAAATAGAAGATAATGTCTTGTGATTTAGCAAAACCTTGGCCAGGGTAATCCCAGTGAGGAGTCACGGGATATCTAAAGTTAATCACATAATGGATGTACTAACTATAGGGTTGACAGTGAGCTCTAAGTCATCCTGGCATTAGGAGTCAAAGGGATTGAATTATACAGTAACCATAGTCCAGGGTTCCAGAATATTTGCTTCGCATATATTCGGCCTATCCAAACGTCGGGTACCATTGCTAGATGGTCACATCGATTAGTATAGGAAGACGTTCCTATACTACCGGCTTAGGTTCGAACCTATGAGGTCACATGCATAGAAGTTTCTAGGTTGATCAAATGGCTGATTGATGATTAAGAATCATTCAGGGGTAATTTGGTCAATTCGATTGACAAATTATCCTAAGCAAAAGTTGCATTAAAATAATTATTAAATTATTGGAGGACTAATTAGCAATTAGATTGCTAATGAACTCAATTTGATTGAGTAAATTGGGCTTAGGTTGAGCCAAATTGAATAGGATTCAATTTGGGCTGCATCAGGGTTTGACCTAATTGGATTGGGTTCAACCCAAGTAGATTGAGCTTGACCCAATTGATGGGACTTGACCCAATTGGATTGGGCTTGATCCAAATCAATTAGAAGACCTTATTTGATGAGGATTATGAGTCCAAATAATCAGAATTGGATAAGGAGAAGAATCCCTAAATTTTAGGAACCCATCCTTATCTTCTTGGAGAAGAATGACACCTTAATTTATTCCCAATATTTTCTATGCCTATCCTCTTTATTTTTGGCCAAAAATTGGCGTGAGAAGAGAGGAGGCGTGGGGCTATAATTCCTATAAAAATGGCGCCTTAAATCTTTCTAGAAAGATTTAGATGAATTTCCTAATTTGTAGGGATTGCATGGTGCATGAAATAGGGTGGTCTGCGGCTGAACTTTGGACGCATGAATTCCTATCTTTTAGGGATCCAAAATGCACGAAATTTGGATATGTTTATCTCCTCTTAGCTGTCAAACCACCAGAATTTTTTGGGAATTTTATCAGCCAAATTAGTTGGCTAAATTAGGTGTGAGGCATGGGGTGGTCTTTTGGCTATAAAAGACCCCCATGCCTTGGGTTCAAGATATACCATATTTAGAGGTTTCAAAAAATTCTGAAAAATTTTTTTGAGGGCCTCCATCCCTTCTTCTCCTTCTTCCTCACGTCCATCCTCCATATCCTTGAAGAACAATCAAAGGTTGAGTGTTTAGAAGGAGACAGCTTCAGCCATTGCAACGTTCCTACGCGAGCTAGCACTCCCGCGGAAGACGATCTACCTAGGGCTTCGCGTGTACTTCTCGTAGAGGCCATTCGTGTGCGTGGCTACGAAGTCAAAGATCAGATCCATAAGTTTCTTCCATCATAAAAGGTATTAATTCTATATTAATCTTTTTATTCTGGAGTCAGGGTCTAGGTCTGATTCCCCGAGGTTTTACCCTCCTTTAGAGCTCCTCACGGAGTTATCTCCAGAATCCATTTGATGGATATTCGGAGATTAATCGGAATAGAGTGTTTAACTTTCAGATCTGATAGTTAATCATGCATGAATGTTTTAGCATAATTGTTTAAACGATTCCGGCATAATCCTATGTGTTCTTAAGGTGCTGATTTCTAGATTTGATCTTGTAAGCATGCATGAATTAAATTGTTTGATTCGGTTTTTCCGCTGCATTTTAAAACTTAAAAAGAACTACGTATGGCTTGATCCCCCTTATGAAGGGGTACGTAGGCAACCCGATCAGGTTCAGCCATGGTTTTAAAAAAAAAAAAAAAAATCAACATGCTTAACACCGAAGAACCTAGGATTCACTTTCATTTATCCTATTAAGATCTTGTTTAGCTTCTTCTATAGTTTTAGTTTCAATTTGAGATACAAAGGCTAAGTAATTGCATGCATCTCTAATAAAGAATCTTCTTATCCTATATGAAGGATCATCAATGATAAGTTTCTTTGGGTGGTTATGAACATGCATCCATTCTCTAGGTAAATTATGTCTACCTTGAGGTTGTTGTTGTTGCTGATTTTGCTCTTCTTGATTATTTTTCACGAAACACTATTTTTCTGTGAATACCTTTGACTAGTGATTCAGCTGATATGATTAGCAAAAATCACATTTATTTAAATTAAAATTAATTAAAACTATAAAATTGTCTTTTGACCTCTAAAGTGGGTAACAGGTTAATAGGTTTCGCTGAAAACTAATATCTTTATCTCCTTTGAGAAATTTTTCGATCTCTCTTGATTCCTCTCTTTTCCTTCTTCGTTCGGAATCAAAACCATCCCCTCAACTCCATTCTCCATCATAGGCAGCTCTTCTCCCTCTTTTCCATTCGTCGGAGTTCTCTCCATTCGAATCTGAGTCCCTCTCACTTCTATTAAAATTCTCTCTTCATTATATCCTTTTCTACATGAAGATGGTCAGGTCTTGCCTTTAGCTTTATGGATTATTTAAAGAAAAGCGTTGTAAGAGTTTTGTAATATTTATCTTTTTTTAATGTATGAGATTTGCAATATTTATCTTTTAGAGGTGAAAAATTTTTTGTATGTAGGTTGGTGGCTGATTTAAAATTGTTATGACAAGATGGGCCCAAGATACTAGATCTTTTCTTTTTTCGGAAAAACAAAGCTCTAAAAAAAGTTATTTAAGGTACACAACATAAAGAGTGGCCTTTTATCACATGTCCGCAATAGTGAGTCTGAAGGATTCTGAAGTCCTTCAATGATTTTCCTTGAGGATGATTGATATTGTTCATCCACCTATGAGGATAGCAATAGAAAGAAAACTTAAATCATTGCAATCTATTGTGTACTTTTAAGAGATTTTAATCTCTTTCTATGTTCTAATATGTGCTCTAGTTTTTGATGAAATAAGATATAATAGTTATTATAAATGAAGAATAATAAAGTAGCATAATCCCATGATTCGTGAAAGCTTCTATAACTCTTTTTGTTATCTATATATGTATATCCATATAAATATTTTTTTTACCCTGTATATATATTATTAATTGATTTGATTGTGGTTCACTGCATTTATATAGTTTCAATATAAGTCCTTCTGTTTCGTCTGTGATTGTGAATTGAATGAAACGCAAAACAGAGATAAACTCAAGGATAGTACCTAGAAGAAAAAGGTAGAGAACGAATCTATCCTTGATAACCTTCTTCCAAGAGCCTTCATGGATTTCTTTATATTATCGGAACCACCGAACACACCCTCAACCTTACATCAAACCTACACAAAACTTAATTGCGTGGAGTAGAGTTAGGAGAGGCCTCTCTATATCTATAGGAGGGTTTAGTTAGAGAGATGCAGAAATAGTGCTTCAAGATTCCTCACGTATCCAAAGCTTTTTGTTCTTCTTGGTATCTGTTATTTTGATGCTGAACCAGGACTTTACATCCCACTGTCGCATAAATAGGATTTTTTCCTAGTGGGGGACTACCACAAAATGAAAAATATGACAAGCGAAATCAAAATATAGAAGAAAGCCTTAGATTGTGGAGGCATATATCTACAAACATGTAAAACAAGTGTTTTATTAGAATATATCTATAAATATTGATTTTGAAAATTTATTCATTATGTACACAAAAACGCCCTTTATTTTTTAAAGCATGAAAATGCATGTACAGCCACACCTTCACAAAAGATGAATAGTTTTCAACTTAAATAATTATTCAAAATACACTTTTTGGTTCCCAACACTATCCCCACCAATCCGAACAGCCACACTCAACCAACCCCTGATGCCCCACGGTTTTTGACGTGCTCGAACCCAATCCAAAAGACTTCATATATCACATGATATTTTTATTACCTGAGACCCGCCTGGACCCTATCAATTAATAAACCACCCAAAACCTCAATAGGTCTAGCGGGTTTAAAACCCAGACCCGACGGGAACAGCCCCCATACCGGTAGGTAAAAAATTTTCCAGATTATATTAGACAATTTATTACATAACAAATTACTGAAAGCACATCGCAGCATGATGACTTCCAACCTCTGGGAAATGCACCTCCCCAGGCTTCCTTTGTCCCGTAACACGCCAACCCCCGGACACGTCAAATGCACGAGACAAATGCCAAATGAGCAGTTCCAAAGGAGAGAAATTTAGGTCTATTTACCTAAATTATTTACCAAATGCAAACGACTCGATTATTTGAGACGATTTGAACTCCACATACATCGTTCTTCCACACTCATTTACATAAAATTAAATGCTTACCAAAATAACCTAAGAAACTTGAAATGACACATTATTAAGCACGGCTCGCTTCTCCAGGAAATGAATATTATTCAGTACGATCCCCTGATCCATCCAAAGAGTAGACAATTTATTCCCAGAAACTACACATGGTTCAACTGGAGAAAACAGACCCCAACTGAGCACCCACAAAGAAGAGAGCAACAAACCTAGAGCAGCAGAACTGGGGGATGCCCAAACAGGCCACCTGCAGCACATTCTCACCCCCTTGCCCACAAGAACTGAAGTACAACTCTTCATAGAAACGCATCCTTCTCGAGCAACTTCAGCACCTCCTCCTGCTTGTTCAGCTTGGCAACATCAATGGGTGTCTTCCCGTCCAAATTTTGAAGGGTGCTGCACCGGAAGAACTTGATGGTAAACCATAATGATCAGGGACATGGCAGTAAGTACAAGTCTGTTTTACTTACACAGCTGCGCCATGGTCCAATAGAAGAGCCACACACTCCTTCCGCCCATAACCAGCAGCATAATGAAGTGCAGTATTTTTATTTTTGTCCAATGCATCCACCGTAGCTCCTGCCTCAAGCAACACTTGAGCACATTTGACCTGAAACGTGAAAACCATATTTACAGGCTTAAGATTGTCTAAACCAACAAAAGGGACATGACAATCTTTTTAAACAAACAAACAAACAAAAAAAATCGTCCAGCAGATGTGGTTCTGCATTCTAACTTTTCGCTCTTTTAGGACTGGCCAATCCTCCGCAATAGTTAGAAAAAAAAGTTGTTTATCTTTTTGTTTGGCAGAAGTTGGCTTCCCTCTCAGCCTGTTTTTCCATTATTGATATAAGCTGCTTTCTTCTCCTTTTTTTTTCATAGATTGTGTGGGTTTCCCTATCCTTACTCTTAATAGAAACAAGAAGAAAAAAATGTGCATTGGATGCAAACTACTATGGCCCTGGTAAATTGCCTTTAAAAGAATCAAATATGGGCACCAGTAGTTATATAATTTAAGATTTTAGAACTAGCAAGGTGAAAAAGAGATTAGAACTCAGAGCATTACATTGCTTTCTGATGACAGCATCATTTAGGGGCTGAGCAATGAATTCAATCACATGGATCTTTTCACCCAAGAGAAACCTTTCAGAGTACTTACCAAAAAACAACAGCCTCAGCTAGCTTGCATCACACAAATAAGCTGAGGAACAAAGACAAAATTATGAAGCCAAGTACAAAACAATCTAAAATCCGATATTGCAATTCTTTCTTGCTGGATGAAAATTTAGCTCGTTCTACAGGACTTGGAGGAAAAATCCCCCACCTACTCCAGTACCATTATCCTTTACTAATTCGGTATCAAATTTTGACTGCTTATATAATCCAGGATAAAGTCTTCCTTATACCTCCAACGGATCACTTAGATTGAAAATGTCCATGAGCTCAACTGGCATTGGAAATGGAGACCCATCATTTATTATTGTTTACAACCTCCTGAACTCGTTTTTATAATCCTCTTCCTATGCAAAATTGAACACCAAAACCCAAAGCATGGGAAAAACAAATGTCCTCCATCCATGAGGGCAGAGAAAATAATAAAAATTAAAAGCTTCAACCAACTGTCAACATGACTGATCTTCAAAAGTGATGAATATCCTCTATTTTACAATTCCTTGGTTCCTAGTTCATTTATTCTGAGTTGTACACTCCTCAGAGCTCCATCAGTGATGGCAGTCTTTCAACCTTGAACACCATTACACTGTTTTGTTTTTCCATTACTAGATTGTGGGATGTGCAAAGCACATGTTTTTTTTAAAAAGAATAAACAACAAACATTAAAGGAGGGGTTTGAACCCTTGACCTTGTGGTTAACATAAACCCTATGCTACCACTGCATCTGAGATGCAGTGCTGGAAATATGCAGGTGGGGGAACAAAAGAATATTCAAATAGGTACTGAAAATTGGATGTGCATGAAGTAGAGCCTCATGAACAGAGATACTGGAGAAGTTTCCTTTTAATATTAGAAGTCATTAATATCATCCTGCTAACCCTTCCTTCTATATCCTTTCTAAATAATCCAATCGTTCACATAGATGCTTGTATGCCCCACTTGTAATCAAAAAAGCATATCTAGTTGAATGAACTAGGGGATAGCCATAGCTGGATAAGCTCTAAATCATCCCCAAAACAAGAAATGATATCCTAACATTTGATGCATCATTACTTATGTCGGGTACAAATCAGCCTCTCCAACCTATTTGAATATTGACATCAATACATGGTGAATAAATAGGATCATAGATGCATAAACATAGTTCAAATTTATTGATCAAAGCAAAAAATCAATATAAACAAATTTCATCTGTCACTCATACTAACCAACGGACAGATCTCATAGAAACTAACAGTGTATTATCATTTATATGACAGATTAAATCACAAAAAAGAAGCCTCGTCCTGTGCTCTCATGCTAACACACGCACCCACCCACCCACATATACACCCACAAGCATACTCTAAGCAAGGGACAGATCTCGTAGAAATACACAGTGCATTATCATTTAGTTGCTAGATTTTTTTTTTTTTTGATACAAAGTTGCTAGATTATTAAGTCATATAAAAAGCCTTGTCTCATGCACTCGCACAAGCACACATGCACTTCCACCCACACGTGCCTGCATGGACACACATACGCATGCACATTAACGGATGGACTGGTCTCTGAGGAATCCATAAAGCATATTACCATTTATATGCCAGATTATTATTAAGTAATAGAACTTTGACCTTATGCATGCAGCTGATGCATCAAATATATATATATCCATATGGATACCAAGGGCATATGTAAATTATCAATAAAATTCCTCTCTTTACCTAAATGCCAAATATCTTGTAATGTTTCTGTAATATAGTGGTCACAAGCAGCAATAAAGGAGTCTTCAAGAATTGGTTTTAGTGTTCCAGGAATTCTTTCCTCTAATGTTCTTCATTAGGAAGAATTAGAAGAATCCAAAGTTTAAGTGCAAGCCTATTAAATGTGCCTGAAAATGATAACTCGGCAAGGATAATGAATCTAGGTTATATGAGAACTCAAACATGCTCGAGCATGAAACATAAAAAACAAAATGCACTGTACACCAAAATTTAGGAGCATTAATAACAAAGAGAATTTACTCCATGAACAAATACAAGAACTTAATCTAGGAAGAGTTTTGCTACAGGGCCCAACCAGATATCATACTGGTTCCCAAACTGCTGTGGCGAGAGGGTATTGAAACTCATAGCGGTTAGGTGTAATTGACAGAAGGTTGGGCTATTCGTAAAGCACCCGTGGATTGGCAAGCCGTCTGGTAACTGGTTTGGACCTCATAGCTTTTCCCTTCTAGGAAGTACTAGTCTGATAAATAAGGTAAAATATCAAAAATATACATCATACCTCACCGTAACCACAAGCAAAATGCAGAGCCCTTCTTCCCTCGGAATCTTCTTCATCCTTGTCCCCGCCATCTTCCAAGGCTTTCTTCAAGCACTATAAAGAAAAGAAAAATATATATTCAAGACTCATGCATTAAACTAAAGCATATTTTAGTTCAATGAAGAGAAATGAGCCAGAAAAGTTCTCTGTACATTACAAGCCAACATCCAATGGAAGCTTGGAATAAGAAATGAAAATACAGAAAAATAGCAGAATATATGGATAAAAAGTAAGATCATATTATACATGTAAAATATGCATAAATATATCACCACACAGGCATAAACATTCATTTTTTACAAACAAAACCCAAGAAGATAGCACTCAAAATAAAAAAGAAGCATTTACCTACACATATAATTCATCATAAAGATTAATTCGTATATGATAGGCATGCCTCCCTGAGAGAGAGAGAGAGAGAGAGAAGGATTCATCATGACATATAACACCTAGACCCAAGGACAACACTAAGTGGTTCATTGCTTTTTCAATTATGAAGAGTAGTTTGAATAAACAATTGTTAGTGAAGCATTTTGTCCTGGACATTGCTTGATGCAATGGCAATTACCAATCTCGATGGAGATCATGCATTTTGGCACCAAAGAACTAGAGATACATTGACATCCAAATACATAGGAATAAGAGAGGTATAGCAAAATCTGAAATACAATTGAGTGGACTGTCTCTATTTCTCTCTTCCATCCATAAGTGCATGGGATAGAAACCCATTGATAGGATTTGAGCCTAAAAACAGGAGAGGCTATCAAATTTTGAGTCTTCACTGTTGGTCATTATACACAATATTTAAAATGCTATATTCTATGGGGATGGATTTATTGTTTCTCAAAGCATAAATGACATGACTACATTATCATGTCAAAATTCATGACAGAATTAAATGAACAACTTACACAGTTTGTCACATCTTAGGCCAAAACATCTTATTTTTCAATTCTTTCAAACAAAGGTCTGGAAGATCATGACTAACAATTTTCTTATTAATGAAAACTTTTTAAGTAATTTATCCACAATAAAGATACAACCTTGGTTTTGTATGTTAGACAATGTATAATATGACCGGAAAAAAACTCAATTCTTATTCTGGATAAGGTGTTCTGCATTTTAGCACTAAAGCATTGCAATATATAGAAGTAAAACAAGGAAAAAGAGGTAAGAGAACTAAGAATTCAAAATAAATCAAGTTGATAGTATCTACTATTTTTCCAACATTCAAGCACTGGCTTTACAATGTTTAATACATGTAGTTAGTTTAAACCAAACACATCTGTCCCAAAATTTAAATGTATCCTTATGTGTAACAGCTTGATGCATCATTATTTCACAAGCTTTTGACCAGTGTCTTCTAAATTTACCAAGACCATACAAAATAAAAGGAAATTCCAAATTTTCATTACTAATTTCAAATACCTCAACATCACCAATACTGGCCATGTGATGAACAGCAGATTCATCTTCATAACCACCTTCTTCCTCTGCTTCTTCAGGTCCAGAAAGCTCGGTAGAAGTTGCAGTCTCTCCTGAAGATCCAATTCCCATTGCTTGACCAAGCTTTTGTAGAACTTCAGGATCATTCCAATACCTATGACAAATAAATACTAATGAAAATGGTGGACATATTTCCAACACAATTTGCGGTGGTTTTTTAGCATAGGATACTTCATCATTGTAGCTGGACCTCCAGTCTCTATCTCATCAAGAATTGGCTTCAATGATGGGTCATCCTTAATGCGTGCCATCCGTTCTTCAATTTGTTCTTTATGAGATGGATTAGTCAAATTTTCAAACATGGAGGTCATAGAAGGATCCTGTTAAATGTTAATATACAGAAACAAGTTATCAGTTGACTAATAGCATGCTTCAAACAACCAAATTTGGAATTACTATGCATACCACATATACAATATAGTATAATATCATTTTACCTGCATTAAAGCACTTCCAAGCTGCTCAGCCATTGTCATAAACTGAGGATTTTGCATGATCTGTTGCATGTTTGAAATATATTGTTGGGGATCGAACTGGGGAGGACCCTCTTGCCCTGCACCATGGACACTTTTCTGAAGTTGTTCAGCCATCTGATTGAAAACAGGATCCCTTGCAATTTGTTCCGCCATTTCTTTTATAGTTGGATCCTGCATTCATCATAAAATGTGAAGAATTACCCATGACATTACAAGACTAAGCATGTTGATGTGGAGGATTTGAAGTCATCGTTTCAGAAACCAATAAAACTATAAGAACAAAATTGTAGTAGCAAGAGATTGCCAAAATAATGCACATAAATATCATTCACATTCCTCTCACAAGTTGCCACAAGATATCGTCAATCACCAACTCACTGAGAGTTATTAACTAGACATAATATGCGTTACTTATAATTTATTCATTTATAAGTTATATGTGTCAAATTGATTAGTAGCCATAGAGTCAAGATAAAGATCACAGCACAAGGAAGATTATAAATGGCAATAACGAAAGAGCTGATTGTATGACAATTAAATGAATGATTGAGAACAGAGAATGAGTAAATGATAAGTTGAAATGTATTACTAGTGATCCATTTAAACCAACAACAAAGTATGCATATGGCTCTTGAGTAAGGCTACAATGGTGAAAATATCAAGATGATTAGCAACATTAGTCGGATCCTATAAAATTTTAAACATGTTGAAAATTTTTAATTTCCAGATACAATATACTAGAACATGTCCAACCAAGTTTAGGTAGATTTCGAGGCCAGGTTACAAATGAAAGTTCAGGGTTCCAACACCACCCAAATTACTTTTGATAGTTTTCATCAATCCTTGTCTTTTGACAGCCACTATTGGGTTCATTTGAACTCAACAACTATCCCCATTGTTTAACTAGTCACTATCGGGCTGAGAAAAGCATAAAGGGAAAACAGCCTAGGCATAAAACTTAAGCCATAAAGAGTAATGGGCAAAGAAAACTACCCACCTTTCCCTCTCAAAAAATGTCACCTAAACCCAAGGTTGAATAAATGTCTTCACCAATTGTTTTTTATATCCTCTATTTCTCCAATTGTTTTCGCTTCCACTTCATTTATTTTTTTATCTTTCCTACTTATCCTCCTTTTCCACTTCTTCTCTCTCCCTCCCTTCTGTCTTTATCTGCTTCTTACTCTCCAATACCTGTCCTCATTTTCGCAAGGTTCAACAACCGAGTTTGGGTTTGGACTTTGGTCAAACATGCCAAGATTTGGAGTTCCAAACTGAGTTTGAAATTTTTGATCTATAGAACATAGGGAAAAAATAAAGCAATCCAAGAAACTGAGTATTATAAATATTTCAGGGTCTCAGACTAAAGGGCTGAAGTTGTTGAAGCCTTTAAAATATTTTAAAAACCAATGAAATTGCTAAGGGATTTGTGCATCACATCAATTTAAAGTATGAAATATTTTGTTATTGTTTGATAAATTTAATCATCCAGTATACAATTACATAAATACCTGTAAGAGTGAAACGCACACAACTGCAAGCTTGATGTCAAATTATACTCTTTGAAAATTAGACTACAATTAGTTATAGCTCCTTTAGCTTTTCATAATGTTTGAGATTAGTTCTCTTAAATTCAAGCTCAGATCTTATAAATGCTCATGAGAAAGGGGAAGGCTAGATCTCCTCAGTGTATACCTCACCTTATTCTTCTAACAGCATCTATCATAAACCCCAAAAAGTCTCTTGAACAAGAAAAAAGGATAACCTTCTCGTAGATTCAGCTAATCAGGATTTGAAGTTTTTGCTCAGAACTCCAAAAACAAAATCTTAGGGCTTCACTCAGAATCAATAAGAAAATTAAAGTCCATTTCATATCTTTGGATGAGTCTTAAACTGTGGAGCCAAATTATTGTAAAAATTATATATGCCACCCTTAATCAATCTTCATTTTCTTTGAATCTTGGAAAAATTTTATCTAGAACAAACTTTGATTTTGTGGGTTTTAAAAACAATTTACAAGATATTACGTGCAAGGAGATTTAGAAGAAAACAAAGTTTCTAACATAGATTTCGCTATTCTAAAGCCCAAATATTGATATTCATTTACGTTTTCTATCAAAGAATAAAATGATATATTATATCGTTTTATTTGACATTACATTTTATACTAATATTTTTGAGTCTCCTCACACTAATAAAATGAAATATCTAAGTGCCCAAATCAAAGACGGCAGAACCAATACTGGGAACCGTACCAGTTGCCCGGCGGGACGAGTCAATATGGGCCCGTATTGTGCCGTGTTGAGCCCATACCGACACATTTTCTACGGCGGGGAAAAGGGAGAACGAGAGAGGAAAAGAGAGCAAGGGAGGGAGGGAGTGGGAGAGGAGGGAAGACAGAGGTCAGCCAGCGACGGCCGGCGGAAGCCGAAGAGCCTCCACACGAAGGCGGAGGCCGGAGAGACGTGGAGGAGAGGCTCCCCCTCCGGGCCCCTATTTCGAACATTTCGTTCGAAACAAGGGCCCAAATGGCGCCCCTTTTATTTTTGATTTTTTTAAGTTGAAGTCAGCAAACCCATTGCCAACTTAATTTTTTTTAACTTAAAAAAAGCAAAAATAAAAGGAGCCCGAAGGAGGAGCCCCGCCTCCACGTCTCCCCGGCCTCCACCTCCTCCAAGCGGAGGCTCGACCTCCGTCGGCAGGCCCCGGCCGGCCTCTGCCTCCCTTCCCCACTCTCTCTCTTTTCCTCCTTCCCCTCCGGTAAGGCATCTCGGTTTTAATGGCAGAACCGTCCCGGTCCGCCACCAGTATGGCCCAGGATGCCCCGAACCGAGCGGTTCGGGACGGTTCCGCAGACCTTGGCCCAAAAATACATTAAAAGACATCAAATTTATTTTCACAACTTTGTTTTTTCGTTCTTTGAATTTTACTTGATATTTTTATTCTCAGAGTTTTCAACCAAATCTACCAAAAATCAAAAGAAAACCGCCAAAACTACTGGGAAAAAGACTAAGTTTTCCAACATTGTTTTCAATGTTCTCAAGAGTTGCAACAAGTCTATATTTAATCCTAAAGTAAATTGACTCTTTAAGGCTAAAGATGTCATTAATGAATTAAAAGTAGGACTTTTATGCAACTAACGATCCAGATTTTTGGAGGGATAAAAAAATTCATTTTATATCTCATACTTACATTTCTTAGTAAAACCAATTACATGAGCAAATCATAGCCTTCACATTCCCTCTTTCGTATTCTCAATAGTTTTTGATTAATTACAAATATATATATATATAGATAGATATACTGAAGTAGTATTTTCTGCGGCTTAGGAAGATATATATCTATAAATTTCTTTAGGTATTCTCAAGAATATAGCTGATAAGGCTACAATTGTCTTAAAAATTACTAAAAGGAGTAATTGACAAAGAAATTATTGTGAGCCACAATCCTTAAGAATATAAAAGATGGCCCACAGTCAACAGATTCACTCAGATAACTTAACAAAATCAAGAAACAAACCAAAAACCTACAGGCAAAATATGGGAAAAAATAAATTATCCATGATTAGTTTCTATTGAGAATTGAATGAAACCCAAACTAGGGGTCCATTACAAATAAGAGTGGCAATTTATGACCCAACCTGTTAACCCAACCCGCGAACAAACCACTTTAAGAAGGTTTGGGTGTGACATAAATGGGTTTGATCCATTTAACCCGTTTTGACCCAATTAATAATGAAGTCGGGTTATGAACCGACCCGTTTAACCTATTTAAAACCTATTTAACCTATTTGAAACTTACTTAACCTGTTTCTAACATGTCTAACCCGACATGCTTAACCTATCTAACCTGTTTAAAGCCATTTAACCCATCAAAAATCCATTTAACCTATTTAACCTATTTAATAAATGGGTTATATGGGTTGGGTCGACTTACCTATTTAATAAAAAAGTCGGATACAGATTTGAAATTTTGACCTATTCAATAAACAAGTTGGGTTTGGATTGATGAATTCTTGACCCGACCTGCATCCAACCGGACCCATATCTGACCCGATCGGACCCGATTGCCACCCCAAATTACAGATTGGTCCTCATCAAAACTAGTCTATTTTGATTGAAAAGGATTAATTCCGTCCAACTTATAAAACCTTCTCTTTCCCTTCTTCCTCTATCCATGGACAATACCCTCGTAAGAGAGTTGCCAGCTGGCCACCCCCTTTTTATCTCTTATGGGCTCCAGCCACTTTCTCACCCTAATAATCGACAAACCATTTTCCATCCATATTATTTTTTTTATTACTAATTCCTTGGTAAACATGTAGACATTCTAAACCATCTTGCCACCAAGAATGATCATCTATCAAATAACAATTACCATT